>NC_041390.1:519092771-519206113 GCF_002162155.2 Triticum dicoccoides | reverse complement strand
GGTGGTGCAGCTCGGCAGGTTGTAGTCCGACGATCGGAGAGGTGGTGAGGCTGCTCCTTGCCGGCGGGTGGCCTGTGGGCCTGGTATGCTCTTGCTGTTGCGTCTGGTCGGTTACCATCATTGACGGTGGAGGTCGGGCCCTCCTGCAACGTCGACGATGTTGCTGCCCCTAGTCCCGACTCTTCTTCGCTGTGGAGGCCCCACTTCTCGGTGCTGTGGTGAGACAGCATGGGTGGCTTCAAGACTGTGTTGGCGCAGGGTGGTGGGCGATATTTGTGGAGTGCTCTGGAGCGCCTGGGGTGATGGTTGGGATCGAGAGAAACCCTGTCGGCCTGTTCGACACCGACGCGTTGGCGCCTGAGGGTACCGCTAGACCTTCCTAGAGGGCGTCGGGGGCTACCCTTCCTTTCTCATCGCCGCGTACCCGGGGAAACCCTTGGCAGCAACATTGTCATCGTCGCGTCCCTTCTTGGGAGGTGTTGATTGGTATCGGAGTCCCGACAATACATTTAATGGGTCAGCTATCACAACATTAAGGAGTTTGGAAGCTGTATGGTGGTATGCAGATCTTTGTCAAGACCTGTAACATCCTCTTACAACCAAACCCAGGGCCCCTCGACGACAAGGCGAGGGGAATCGACTCTTGGGAACGACCACATCTGATAACGACCTTTCCAACCGATCCCTCCCCAAAGGGAGCCAGGCCACAACACCCCACTTTAATGCACGGCTGGGGAGGATCAGGGAGAGGGAGAGGATCGGGATGAGGAAGGGAGAGGTTAGGTGAGAGGAGGCAATAGAGGGGAGAGGATCAATTCACTTTGTTATTCATCATGAACCCTAACAGTGGCAACAACTTGCTTAAGTAGTCTCACACACACACCCGCCCAACACGGGCTCACTCATATTACATGGGCTTGGCCCCGGAGGCTCTCGGGCTATGGCCCAACTTGACTTGTAGCTGCACCATTCGTGCACTCGCTGTCCATTGCAGGTTTAGGCTATGCGCCCTGAACTACAGGCGTGACAGGCGCCCCTCCTTGAGATGCAGCGTCTTCCCAGATGCTGGCTGATGGAAAGCACACGCGCAGGACTAGGTAATCTTCCCAGGTGGTGGCGTCCGCAGGTAGTGAAGACCACTGAACTCGGACTTGGGTGAGTGAGGCTGAGGCTTTGTTGACCATGTGTCTTTCTTGGATGGCCATCGGAATGAGAGGTGTTGTTGTCAAGTCTGGGATCTTGGGCAGCTCGGAGTAGATGGGCGAGTAGTTGGGGATGAAGTGCTTCAACCGGGAGACATGGAATACCGGGTGGATGCGGCAATCCCACGACAGCTCCAAGCGGTAAGCCACGGTACCGATGCGCTCCAGGATGGTGAACGGGCCGAAATACTTGTAAGCCAGCTTCTGGCAGGGTTGGCTAGCGACGGAGACTTGCACATAAGGTTGAAGCTTGAGGAGGGCTTGGTCGCCGATGGTGAAGGCATGCTCTGTGCGCTGCTTGTTGGCTTGTTTCTTGAAGCGGTCCTGAGCGCGGGTGAGGTGGCCCCGCAGCATCTGTGTATGCGCTGCCTAGTCGAAGTCGCTGCTAGCCATGTCCGACGATATCTTGTTGAGGAAAACTGGTAGCCCTCCCAGATTTGGCTCGTTGTCATAGAGTGCCTTGAATGGAGAACACCGGAGAGAGCCATGATGAGTGGAGTTGCAACAAAATTCAGACGCGGGCATCCACTTCTGCCATTGCTTCAGATGATCTTGGATAGCACAACGGAGATACATCTCGAGGCATTGATTGACGCGCTCGCTTTTGCCATCCGTTTGAGGGTGGCAGGCGATGGACTAGAGGAGCTTAGTGCCGGCTGCGGCGAGGAGTTCCCGCTGCATCGCACTTGTGAAGATCTTGTCCTGGTCGGAGACGATGGAGTGTGGCACCCCGTGAAGCTTGATGATGGAATCCCAGAAAGTACGAGCTACATGCGCCGCGGTGACGGGATGCCAGAGTGGCACGAGATGGGAAAATTTCGTGAAACGATCTACCACCACCATGATCGTGTGGTAGCCCTCGGAGTTGGGGAGCCCCTCGACGAAATCCATCGTCACGTCGTGCCACAGTGCCGATGGAATGGTTAGAGGCCGAAGCTTGCCGGTGGGGTGGCGGTGCTCGTGCTTAGCTTGCTGGCAAGCGCGACACTGCTGAATGTAGTCCTCGACGGCGCGCTTGAGGCCAGACCACACAAACAGTTTGCGCACGCGCTGGTAGGTCGCTATGATGCCGGAGTGCCCTCCTAGAGCACTGACATGGAGGGCAGCGATGAGCTTGGTTTGGAGAGTAGTGTTAGCTCCAATCCAAAGCCGATCACCTTGCTGAATGATGCCATGCCGGAGCGTGCGACCTTGATCGTCCGAGCTGTGGACTGCCAGTTGTTGCAGGAGCTCTTATGTGGTGCCATCCATCTCATAGGAGTTAGCCACCTCTTGGATCCATTGGGGGTGACACACAACGAGCGCGTCAAGGGCGTGCCGGTGGTCGACACGAGAGAGCGCATTCGCTGCCACGTTGTCCGCCCCTCTCTTGTACCAGAAGGTGAACTGCAGGCCCACCAACTTGGACATGGCCTTGCGTTGCAGCTCAGTGTCCAAATGTTGCTCTCCGAGTGCACATAAGCTCTTGTGATCTGTGATGACCTCGAACGATCCCTGCTGCAGGTACGGCCGCCACTTGTCGACAACCATCATCACCGCGAGGAATTCTTTCTCGTATGTGGATAGTGATAACCCACAAGTATAGGGGATCGCAACAGTTTTTGAGGGTAGAGTATTCAACCAAATTTATTGATTCGACACAAGGGGAGACAAAGAATACTTGCAAGTATAAGTAGTTGATTTGTCAATTCAACCACACCTGGAGACTAAATATCTGCAACAAAGTGATCAGTAGCACAATAGTATAATAATTTGATACCAGTGGCAATGATAGTAACGGTAATAGTAACATTAGCAGTTTTATGGTAGTTGTAATAGTAGTAACGACAGTAGTAACTTAGTAAGAACAATATGTGAAAAACTCATAGGCCTTTGATTGGTGATAACATTGGATAATATTCATCATATGTTGGGTAACATAGCATGCAATTTCAAAAAAAATTCCTACGATCACGCAAGATCTATCTAGGAGATGCATAGCAATGAGAGGGGGAGAGTGTGTCCACGTACCCTCGTAGACCGAAAGTGGAAGCGTTAGTTTAACGCAGTTGATGTAGTCGAATGTCTTCTTGATTCAACCGATCAAGTACCGAACGGACGACACCTCCGAGTTCTGCACATGTTCAGCTCGATGACGTCCCTCGAAATCTTGGTCCAACAAACTGTCGAGGGAGATTTTTGTCAGAATGACGGCGTGGTGACGGTGATGGTGATGTGATCCGCGCAGGGCTTCGCCTAAGCACTATGACAATATGACCGGAGGAGTACACGGTGGAGGGGGGCACCGCACACGACTAAGAACAATTGATGTGTTTAGAGGTGCCCCCTGCCCCCGTATGTAAAGGAGGGAGAGGGGAGGAGGCCGGCCTAGGGGGCGCGCCAAGTGGGGAAACCCACTTGGACTCCTAGTCCTATTCGCCCCCTTCCTTCTATCGGAGGGGGAAATGGGGAGGGAGAGGGAGAGGGAGAAGGAAAGGGGGGCCGCACCCCCTCCTCCTGCCAATTCGGACTCCCCATGGGGGGCACCCCCTTGTGGGCTGCCTTGCCTCTCCCCTATGGCCCATGTGACCCATTACTTCCCCCGGGGGTTCCGGTAACCTCCCGGTACTCCAAAAAATACCCGAAACACTCCAGAACCATTCCGGTATCCGAATACTATCGTCCAATATATCAATCTTTACCTCTCGATCATTTCGAGACTCCTCGTCATGTCCGTGATCTCATCCAGGACTCGAACAATCTTCGGTCACCAAAACACTTAACTCATAATACAAATCGTCATCGAACGTTAAGCGTGCAGACCCTACGGGTTCGAGAACTATGTAGACATGACCGAGACACATCTCCGGTCAATAACCAACAGTGGAACCTGGATGCTCATATTGGTTCCTACATATTCTATGAAGATCTTTATCGGTCAAATCGCAATGACAACATACATCATTCCCTTTGTCATCGGTATGTTATTTGCTCGATATTCGATCGTCGGTATCTTCATACCTAGTTCAATCTCGTTATCGGCAAGTCTCTTTACTCGTTCCATAATGCATCATCCCGTAACTAACTCATTAGTCACATTTCTTGCAAGGCTTATCATGATGTGCATTACCGTGAGGGCCCAGAGATACCTCTCCAATACTCGGAGTGACAAATCCTAATCTCGATCTATGCCAACCCAGCAAACACCTTTGGAGATACCTGTAGAGCATCTTTATAATCACCCAGTTACGTTGTGACATTTGATAGCACATAAGGTATTCCTCTGGTATTCGGGAGTTGCATAATCTCATAGTCAAAGGAATATGTATAAGTCGTGAAGAAAACAATAACAATAAAACTTAGCGATCATGATGCTAAGCTAATGGATGGGTCTTGTCCATCACATCATTCTCCTAATGATGTGATCCCGTTCATCAAATGACAACACATGTCTATGGCCAGGAAACGTAACCATCTTTGATTAACGAGCTAGTCTAGTAGAGGCTTACTAGGGACACTTTGTTTTGTCTATGTATTCACACATGTATCAAGTTTCCAGTTAATACAATTATATCATGAATAATAAACATTTATCATGATATAAGGAAATATAAATAACAACTTTATTATTGCCTCTAGGGCATATTTCCTTCAGTCTCCCACTGGCACTAGAGTCAGTAATCTAGATTACATTGTAATGATTCTAACGCCCATGGAGTCTTGGTGTTGATCATGTTTTGCTCGTGGAAGAGGCTTAGTCAACGGGTCTGCAACATTCAGATTCATATGTATTTTGCAAATCTCTATGTCTCCCTCCTTGACTTGATCACGGATGGAGTTGAAGCATCTCTTGATGTGTTTGGTTCTCTTGTGAAATCTGGATTCCTTCGCCAAGGCAATTTCTCCAGTATCGTCACAAAAGATTTTCATTGGACCCGATGCACTAGGTATTACACCTAGATCGGATATGAACTCCTTCATCCAGACTCCTTCATTTGCCGCTTCTGAAGTAGCTATGTACTCCGCTTCACACGTATATACCGCCACGACGCTTTGCTTGGAACTGCACTAACTGACAGCTCCACCATTCAATATAAATACGTATCCGGTTTGTAACTTAGAGTCATCTGAATCAGTGTCAAAGCTAGCATCGATGTAACCATTTACGATGAGCGCTTTGTCATCTCCATAAACGAGAAACATATCCTTAGTCCTTTTCAGGTATTTCAGGATGTTCTTGACCATTGTCCAGTGGTCTGCTCCTGGATTACTTTGGTACCTCCCTACTAAACTTATAGCAAGGCACACATCAGGTCAGGTACACATCATTGCATACATGATAGAACCTATGGCTGAGGCATAGGGAATGACTTTGATTTTCTCTCTATCTTCTGCAGTGGTTGGGCATTGAGTCTGACTCAATTTCACACCTTGTAACACAGGCAATAACCCTTTCTTTGACTGATCCATTTTGAACTTTTTCAAAACTTTATCAAAGTATGTGCTTTGTGAAAGTCCAATTAAGCGTCTTGATCTATCTCTATAGATCTTGATGCCTAATATATAAGCAGCTTCACCGAGGTCTTTTATTGAAAAATTCTTATTCAACTATCCTTTTATGCTATCCGGAAATTCTGTATTATTTCCAATCAATAATATGTCATCCACATATAATATTAGAAATGCTACAGAGCTCCCACTCACTTTCATGTAAATACAGGCTTCTCCAGAAGTCTGTATAAAACCATATGCTTTGATCACACTATCAAAGCGTATATTCCAACTCCGAGATGCTTGCACCAGTCCATAAATGGATCGCTGGAGTTTACACACTTTGTTAGCACCTTTAGGATCGACAAAACCTTCTGGTTGCATCATATACAACTCTTCTTTAAGAAATCCATTAAGGATTGCAGTTTTGACGTCCATTTGTCAGATTTTGTAATCATAAAATGCGGCAATTGCTAACATGATTTGGACAGACTTAAGCATCGCTACGGGTGAGAAGGTCTCATCGTAGTCAATTCCTTGAACTTGTCGAAAACCTTTCGCAACAAGTCGAGCTTTGTAGATAGTAACATTACCATCAGCGTCAGTCTTCTTCTTGAAGATCCATTTATTCTCTATGGCTTGCCGATCATCGGGCAAGTCAACCAAAGCCCACAATTTGTTCTCATACATGGATCCCATCTCAGATTTCATGGCCTGAAGCCATTTCGCGGAATCTGGGCTCATCATCACTTCCTCATAGTTCATAGGTTCGTCATGGTCTAGTAACATGACTTCTAGAATAGGATTACCCTACCACTCAGGTGTTGGATATATTCTGGTTGACCTACGAGGTTCGGTAGTAACTTGATCTGAAGTTTCATGATCATCATCATTAGCTTCCTCACTAATTGGTGTAGGCATCATAGGAACAATTTTCTATGATGAACTACTTTCCAATTCAAGAGAAGGTACAATTACCTCATCAAGTTCTACTTTCCTCCCACTCACTTCTTTCGAGAGAAACTCCTTCTCTAGAAAGGATCCATTCTTAGCAACAAATATCTTGCCTTCGGATCTGTGATAGAAGGTGTACCCAACAGTTTCTTTTGGGTATCCTATGAAGATGCACTTGTCCGATTTGGGTTCGAGCTTATCAGGCTGAAGCTTTTTCACATAAGCATCGCAACCCCAAACTTTAAGAAATGATGGCTTAGGTTTCTTGACAAACCACAGTTGATACGGTATCGTCTCAACGAATTTAGATGGTGCCCTATTTAACGTGAATGCAACTGTCTCTAATGCATAACCCTAAAATGATAGTGGTAAATCGGTAAGAGACATCATAGATCGCACCATATCTAATAAAATACGGTTTTGACATTCGGACACACCATTACGCTATGGTGTTCCAGGTGGCGTGAGTTGTGAAACTATTCCACATTGTTTTAAATGAAGACCAAACTCGTAATTTAAATATCCGCCTCCGCGATCAGATCGTAGAAACTTTATTTTCTTGTTACGATGATTTTCCACTTCACTCTGAAAATCTTTGAACTTTTCAAATGTTTCAGATTTGTATTTCATTAAGTAGATATACCCATATATGCTCAAATCATCTGTGAAGGTTAGAAAATAACGATACTCACCGTGAGCCTCAACACTCATCGGACCACATAGGTATGTATGATTTACAATAAGTCAGTTTCTCGCTCCATTGTTCCCGAGAACGGAGTCTTAGTCATCTTGCCCATGAGGCATGGCTCGCAGGAATCAAATGATTCATAATCAAGTGATTACAAAAGTCCATCCGCATGGAGTTTCTTCATGCGCTTTACACCAATATGACCTGAACTGCAGTGCCACAAATATGTTGCACTATCATTATCAACTTTGCATCTTTTGGCATCAATATTATGAATATGTGTATCACCACAATCGAGATTCAACAAAATAGACCACTCATACAGGGTGCATGACCATAAAAGATATTACTCATATAAATAGAACAACCATTATTCTCTGATTTAAATGAATAACCGTCTCGCATCAAACAAGATCCAGATATAATGTTCATGCTCAATGCTGGCACCAAATAACAATTATTCAGGTCTAAAACTAACCCCGAAGGTAGATGTAGAGGTAGCGTGCCGACGGGGATCACATCGACCTTGGAAGCATTTCCGATGCGCATCGTCACCTCGTCCTTAGCCAATCTTCGTTTAATCTGTAGCCCCTGTTTCAAGTTGCAAATAGTAGCAACAGAACCGGTATCAAGTACCCAGGCGCTACTACGAGCATTATTAAGGAACACATCAATACCATGTATATCAAATATACCTTTGTTCACTTTGCCATCCTTCTTATCCGCCAAATACTTGGGGCAGTTCCGCTTCCAGTGACCAGTCCCTTTGCAGTAGAAGCACTTAGTTTCAGGCTTAGGTCTAGACTTGGGCTTCTTCTCGGGAGCAGCAACTTGCTTTCTATTCTTCTTGAAGTTCCCCTTCTTTCCTTTGCTCTTTTTCTTGAAACTAGTGGTCTTGTTAACCATCAACACTTGATGCTCCTTCTTGATTTCCACCTCCGCAACTTTGAGCATTGCAAAGAGCTCGGGAATAGTCATTTCCATCCCTTGCATATTATAGTTCATTACGAAGCCTTTGTAGCTTGGTGGAAGTGATTGAAGAACTATGTCAATAACACTATCATCTGGAAGATTAACTCCCAGCTGAGTCAAGTGGTTTGGTACCCAGACATTCTGAGTATGTGTTCACTGACAGAACTGTTCTCCACCATCTTGCAGGTATAGAACTTGTTGGAGAATTCATATCTCTCAACTCGGGCATTTGCAACGAACCAGTAGGAGAACCATGCTTCCCTCCCACCACGCTCTCCTCTCCACCGTCCACCGTTCCTCATGGCGTTCTCTGATCTAGTTCATCATGGAAGGTCTTCTGCATTGGGATTTTGCCCCTGGCTTAGCCCTTGCAGATCAGGTGATAAAAAGGTATGGATCCACCGTTTATTTCTCACCTTCTCGGGACTCCAAGGAATTCTTTTTGGTGGTCTCCTTCTCATCTGCCTCTTTCACTCTTTCTGTGGATTCTGTTGGAGTGGCGCTCCAATGTTGTATTGGTGGTATTAGCTCGGGATTCCGTGTTACTCAGATCAATGCCCGGTCATTTCGCTTCTCTGTGGCAAATAACAAAGTTGTGCATTTTATTTACCGCCTCAAAGATCATGTCTGGCCTGATTTCGTTTGCCATTTTCATCTGTTCAATGGGCATTTCTCACGAGCTCCTATTTTTGCTTCGGCCTGGCATGCGGATGAAGAACTTCTGGTTCTACTCGGAAACCGGTGGCGCTGAAATCTTCTTTGGAGTTTTTCCATCATGGCTCAATCTTGGCTGAAAAGTCCAAGGTGGTTCTTTGCAAATTTGGGTTAATAACTATTGATCATATGAGGTTTTCTAATGATAATGCTGCTGAAGCTTCCTCATCGTTGGCATCTCGGCCATCGCCTGATCAACCACCTTTGGATGCCCATGGTTTGGATCGTGTTCAAGGTTCTTTGGTGCATCACATTCAAAATTCGGATTCTTCCCCGATGATCATGGAGTTTGAAAATCACACGTCATTAATGGAGCATTTTTTGCGCCTGTCAGAGATTGAAGAGCGACAACATTTAGACTGCATTAAGATGGGAGAATTTAATTGCCCTCTATCAGTGCCCTATCCACCGCTGCCTCAATGTTTTCTGTTATCGGCTTTTAAATATGCACCCCCGCATGACATGTGGCCCGCGAGGCTTTTGGCCCATCATAAAGCTGACCTGGCCCAGGCCCATTATTATCATAAGGAAATTCAGGATTTATCTTCTTATTGGGCGTCACTTTGCTCTCGCTACCTCCAATGGGGCACCAAAAATTATCTTGCCAAGCTCGCTTGATTTGCATTAATTGCTCTGCTCCGGGCCACAAATCTGCTAATTGCCAGTCTAAAGGAAAGAATCTCACTGTCCATTCTCAGGATGTATTGTTTGGTAACGAAAATTGTGAGCCCGCTAACCCTGCTCCCCCCAATTTGCTTCCTTCTAAGCCAAAATCCATTCTGTCCGTCCGATGCACTAGTTGTGGTTTCTATGGACACGTGGCGAAATCCTGTCGCAAGTTACTATTCAGCAAAAAATGGCAGTGGAGACCTAAGGCTATTCAATCGACCACTCCTACCCCTCATGGTCCAACTTCTGTCTCGGTTCTCCCAGCGCCACCACCTCGTCCAGTCCCATCAGCGCAGCAGACTCCACCGCCCACCTCCACCACCTTAGCCATGGCGAATTACCCCCTCAACCCGGTGCCGTTCCTGCCGCCAGGCTTCGCCGTGGAACCTGGCCTTGCCGATCGTCTGGTTCGCAGTGGGATGGTCGTCGGTCGGATCCCCCCGCTCAACCATGATTTTCTTGCTGTGGCAGAGGCCAGCACCTATGTTCCTCTGCATCGCCGCGCGGCCATCCGCACTGCGGTCGAGGGATTACTACATGAATCTCATCTCTTCACCACCGAGTGCAGTGACCACCCTTTTGGGATTGGTCTCTTCGGCTTCGTCGACTCGTTCATGCGGGATACTGCTGTCAACACACCGCTGGAGCTTGAGGATGAAGATCTGCTCATCACTTTCGTGCCCCACAATGAGGCGCTCAATCGCCGCACCACTTCGTTCGGCCTAGAGGTTTGGCTCATGTTTTCCGGATTCCCTTATGATTATCAGACCGATTACTACATCACCAAGGCGTTGGGTGGATATGGATCTCTTGTCTCCTGGTACAACCCCCGGCAAGATAGGAGTTTTATGCTGATCAAGGCTAGTGTTATTAGGATGCGTTTAATCCCTAAGAGCTTTGTTGTGTGGCAACTTGGTGGAGCCAGAGATTGCTGGACTGTGCAAATCACTATCCTCCGCAGCAATGACTGGAACGGGCTGCTTCCTGAAGTTCTTCTAGCCGGGGAAGAACCACCTCCACCCGATGGAAACCCTCAGCCCCAATTTGGGCTTGAACTGACTGCTGAACAACTCTTATCAACAGCAAGTGCACAACTGGTTAGTGCAAAGCGCTGCACCAAATGCTGGAGACGCCCACAATGAGAATGATCAACTTGCCCATCATAATGCAGCTTGGGGAGAGTGGCCTGCCCCTCCTGCACCACCAATGCCGCCTCACCTTGTTAATTACCAGGCCTGGCTTGCTCCACAAGGGCTTGCAGTTCATCATGGAGTGGTTCCTGAGAACAACATCACTTACAATGCCATGGAAGCATGGAATGATACTTTCTACTCTTCTGATGATAGCTCTGACAGCCCTGTTCTGATAGTTTTTCCACCTGCAGCCACTCTTCAGGTTCAGACTGCAACCACACTTCAGGTTCAGAATGAGATTCAGAGTGAGGCTCCGGTTCAGAATGAGATTCAGTCTATTGTCACTGTCACTGTGGCTCTGCACAACCAAGGGATCCAGTTTGGCCTTTCTGCTCAAGGAAATGATATGATCAGCCTCTTGTTAGCAGACCCCGTTCCAAGGCAGCAGCTCAACTACATGATCTTTCATGCCCTGCGTCCTGTGATTGCCACCATTGGCCCGTGGAGTTCTGGTTATGGCCTTCAGAATAACACCAACCTCATGTCCATCACTGTGTCCACTGATGCTCTTGGTATTCAGTTCAATCAGCTTACCCCGCCTCCTTCCTTTGTGGTTTTGGAGGAGATCAGAGACATTGATCCATCCCAGCCCCAGGCTCTGGAGTCTTCTGTTAACAATACTGCCATGCTACCTCTGACGTCGCTGCCTGCTGACAGCTCGATGAACGACTTGGCTTCTCTTCCGTCAGATGCGCCCTCTCCCAGGTTGCTGAGGGATAACCTTGGCCTCGCTGCTGTGAATGACACTGACAACATTTCTGGCCCTGTTCTAACTCGCGGTCGTCGTGCTCGTGCTCCAGCTCCAGTCTCCACCGCTGAAGTTCGTCGTAGCAATCGCTCCACCAGGTATAATGGTTTTAGGGTGCCACCTCTTTCTGATGCACGCCCTATTAACTCCAAGGTGAAGCCCAGGGTGATCCCCTCCATTGGATCTTCTTCGTCTGCTCACACTTCTGGTCAGTAGTCTGAGACGACCCCCCCACTCCAATCAGCACCATACAAGACATTGCCATAAATAGGTGTGCTGTCCCTACCGAAGAGGTAACTGAAGCAATCCTGCTTGCTGAAACTTCTGCTATGCCAGCCCTGACTGCAGACACTCCACCGCCTGAAGATCATGTGGGCGCCCCAGCTTCGCCTGCTGCTTAAATCACCTGCCCCTTGTGGTTCTTTTGAGTAGCTGGAATGTTCTCTGTTGGAACATTCGTGGGCTGAACTCTGAGGATAAACAGCTCGCCCTTAGTAAGCCATTCGCTCTAGCGGTTGCTCCATTGTCTGTTTGCAGGAGACAAAAAAGACCTCTTTTGATTTGCCTTTTATTAAGTCTTGATGTCCTAGACAATTCGACCAATTTGCTTATGTTCCCTCGCAAGGTACTTCTGGGGGTTTAATTGTCATTTGGAAAGGCTCTGTTTTCACTGGGTCTGTGGTATTTTCTGATTCATACGCCCCGGTGATTGATTTTAGGGAAATTTTTGTTTTTGCCACTCTAGATTTTGCCAATTTTCCTTATGCCACTCTAGATTTTGACATTTCACTTTTGCCATTCTTAGTTTTTGACAATTATCACAATTGCCATTCCCGTGGCAAAAGCAAAATGTTGAGAGTGGCAATTGTGATAATTGTCAAAAGCTAAGAGTGGCATAAATGAAATAAAATTATTTTGCTTTTGCCACAGAATGGCAATTGTGATAATTGTCAAAATCTAAGAGTGGCAAAAGTGAAATGTCAAAATCTAGAGTGGCATAAGAAAAATTGGCAAAATCTAGAGTGGCAAAAACAAAATTTTCCCTTGATTTTATTAGCACGCAATCCGCACAAAAATGGACATTAGCTAACATCTACGGCCCTTGTTCTGGCGATGCATGTACTGATTTTACCAACTGGCTATATGACCTTGATATCCCAACACTACAAGAAAAACACTTCCGTGATGATACGTGTTTGTCACAGTAGGTCGCTTTTTTTGTCATGCATGTACATTCATGACAAATTTATGACAGAATCAAGATAGTCATACCTGTGCTGTCATAGAAGTGTTCCATGACATTACCAAAATTATCATCATGGAAGTGTCCACTTCCATGATGATAAATCGCGCGTCACAGAAGTGCTTTCGTCAAGGGTGACCGACACGTGGCATCCACCGTAATGGAACACCGTTAAGCTATCGGGTCGGGTTTTGGATCCGATAACCCGTTAACAGCCCCGACCAATGGGGATTTTCCACGTGTAAAATCATCATTGGCTGGAGTAAACACGTGTCGGCTCATCATTGGGATAGATGTCAACCACTCATTGGACGGAAGGCGCCTATGATACGTCGACATGTGGCACGGCCCAACAGAGGCCCATTCCTGTGAAAAGGCCGGCCCGTTTGAGTTGGTCAAAAGGTGGCGGGCCGGCCCATGGAAAGCATGTTAACGGCCTGTTCGCATATACCCATTTACAGCCCGCTAACCCAAGGCCCGTTATGCCCTATCCGAATTAGGCCCAGTAGCGTCATCTGGGCCATCCAATAAGATTCCAGCCCGTTTTCACTTCTGGCCCATGTATGGCCCATGACGTCTTTCGGCCCATATGAGGCCCTATGTAACTCTTGGCCTATTAATGGCCCATGGTGAAACTGGCCCGTAATGAACAGTGTATCACTTTACACCCATTAACGGCCCGTGGTGAAACTGGCCCGTAATGAACAATGTATCACTTTATACCCATTAATGGCCCGTTATTCCGTTGGGCCGTTTCCACATGTTATCTTTCGGCCTTCTCAGAGCCCATTTATTCTTGGGCTCATTTCCAGCATTCTTTTACTTACGGCCCGTTACTATCATTTTCTACTTGTGGGCCAAATTCAGCCCGTGGTTACAGTCGGCCCGTTTGTGGTCCGTTAATACGTTGGGCCGTTTTCATAGCGTCATCAAATACAACCTATTAACGATGGCCCATTACGGTCGGTCCATGAACGGACGATTCCAACTCTAGCCCGTTTACGGCCATAATGCAGCCTGTTATTGGCCCATGTTTGGCCAATCGATCATACGACCCGTATAAGGCCCATTGATGATACGGCCCATAGAAGGCCCATTGTTTCTACGGGCCGTAGAAGGCCTACTGTTTCTACGGCCCGTAGAAGGCCCACTGTTTCTACGGCCCGTAGGAGGCCCAGTGTCACTACAGTAAATATTAGCCCATGGTTATTATGGCCTAGTTTTAAAAAATAGGTTATTGCAGCCACTAGTTAACCACGGAAAAAGAACTGCAATGACTACAAGCAAACAAATAAACAAGACAACAAGGAAATAAATAAGCAAGCAACTAACGCTAGGCTATCACGGCTATTACACATATTACATCCATTCGGCATCAAAGTTCGCCACCAGTGCAAATATAGGGAACAAAGCAGCATATCATATACACTAGCCGTCAAAATTGGCCACCAGTGCAAATAAACGCGGCAGCAAAACAAGAGCATAACTGAAACAACTTTAGAAGAGCTCAAGAAACGTTATCCTGGGTATCCACCATGCTGGCAATAAGCTTAGCAAGCTGATTAGCTTTGTCCTGTTTGGTGCTAAAATCCTGCAACGCTGAAAGTGCAACTATCCCTAGGCGGTTTTGGTAATCCATAACAACATATAGCTCATTGAGCTAATGCTATTCCAAGATGATTATTTCAGGAAAGCTCAATGATTGGCATGGCATGGATGTGAAAGTGGAACCCTCAAAATGCTAAGGACAAAGGATTGGCTCAAGCTCAAAAGCTCAAGACTCTTCATTTTATATTTTAGTGATCCAAGATCACATTGAGTCTTTAGGAAAAGCCAATACTATCAAGGAGGGATGAGGTGTTGCTTAATGAGCCTCTTGCTTCATGTGCTTAGTGATATGCTCCAAAACCCTCAACTACTTTCCCATATCCACATATGACCTAAACCCTAAGCCAAACTCGGTCCTACCGATTCTTCCTATCCGGCGCCACCGAGTTTCACTTGTCATAAGCCACTGCCAAACCCTAGCATTTCGGTTCTACCGATAGGGATCTCGGTCTCACCGAGATGGGGTTGCAAACTCTCTGTTTCCCTTTCGTAACTTTTCGGTCTCACCGAAAGAGCGAATCGGTCCCACCGAGATTGCAATGTAAATTCAGTGTTTCCCCTTTGTAACTTTCGGTCTCACCGAAAGAGCAAATCGGTCCCACCGAGTTTGCCTGACCAACTCTCTGGTTAGCTAATTACCAAATTTGGTCTCACCGAGTTTGTGTAATCGGTCTCACCGAGATTACATTATGCCCAAACCCTAACCATATCGGTTCCACCGAGTTGCATGTCAGTCCCACCGAAAATCTCTAACGGTCACTAGGTTTACATTTTCGGTCCGACCGAGTTTGTTGATTCGGTCCCACCGAGATTGGAAAACTGTGTGTAAAGGTTGGATTTTGTGTGGAGGCTATATATACCCCTCCACCTCCTCTTCATTCGTGTGAGAGCCAGTGGAGAGAGCTATCAGAACACATACACCATTCCAACTCATATGTTCTGAGAGAGAACCACCTACTCATGTGTTGAGACCAAGACATTCCATTCCTACCATGAATCTTGATCTCTAGCCTCTCCAAGTTGCTTTCCACTCAAATCTTCTTTCTACCAAATCCAATCCTATGAGAGAGAGTTGAGTGTTGGGGAGACTATCATTTGAAGCACAAGAGCAAGGAGTTCATTACCTACACACCATTTGTTACTTCTTGGAGAGTGGTGTCTCCTAGATTGGCTAGGTGTCACTTGGGAGCCTCCGACAAGATTGTGGAGTTGAACCAAGAAGTTTGTAAGGGCAAGGAGATTGCCTACTTCGTGAAGATCTACCGCTAGTGAGGCAAGTCCCGTGTGGGCGATGGCCATGGTGGGATAGACAAGGTTGCTACTTCGTGGACCCTTTGTGGGTGGTTGCTTCTTCGTGGACCCTTCGTGGGTGGAGCCCTCCGTGGACTCGCGCAACCGTGACCCTTCGTGGGTGGAGCCCTGTGTGGACTCCCGCAACCGTTACCCTTCGTGGGTTGAAGTCTCCATCAACGTGGATGTAGGATAGCACCACCTATCCAAACCACGGGAAAAACATCCGTGTCTCCAATTGCGTTTGAAATCTCCAAACCCTTCCCTTTACATTCTTGCAAGTTGCATGCTTTACTTTCCGCTGCCAATATACTCTTTGCATGCTTGCTTGAATTGTGTGATGATTGCTTGACTTGTCCTAAAATATCTAAAATCTGCCAAGAACTAAAATTGGGAAAAGGTTAAGTTTTTATTTGGTCAAGTAGTCTAATCACCCCCCTCTAGACATACTTTCGATCCTACAAGTGGTATCAGAGCTTTGGTCTCCATTTGCTTTGATCTCCATAGCTTTTGGTGGTCATAGCCTTGGTTTCACAACCTAGGAGAGTATGGCGTCTAGCGAGGGAAATTATCACCGTAGAGGTCCTTACTTTGATGGTACTAATTTTGCTAGTTGGAAGCATAAAATGAAAATGCATATTCTTGGACATAACCCCGCCGTTTGGGCTATTGTGTGTGTTGGTTTGCAAGGTGACTTCTTTGATGGGAGAGAACCAAACCGTGAAGCTACCGCGGATGAGTTGAAGATGTTGCAATACAATGCTCAAGCTTGTGATATTCTCTTCAACGGATTGTGCCCCGAAGAATTCAACAAAATCAGCCGTCTTGAGAATGCAAAGGAAATTTGGGACACTTTGATTGATATGCACGAAGGTACCGACTCCGTCAAGGAATCCAAGTTGGATGTGCTCCAAAGCCAACTTGACAAGTTCAAGATGAAGGATGGTGAAGGTGTCGCTGAAATGTACTCTAGGCTTGCTCTCATCACAAATGAGATTGCCGGCTTAGGAAGTGAAGAGATGACCGATAGATTCATCATCAAGAAGATTCTAAGAGCCTTGGATGGAAAATATGATACCGTGTGCACATTGATCCAAATGATGCCCAACTACAAAGATCTCAAGCCAACGGAGGTGATTGGAAGAATTGTTGCTCATGAGATGTCACTTAAGGATAAAGAGGAACTTCACAACAAATCAAGTGGTGCCTATAAAGCCTCATGTGAAGCCCCTACATCATCGAGTGAGAAACAAGACTTCAATGAAGAATTGAGCTTAATGGTGAAGAACTTCAACAAGTTCTACAAGAGTAGAAGCAAAGATAGAAGCTTCAAGTCAAGGTCCTACAATGACAAAAGATGTTCTAGTCGAGAGCGAAACTGCTACAACTGTGGAAGACCCGGACACTTCTCCAATGAGTGTACGGCTCCCTACAAGAGAAGAGAAGATTCTCCAAAAAGAAGAAGCAAAGAATCATCACCAAGAGAGAGAAGGAGTAGAGATGATCGTTATGAACGAAGATACTCACGGAGAAGCAAGGATTCGGAAAGGAAGGAAAAATCATCAAGAAGCTACACAAGACGAAGACATCAAGCTCATATTGGTGAATGGGTATCTGTCTCCGACTCCGACAGCCACTCCGAGAGAAGTTATCACTCCGACTCCGAAGATACTCAAGATGAAGGTGTTGCCGGTCTAGCACTTGTGTCAACCAACTCCTACGACATATTTGACTCACCAAATGAAGGAATTGGAAGATGCTTCATGGCCAAAGGTCCTAAGGTAACACACCCCGAGTATGTTGATTTCAATAGTGATGAAGATGACTTGTTAGGAGATGATTTGCTTGTTGACAACTCTAGTGATGAATACTATGATGAAACGTCAATTAAACATGCTAATCAAGATAAAACGAATGACAATGATAAGGAGAAGATTGAGGCTCTAACTAAAGAACTAAACACTCTTAAGTTAGCTCATGAAACCATCTTCGAAGATCATTGAGAACTTTTAAGAGCTCATGAGAAATTACGCTTTGAAAAGCTCAATCTTGAGCAAGAGCATGAGTTCTTAAAAGCAATCAATGATGATCTCCGTAAGAAAAGTTCTTCTTACATTGCCAAGCGTTTACTCTTATCTACTTACATGCCTCAAGTCAAGTCTAGTAACAAGAACAAGAAAGATTCTTCCTCTAGTAGTAACAATGATCATGCTAAATCCAATATTGTTGCTTCTAGTAGTTCTCTTGATTTCACTAATGATTCTCTTAGCCAAGTTACACTTGAGCAAGAAAATAGTTTATTGAAGGGAATTATAGAGAAAGGAGTGTACAAAAGCCTTGCCGGGAGTAAGCAATTGGAGGAAATTGTGCGCAAGCAAGGAATGCACCGGAAGAATCAAGGTGTTGGTTTTGAACGAAAGGTCAATGCCAATGGAGTTGAGTGGGAAGAAGATCAATACCCCAAGACAAAGTTTGTCCCTCAACAAGAGAAGTATGATACTTCTTTCAAGGGGACACAAGCTCAAGATGATCTTCCACCACAAGACTACAAGCAAAAAGGCAAGGACAAGCTTCAAGAGGAAATCGACGCATTTGAAGAAGCTCCTAAGACCTTAGTCAAGTGGATTCCCAAGACTACTTCAAGTTCCACTTCATCAAGTACGACTACAACTCCAAGGATTCCCATCAAGATGATGTGGATCCAAAAGAAGAAGAACTAGAGAGTTCTTGAGGGTGACTCCGCCAACATACTTCACTCTTATCATTTTGGCGAGAACAAGTGCAATCAACTTCCACATCTTGCACTAGTACAAGGAGTCACAAACCCTCTTGTTGGTAAGACAAGGGACAAGGTAACCTAAAAGTCTTCATGGACATCATCTTGTGTGTGCATCACTCTATGTCTATGGATATCCTTGTTTGTTCCTTGTGGGACTAACCCATGTAGGTATTGAAAGTGCAATTCACTCAAATGGATAGCTCCAAGTGATCTACATCAACATTGAGCATCCACATCTTCAACATCTACATGAAGTCATCATCGACAAAACCCAAGGTTAGTTCATCCCTCTTAGGGGGGATATCACATCTAGGGGGAGCTTTACTCTAAGACTTGAGCTAAAGCAACTCTAAAGATGTGAACACAACAATGCTTTATGTAAAAGTGGTAACCCCACTTGAGCTTAAACGATGAGTATGACCTATGATCAAGTGTTCTCACTTGACTCCTAAGTCAATATACTCATATGTAGATGACCTAGTCATCGCAAATTGCTTGATAGATGCTAGAATTGGTTGTGCATGCCTTGCCACATATTTCATTTGCCATCTTATTGTGTGAGCATGTTGGTTGCATATTTTACTCATTCGAGGACATCCACTTGTTGTTTTGATTGTTCGGTTTTATTTCTTTTTGCCAAGTGGATGGACAAGAATGCCTAAGAACCTCCTCTAACTATCTATGCTTTTCTCGTCTCAAATTCTATTCATGCTGCACCACAAAATTTGATCAAGTCAGATTCGAACCACTCTGTGTGAGGAGCGCTCGGAGTCCCCGATTCGTCATAGACTTAAACTTCCAAAACCTCTTTATGATTCTCGGTCTGACCGATACCCTACTTTCGGTCCTACCGAGATCATTAAGTTGATCTAGGTTTTCGATCTCGGTGCAACCGATTTGAACATTTCGGTCACACCGAGTTTCAGTAACTGCACGCAGTTATGAATCTCGGTGTCACCGAGTTGTTCCACTCGGTCACACCGACAGGGTCAGGCTATATATAGTCACGGGAATTTTTTTGGAAATTTCTCCGAACCCCTTCGCCCACGCGATAGCCTGCTCTGCCTTCGTGGTCTCCGGATCGTCTTCTCGCCGCCAGCCGCCTCCAGTAGCTGGTCTCCGTCACCGTCAACGGGAATTCTGCCCCCGCTGTTGCCGCCGTAGCGAGTCTCCGCCGAACTAGGGTATGGACTCGATCACAGTGCTATTCCCCGTCCAATTCCTAGCACATTGTGTTATTCATGTTTCTTGCCACGATTGAAACACTTCTATCCAGTCAAAACGCTTATAGATTAGGTTTGATTCGAAAATTTTAGGGTTAGGTTTCCGCCGAAACCATCTCAGACCCACCGAGTTGAAAAACTCGGTCCCACCGATTTGGCTTATGCCATTGCACAAGTGAGAGTCGGTCTGACCAAGAATTACTTATCGGTGTGACCGATTTTGGAACTCAGTGAAACCCTAGCAGTCTCGGTGCCACCGAACTGTGACTCGATCCAACCGAGTTCACTAGTTTAGGTTCCAAAACTGCTTCGGTATCACCGAGTTTGAAAATCGGTAGATCCGAGATGATTTCAGTGGGAAACTAAAACTAAGTTTTTGGATCATTCTTTTGTAAAAATCTCTGCATTTTGTGATGCTCATCCACTCTATCTCATCTATAATCTGTTCACAGGGTCAGCAGTCAGTTTGCAGCATGTCTGATCAAAGTGATAGCCAAAACATGTCAGAGCAGCAGGTGCACATCAGTGAGGGCACTAGTCCCTCAAGTTCTTCAGATGAAGGCAGCAGGAGCACCCCTAGCAACTTGCCAAAGGCTGCCACCAGACAGAGGAAGAAGAGGACTTCAGACTCTGAAGATGAAGACTATGTGGTAGAGGAAGAGGCCACTTCCAAGAGAGTTGAGCCAGCTCAAGGCACAAAGCCAGGGCTGAAGATCAAAAGGCCAGCAGGCAGGCAGCCCATGTCAAAGGCAAGAGCTTCAACTGAGAAGCCCACTCCCAAAGAGCCAATTGCTGCTGAGGGAAAGAAAAGAAAGGAAAGGGTCAAGAAGACCGTGGCCAGAGTACTAGGAAAGGCTTCCATCATGGAAGAGGAAGAGGAAGAAGAGGTAGCTGCACCAGCACCCAAGGCACCCAAGCTGATGGGTGATGCCATAAGGTCAGGGGCTATTGCATCTAAGCCCAAAGCTGCCTCCAAGCCAAAACCCAAGAGGAATTCAAGGAGCATTCCTGCAGCTGAGAAGAACAAGGCCCCAGTGCCTGAGACTGTTGCTGAAGAAGAGGATGAGGAGCAAGTTCTGAGAAAGCTCAAGCCCAAGATCCCAGACCACAACGATGCTCATCCTGTGGCTGAGGACATGAAGCTCAAGAGAGATTCAGGGCTGAGGAAGTGGAGAGAAGCAGACCCATATGCTTCTAGGAGGAGGACTGCCGTGGATTACAGGTTCCACACCAAGGAGCAGCAAGATTTTTATGAGACAGTTTTGCTTGATAAGAAGCCCATAGTCTGTGATATGAGATGGGTCGACTGGACCTACATGAAGGAGAATGAGGAGCACTACCCTGGAGTATTTGATAGCTTTAGTGCTTGTGGAGTTGCTGACTTTGTTGGGCAGAAGCTCACAAAGTGGAACGAGGAGCTGATCATGCAATTCTACTCCACAACACATTTTTATTCAGATGGGAGGATCATATGGATGTCTGAGGGTACAAGGTACCAATCCACAGTTGCTGAGTGGGCATAGATCATTAATGCCCCAGAGGAGCATGATGATGACTTGGATATATATATATGCCAAGAAGAAGATGGACCATAACTCCATGTCCAATATGTACAAGGAAATTCCCAATGAGGCACTTGACACGTTCAAATTTGGCTCAGTGCACTACCTTCTGTCAGGACTGCCAACGATCAATTGGATATTGAGGCACACCTTATTGCCCAAGTCTGGAGATCACAAGATGATCAGAGGCCATGCTATCAACCTGCTTCATGTATTTGATGTACCTCAGAAGTTCAAGGTGATGAGCCTAATAGTGGAAACAATCAAGAGGACTGCAGCAGACCAGAAGAGGAGTTGCGGATATGCCCCTCAGATCCAGGAGCTCATCAACTCCAAGATGGGCACGGGCATATATTTATTGGACAAGGAACACCTGCCCATCCGTCCAGATTTTGAGGACAATGAAGTTGTCATGACTGAAAATGAACCGTCATCTGCCCAAGCATTTGCAAAGAAGGAGAAGGCAAGGAAGGAGAAAGCTGCCAAGATGCCAACTCAAGAGGAGGCATCTGAGTACTTCTTGAAGACCAAACAAGAGCAGCTTGGTTACCTCATTGCATCCACCCTGCGGATTGAGAAAGGACTAGCCACCCTAACTCAAAACCAGGCAAGCCTAGAGAGAATCATGGAACAAAAGTTCTATGACTTGGATGTCAAGGTAACGGAGATTCAGACTGCAGTGGAGCAGCTCCAAGATGATATGCAGGAGAGGAGAGGCAGGACTACCACTCATGCCTTTGCCAGAGTGCCCAGAGGTCCAAGGTCGTCTGCCGTGCCAGTTGCTGACACAAGAGCCACCACCTCAGCACCAGCCACAGCCTCAGTTCTACCAGCTCCAGCATCTACCTCAGCTCTAACTCCAGCGTCTACTTCAGCATCTACCGAAGCCTTCGTCCTTGGAGTGATCCAGACTCCACCACCACCAGAAGATCAAGCCTGAGCATCGATCTAGTGCTATGTATTTTCTAGGAACTTTTTGGTAACTTGTTGACAAAGGGGGAGAAGATGTATAGATCATAGGCTTCGAGAGAGAGAGTGTTGCTTTTCTCTCTTGCTTTATTTGGTGATTTTTCAAACTTGTTTGCTTTTGAGTGCTTGAGATACTACGTCATTATTTGTGAGACATTGATGATCATGTGTTTGATCATAAGCTACACTTAATGCTTGATGAATGCTATTATCTTATCTATCTTATGTGATCATTCACTATTCTTGGTGATGAGTGCATGTATTTCATTCTTATCTTTTTAAGCGCTCCACCAAGATGTATGTGACATGGAAGAGTAACCCATGATTCTAACTCCCTGTGCATTTGCAGTCCAAAGCAAATTTTAAATATGCACAAATTTAGGGGGAGCTCTTACTTATCACATACCTCTCAAAGCGACGATATATTTCATGCTTATTATCATTTGTCGAAGCTTTGATCTATATGTTGTCATCAATTACCAAAAAGGGGGAGATTGAAAGTGCAACTATCCCTAGGTGGTTTTGGTAATTCATAACAACATATAGCTCATTGAGCTAATGCTATTCCAAGATGATTATTTCAGGAAAGCTCAATGATTGGCATGGCATGGATGTGAAAGTGGAACCCTCAAAATGCTAAGGACAAAGGATTGGCTCAAGCTCAAAAGCTCAAGACTCTTCATTTTATATTTTAGTGATCCAAGATCACATTGAGTCTTTAGGAAAAGCCAATACTATCAAGGAGGGATGAGGTGTTGCTTAATGAGCCTCTTGCTTCATGTGCTTAGTGATATGCTCCAAAACCCTCAACTACTTTCCCATATCCACATATGACCTAAACCCTAAGCCAAACTCGGTCCTACCGATTCTTCCTATCGGGCGCCACCGAGTTTCACTTGTCATAAGCCACCGCCAAACCCTAGCATTTCGGTTCTACCGATAGGGATCTCGGTCTCACCGAGATGGGGTTGCAAACTCTCTGTTTCCCTTTCATAACTTTTCGGTCTCACCGAAAGAGCGAATCGGTCCCACCGAGATTGCAATGTAAATTTAGTGTTTCCCCTTTGTAACTTTCGGTCTCACCGAAAGAGCAAATCGGTCCCACCGAGTTTGCCTGACCAACTCTCTGGTTAGCTAATTACCAAATTCGGTCTCACCGAGTTTGTGTAATCGGTCTCACTGAGATTACGTTATGCCCAAACCCTAACCATATCGGTTCCACCGAGTTGCATGTCAGTCCCACCGAAAATCTCTAACGGTCACTAGGTTTACATTTTCGGTCCGACCGAGTTTGTTGATTCGGTCCCACCAAGATTGGAAAACTGTGTGTAACGGTTGGATTTTGTGTGGAGGCTATATATACCCCTCCACCTCCTCTTCATTCATGTGAGAGCCAGTGGAGAGAGCTACCAGAACACATACACCATTCCAACTCATATGTTCTGAGAGAGAACCACCTACTCATGTGTTGAGACCAAGACATTCCATTCCTACCATGAATCTTGATCTCTAGCCTCTCCAAGTTGCTTTCCACTCAAATCTTCTTTCTACCAAATCCAACCCTATGAGAGAGAGTTGAGTGTTGGGGAGACTATCATTTGAAGCACAAGAGCAAGGAGTTCATTACCTACACACCATTTGTTACTTCTTGGAGAGTGGTGTCTCCTAGATTGGCTAGGTGTCACTTGGGAGCCTCCGACAAGATTGTGGAGTTGAACCAAGAAGTTTGTAAGGGCAAGGAGATCGCCTACTTCGTGAAGATCTACCGCTAGTGAGGCAAGTCCTGTGTGGGCGATGGCCATGGTGGGATAGACAAGGTTGCTACTTCGTGGACCATTTGTGGGTGGTTGCTTCTTCGTGGACCCTTCGTGGGTGGATCCCTCCGTGGACTCGCGCAACCATGACCCTTTGTGGGTGGAGCCCTGTGTGGATTCCCGCAACCGTTACCCTTCGTGGGTTGAAGTCTCCATCAATGTGGATGTAGGATAGCACCACCTATCCGAACCACGGGAAAAACATCCGTGTCTCCAATTGCGTTTGAAATCTCCAAACCCTTCCCTTTACATTCTTGCAAGTTGCATGCTTTACTTTCCGCTGCCAATATACTCTTTGCATGCTTGCTTGAATTGTGTGATGATTGCTTGACTTGTCCTAAAATAGCTAAAATCTGCCAAGAACTAAAATTGGGAAAAGGTTAAGTTTTTATTTGGTCAAGTAGTCTAATCACCCCCCCTCTAGACATACTTTCGATCCTACAAACGCTTGCTGTTGCACCAGAAAGTATGCATCTGAATGCTCCAGGGGCTTCCGCAGTCCTTCCGCTTCTTGTCGCAGCACAGCTGATCGATGTCTTTCAGCTTGTAGTTGAACTCAAGAAACTGAACTGATTCAGACAGTGACTTTGAATAGCTTGTGCAAGCGGTAGTGGCCAGTAACTCCAACACTAAACCAAGACAGGATGTGTCACTATCCCGAACCTTATCTGCATTACTTCCTTTACCGTTGCTTAATAAGGCACTCTTCCCCAATATTCTGTCAGCATTCTAAAAGAAGAAACAAGCAGGCACATAACAAGTTTAGCATGTACTAGTATATGAAACTCATTTCGGTGAACCAGTTCATTAGTAAGGTGGATAGGATTAAACTACCAAGTCTTCTATTTCCAAGTACTAGTACATAATAAAAGCATCAAACAAACATATATCTATGTCCTATGGTAGCAATGGAATTTTAAATTAGAACAGTTGTTCTTCAGGTTTAGGCACTTGTTCTACATGAATAGAGTACAGTAAGACGCAAGAATATAATACTTAAAAATAGAAAATGAGCTCATAGACCTTACCACATTCTTGGTTCGGGACCAGTACAGAACAAGGCGTTCCCAGTCATCATCCAGTAAATGTGTCTCAGGAGAACGTAAGGGAATTTGATGAGTTTCTTTGCCGGTGAAGTACGTTTTCTTCAGGTAATTCCGATACTGCCACCAAGCATTCTTGAAGATAGCAGAGGTATTAGCACAGGTTATCTCATCCTGAGTTTCGAAATTGGTCCTTCTCTATAGAGAAAAATGGGAAAATTTGCTGTATTATAACCATCATGGAGGTAGGATGTATGGGACGAAACAAAGTAATTGCCATGAATAACATTACTTACACATAACTCCTGGACAAACACCTGCAACTGGCATTTTCCTTCATCTTCAGTATAATATTTTCAAGATGGGAAGATACGCACATACGATTTAACAACATCAAATGCGATAGATGCTAAACTACGACTAGCTGGTTGTGCTTCCTCCACAGGAATAGGCGTATTAACTGGTGGAGTTGGGGTTCGCCGTGATAGTACTGGCCCTATGGGCACTGGAGCTGCCTTACTAACTGCTCTTGTTTGGGAGCTCTGTGGTGGAGATGGTGTTGTGTCAACATGAACTGGGTTACTATTGGCTGGGGTTGGGGTTAGATTGGGTGAAGCTGGTTCTCTGTCCATCGTAGTAGGGGTACAATCTGCGAGAGTTTGGGTTATGTGTGGTAGGGCTGGTTCTTGTGCATGTACAACCGGGGTGCTATCTCCACCAAGAGGTAGCACTGTTTATTTGAAGACCGTGTTTTTAGTCCGCTAGATAATGGCATCACCCGCTCCAATTCAAATGGCTGATAAACAGGAAACATAGTTGAATGTACAGACATTGTATGAGAGACAGATGCAATAGATAGTGTGGAAAAAAGAGGGCATGAAATAGTTGACATGTATATTGTTTAACTAAAATGGATAGCATGACATAATTTCACATATATGATGTCTATCTAAACTGGATAGCATAGCATAACATAATTCAAAGATATGATGAATAACTAAACAGGATCGCATGACATAATTCACCTACATGTTATCTAAGTAATCAGGATCGCATCATTTAATTCACATATGTGATTTATATGCTAAAGAGAGGGCATTCGATATGATGTCTGAACTAAGAACATGGTGTTGAATATTGTGTATATGATGTCTAAACTATGCAATGCAAGACACCGTATGCATGATATGAGCAGTATAACCGTGCCAAGTTAGAGCATACACCTCAGTGGGGGAATAGGACTAGTCATCTGTCTCTGAATCCATCTCTCAGGAGCTATTGGGACCCAACAAGAGATCTGCTTCGACAGGTAGCACTGTCTGCTCTGAAGGCCTTGTTTTCACTCCAGATTTTTCCATCTCCCACCCAAATGGCTGATTCACAGGAAGAGTAGTTTAATGTACAAACATTGTCGACAAATGGAAATGTAATGAAGAAAAGGATGGGCAAGATATCATTCAAATATATGATGCCTGGTTAAACAGGATGGCATTGCACATTTCACATATATTATGGCTGGCTAAAAGACATGAGACTGCTTAATTCCCATATATGATATAGAAACTAAACAGGTGGCATTACAGAACATGTCTAAACTAAGCAGATGACATATATGATGTTAAAAGTAGGCACTGCAAGGCAACATATGCATGATATGACTAACATCATCATGCCAAGGTAGAGCAAACACCTTGGGGGGTAAATAGGAGTGGTCAGCGGCGTCTGAATCCGCCTCAGAACAGATATCTTCCTCTGGATTACAATCTGGAGAGGGGTGGGGAGGGTTTGCCATTGAACCCACCATGGAGCGATGTCTGCATGACATTGTATTGCCGCGCAAAACTCTTCTCTTTTTCTCTACATGTTCAACATGACTGTGTACAATATCTGACATGCATAAGAAAAAAATATGGTGAGAATATGTAAGGAGAGCATGCAAAAATTCAGAGTGATGGTAACAACCAGTGGATTGATGTTTTTCCGTTGAACCAAAATAGCCCTAATGGATCGACGTGAATGTATAGTAATAAGTGATGCAACAAGTGTACAACCTATTTGCCGTAGCCGTGTCGACCTCAGCATCATTGGGTTGGTCGCTGAAGCAGTTGAGGTAGAGGTGGCTGTCGCAGGTGTGGAGGAATATCTGAGGAATCTGTAGATGGCGTCCAGGGCACTGCTCTGTTGTGACGGATCGTTCTGTCGTTGGAGCAGCTCCGGTGAGCCGTAAGACGTCAAGGCTGAAGCAGCACAAGACAGACATCGTCAATCTCAAGTGGGATTCTAATAGCATCTCCAATAGATGATGTAAAATGAATGTAAAATTAACATCACCAAAAACCACCTGACTACAATAGATGAGGTAAAAACTGTTGACTCTGAACTTAACTGTCGAAACTGAAATTTACTTTGGAATCTGAATGCTACTGTCGAAACTGAACACAATGGTAGCAGAGAGGCACTTGACATATAGTTTAGGGAGGGCCTGCAGTTCATCTTCAACCTGCACCCCCCTGAGCCGCCAGCCACCACCGGCTGAACCGCCGGCCCCAGCGCCGCCTCGCTGCCCCGAAACAACTCGCCATCGCCGCCCCGGCCAGCCTTATAGGCCCCCGCCCCCACCCTGAACCCTAAGATAGATAGTGGGGTACCTCTCCGGAGAGCCCCCGACCCCACTGCGGGTGGTTCTTCCTTAACTCCGGCGAGCCCCCCAACCCCTGAAAATCGACTGACCCAAAAGTCGATTCAGTCGACTGAAGCGTGGCTTAATCGGAGCAGAGCAGCACCACGAGCGAGGGGGAGAGCAGCAGCAGCAGCTGGGCGAGCGAGCGACCAAGCGAGAGCCGGAGCAGCAGCAGCAGATCCGGCTGGTATGGACGCCGCCGCCGAAGGGGCCTCGCACTGGGGGAGAGCCGCCGTGGAGATGTCGCTCGCAGCGCCGGCTTCAAGGTAGCTGCTCCATGGGGGTGCGGGATGGAGCACCGTCGGCGCCGGGAGGTCGAGTTAAGGATAAGGTGCGATGCGATGAGTGTACAACCTCTTTGGTGGCGCCGAGTAGGCCTCGGCTTCGTCCGAGGAGTCGGTGAGGATGCTGCGGTTCCGGTGGAGCAGGTTAAGGCGGCGCTGTGGGGATGGAGCAGCCGCGATAGACGAGGCGATTGTCGGAGCAGGTCCTTGGAGGTGGAGGACGGGGCGGCTGAACCGGCGGGATGGCGAGATGGACGACGGATCCTCATCCGGGGAGGTGGACGAGGGACGTCGAGCTGTTGCGCTGGACGACATCGTCGGGGAAGAGGCTCCGGCTGGGCAGCGGTGACATGGCGGACGGAGGAGGGTGGGGTTTCCTGACTGGAGCGAAGAGGTTATGGCGGCCTGGGATTTCGAATGGCGAAAAGGGGGCGATGGGAGGGGGTGAAGCATGACCTAGGAACACGCTTGTCCAAAATGTAGGGTGTGTTACAAAAGTACCCCCCACCGATTTGAACTAGCGGCCCTTTCGGCTCAGGGTTAGAAGGGGGATTTCACGTGTCGGGATTTGGCAGCTGGAGGGAGTTTTCGCGCGCGTTGTAATTTCGGGATAGCAAGGCGCGGGTTGTGAAGGCGCCAGTTTTGGGAGCACGATATCTGAATTTTCGGGATATAACAAGACGCGGGTTGAATTTTAGGGACAAGCCTAACATGTAGTAATATTGTACTTGTACGTACCAAATCAATTTGCACTTCCCTCAACCAAAAAGAAAACGAAAAAAATAAAACTATTCACACCACACTAAGGGAGAGTCTTGCCCCGTTTTACTATACAAATGCTATTCAAAGCTACTCCCTGCTTCCATCTACATAGGGCCTAATGCGTTTTTCGATGCTAACTTTGACCAAATATTAGAGCAATGATATATGGCATGCAACTTACACAAAAGCACACCGTTAAATTCATCTGTGAAAGGTTCTTTCAATGATATAATTTTCACATTGTGCATGTCATGTACTATTAATCTTGTCAATAGTCAAAGGCGGTCTTAAAAATCTCATTACGCCCTATATAGATGGAAGGAGGGAGTATGAATCCATGTTTTGTCTGATTAAATTTTTTCGCTTGCTGTATAATGCATGTAACCTACTCATACCAACATTTTAGTGCATTCCAAATGTCTATACTACCGCTGCAATTCGAACTAAATTTGAATTCGTTTCTCTATTTCAATAAGAATCTACAATCATGATTGTTGCCAACTTCAACCATCATAGTTTCCTTACTATCCGCCAAATATAAATCAGACGGCCTATAATGCAGGATGGCGGGCACACCATCATCAACAACTCCATTTTTATAAGAGTAGAGATAAAACATATTAAATGTAGTATACCATGTTCATAACCACACCATGTGTATCACCGTTATATATATTCACACATCCGTCGGTTTGAAACACTATGATAAATTCTTCAAATATCCGAATTCGCTTTTTATAATGAAGTATATATGATCTCTATTCGTCTTTTACACCCACACAACCCTCTTATCTTTGTAGCTAGCGCTAACTTTCTCTTGTGCATGCACACGCCTGCGTCCCTCTCACCCTCCCTCAGCATTCTCTAGCTCCATCGCGCAAATTCGTCTTTTCACTTTAGGTCGTTCACCCACAGTGTGTGTAGGCCCCCCAGCTCCTTCTTTATGGCACACATCGATCGATATGCCTCTCTAGCCAGGTGTGCCTAGCACGAACACAAGCTTCCCCTCTTCTCTTGTCACCGTCCATGCCTCACTCCCACCACTCTTTTGATCGTTCTCGTACTCGCACACTCCTCCCCCTCGATATAGTATGCCTCTCGTACCACCTCCTACATGCATCCCTCTCTCTCTATCCTTCTCCTCGTGCCTCATTTGCTTCTAACACACACATGCATGTATACCGATCGATCTCCCAACATATACCTAGATCGACTTTAACTACCCCCCATCGATCGACGTACCTCACAAGTTATGTCTCTCCTTTATCTTACAAAGGGCGATTGATCTTCCTATGTAGTTACCTCTGCTTACCACAGCCACATCGTCCCCCCTCATCATTCGTGCATGCCTCCTGACCCGTCTCTCACACGCACGTGCACAGACAACAAGCAGCCATCTCCTCTCTTATTGATATTGCGGGCGTGCCCTCCGTTTGTCTAGCAAGCCTATCCCACCATTTGTTAGAAGCAACTCCACTACCACCCCCTCCAACACTCTAGCTCTGTCTCTCTCCCAACCTTATTCATCTCCTGCACATATGCATGGATGCCGATCGATCTCCCTTAATACATGAGGCAGATCTATCTCCTTAATACATGAGGTAGGCCTCTCTCCTCCTCCACACATATACCAGCCATTGTACCTCTATAGTTAATTGGGCCTCCCTCTTCCCCCACCACACACCGATAGTCGAGCGCTGCAGGTAGGTATCCATGCCACAGAGACAAACTGCACATGTCCCATCTCATGTTCCAGTAGGCCAGCCACTCTATATCTTTGACGTGGGCACACACAAATTCGATGGCACTCTTTATCGATTGCGCGCGCGCACACACACACACACACATCATCCCTCTCTTCGATTCTATGGACACCTCAAGCCGATGATACCTCCACTCTCTTTTCGTGGATCGCCCCCTCTCTATATATGTTATATCCAGGACTCTATTTCACACACATTGCATATGTTAAATTTTTTGATTGACCCCCCACCCCACAAAAAACAACTCTCAAGAACCCACACACTATATCTCTCTAGGTTTGTATCTCTCTCACACAACCCCACGTAGGTGGTGTACGTATACAACAAGAGAATAGGTGCACCGTGCACATACTCACGCTTCGTGCCCACCCACACCCGCGCGGGTACACGGTGGAGCTCATTTCTCCGCAGAAGCTGAATTTGTTTTTGAAACATCAAGTGGCCAGAGACTTGAAAACTTATTTGCCCATTAGTGACTTGTCAGGGCGGTGGATTTTAGTTTGTACGATAATGCTGCATCCACCTAAAGTAATGAAAGTTCTTACGTAAACTTCCTAGTAATTCCCTCTTCGTAGGTGCAGCATTACTCCTAACATTTGTAATATCAGTTTGAAACTTGTAATATTGCCGTGTCCTATTCCTCACCCTGTGCATTTAAAAACCAAACCGAAAATAAACTGAACCGAACCAATTTTATGGTTTTTATGGTTTCTGGTTTCGGTATGGTATGAACTTTTCATACCGATTTGAACTTGGTTTTTATGGTATATACCGGAAAACCAGACGGTTAACCGAATAAACCGAAGTAAAAAATAAATTTATATTTCTTGAGATGAACAACCATACAAGTTGTCATTTTCTTGCACATGAGTCAAATGCACTACTAAGCACGTAATTTTTTCTTGTAACATAGTCATTTTTCTATTTTTAAAATGCTAAGCATGTCCATAACCATCAACACATGAATCAATGCATGCATATATACTTATATATATAGTCATATACTATTTGTGTAGAATAGTATGTGTTTTGAGTCATAAATTTGCTAATTATTATTACATCATTTCCAAATTCGCGTCAACTTTGGTTTTTATGGTATATACCAAAACCATACCAAAATAATTTGGTATATACCGAAACCGAACCGTATTTTAATTTCATACCATATTTACCGAAGTATTAATACCGTACAAACTGAAAAACCGTATAAATCAAACCATGTAAACCGAATAAACCAAACGCACAGGGTGACCTATTCCTGCGTTTTCAAAATCCTGCGAATCAAACAGGTCCTGAGTTGGTGATGATGTTGTGCCTCCCATCTTTCACCAATAGCCGTCGGATCTAGATCTGACGCATACAAATTTTTTGCAAAAAGATGCCCACACTTGTTCCCTATTTACAAACAACTCCTTGTCTCTCACAATCAGCCTCCTCCTCCCCACCACATCTAGGAGTAGAAGGCCGTGGAAAAATCTGGGCGATGGCCGCTGCCGGAGCCGTCCACCCCCAATCTTGGTGTTCCGTGCAATGCACGGGCATCTACGCACGGGAAATTATGTCGAACAGGGCTAGTTGTAAGCAGGCTAGCTCTACAGCCATGATGATAGTGACTGCAGACGGTGAGGCTGACTATGGTATGCCGAACACGGCGCCTATACTCAGGTGTCATCTCTGGCGTAGGGTCTTGTCACTTCACTGTGAGGAGCAGCATGTAATACTTTGACCAATGGATAGTACAGTGCTAGTACTCCTACTATTACATTGGTAGTACTACTACTAGTACTAGTAGCACCACCGTCTGGATTTAGGAGTACTACCACGTCCATCTGGATTTTAGTATTTGACTAGCAATATCTAGTAATGCATGTCACCAAAAATGTACTACTCCCTCTATAAATAAATACATGGTGTTTTATTCCTATCGGCGAGAGAACTTAATGTTTTTTTGCTACTCCTAACTAGAGTACTAATAGGATTACATGCAATGAACTAAACACTGCATGTCATGTTTGGTAGTCTCAAGTCATTGAAAGCATGCACGGCCCACATCTCTCATTGGTTGATATGTCACGAAATAAGAAACAAGGAGGGAGTTAATGCACCGTGCCTAAGTATTTTGGGATTATTTGGTTTTCGTAAGGTGACTTACACAACATTTTTGTTTACATGCATTAACATTTAATAGTTAAATCAAAGGTCAGAACTTGGCGCAAAATGCAAAGGGGACCAATAAACCAGTAAACATCAAACTTCTCTCGTTTGGCCCCAACTAGAGGTCCGGTGAGATGACTATACTGGACCGGCACGGAGGGGGACGCAGCTTCGTTGACTTATGGCAACGGACTTTGGGTGAATGACACGTGGCCCCAAGGGGTGGCTGGCCCACCTATCATACAACCAAAGGCAGGTGCAGTAGAGGGCCGAGGAGTAGTACGAAATCCTACGCACCTACGCACACTAACCAAGGGCTGAGTGATCACTCGAATCACAAGATCAGTTGACTAGAAGCTACGCTAGACCCATGGAGGCGATGAGCGCGAGCATCAGCCAGCTGTGCCAGATGGTCCACGACGCCGGCCTGTGGCCCGGCACCGAGGAACATCTCCAGGTAGTATTGCTTGAGGCCGCTAGGGCGAGGGGCCGCATGGACGACAGCTTCGTCTCCTTGTTCGACAAGGTCCTCGTCGGTTTCCTTGACAAGTTCACCGTCGTCAAGAAGCTTGCGGACGACTTTGACGTAAGCCTCCAGCCGATGTGCCCAGGCTCTGCGATGCCCGCCACCCTCAACAGCCACTATGGTAACAACCTCTTCGACGCACTGGTGGCCCTGCGACTGCCCACCGTCGCGCTGGAGAATGTCCACCTCGAGGTCGCGCTTGCCGCGCAGCGCCTGGCGCAGCAAGACACCATCGACATAATCACCCACGTCTTCGCGCAAATCGTCCACAAGGACTACTACATGCAAGAGGAGGACGATAGGACGCTGGCCTTCTTGGAGCGCAGGGCAACCTTGGACAGCAATGTTCAGAAGCACGTTGAGCTCGTCGCCAACGCCGCTGCTCCTCACACGTTGGTTGGTGACTCGGCGCACTAGGGCGTGAGGATGTTGTTGAACGTTGATGGATCTGTATGTATTTTTATCTTTCCGTCAAATCCATGTAGTAGTATATGATACTACAGTAATTATCTTGTCGGATGGCTGAGAAAACAGGAGGGAGAAGAGATGGCTGTAGCACGGACTCCAAGAAAATTGGTGTCGGATGGGACTCGTGTGGGTGGCGTGTGCCGTACTGCTAGACGTGAATGCTACTGAGTTATGGCCCATGCAACCCCACTATATCGAGGTACGTAGAACAAATTTCCTGCAGTCCGTGCTCAGCCCTCCTCTATCTCTCTTCTCAGCCAGCCAGCGGACGCGCGGAGCCCATCATCTGTTTGCTCACATGCGGCCCCACATGTCAGTGAAAACGCAAGAGGACCCACTGAACCTGCACATCTTTCACCTCGACTTGCTGGTGATGAAAAACAAATCCAATAAAGATCTTCGGTGGCCGCTTTTGGAGTTACTCAAGAGTAGTAAGATTCTATTTACAGTTTAACCCAAGATGCACATCTCGTGGCTTCAACTAACACTCTATTTTCTTTCATGACACGACCTAGATGCTGGATGTCCCACATGTCTGCAAAAGGAGGAAGAACCCGACCAAATCTTTGGTTTTGCTATCGGATGAGATTAGTGCACTTGTTGATACTCCTACTAGAATAGAGGCTAGACATGAGACTAGATGCGAGGAAGCAACGTCTACTTCTTTACACTCGAAGAAGAAAGAAGCACGCAAGATCGAGCTTCCGTAGATCAACAATGAATGCATCGAGAAGGCACTAATCCAACTTACAGGAGTAGTAAAATGTATTCTTGTGGTTCTTGTTTTCTTTGGTCTTGCTTTTCTAGTCAAAATTATCGTTGGAGTTCGTGCAAAACGGAGGTCCGTTTGGGGTCGTGCGTTGGAGTTGGCCTTACAAGTGGGACCGCAGTTAAGGAAACCGACTATCGACAAACCCCCACCTCGCCCGCCGCGCGATGTCTGAAGTTAGGATGGTCATAGTGGGAGTAACTTAGCAAGTAACATAGCGCATTTCAAGACAAGTTTGCTTATGTGGCATATAGTTAATGAGGAGAGAAATGTTTGGAGTATCATAATATGTCACTATAACATAACGCAAACCAAAGCAAAATGAGTCTATAATGTAATAAATGCAATCATCTATGATACTACTTGTATGTTACTTTGCACTATGAAGGTAGTAACAAAGACTAGTGTCATATGCATGACACTAGTCTAAGTTACTCCCCACCATAACTAGACTTAGAGAAACGACGAGGTTGAAGAGATTGCTCTAGCACGGACTCCAAGAAATAATATGGTGTCAGATGGATGTCGTGGTGGTGGCGTGTGCCGTACTCCTGGACGTGAATGCTTGTTCTGGCCCATGCCACCCTACTACTCCTACTACTTACTCCTACTAGTATATAGTCTACTAGTATCGAGGATTCGAGGTGCTGGTTACGTACAACGAACACATTAACATATGGCTACAGTAAAAGCACCCGCCCGACGCGTGAAGCATGTGAAGCTAGTACAAATTTAGAGAAGCGACTCGAAAGCCATTCATAAATTTAGTAAGTTTATCACAGGCATATCATTTTATTACATACAACAGGTCATCAACCCACATCGACAACGAGGATACATTATAAATACTAAAGTTTTCACCACACAATAAATAACAAGCCATGAAATGAACTTCAACTCAACCATTCCGCGGCGTTGGAAACGCTTGCTTTGAACCACAACTGATTCTCTGGGACGGGCCATCTGTTGTCGATCTAGAGACCAATGCAGGACCGATCATCCAGGCTGAAGTGGCCTACTATATCAGTACGAGGGTAGGGAACCACCCAAATGTTCGAGGTATAGACACAGTTGCTTCTCGTAAATGTGTCAGCAGCAGTTGGATCGCCTTTCACCATCATCGGATAGTTTTGTCCAAGGAAGAGCGGGTTTTCTCCAAGACTATCAATTCTGTGCCAAGGAGAAGGAGTTGGCGCTAGCACACTAGTATACATCCCGAATACCATGCAACGGGTGTTGGAATAGGTCCGGAGAGTGAGACCATGGGAGACACCTGCTTCCTTACCAGTAACATCATCAGTGGGTTGTATACACACAAGAAGAGGTGATCCATTGGAATTAGTTGCCAGGCGCCACAGAGTATATCGGCGCTGCTCGTCCTCATGCTCGTGATCATCACCATCGTCATCTCCCCCTTGGTTATAAATTTTTTCAAGTATAGGTGGTGGGATGTTCACAGGACCTTGGAAACACAAGAAGAAGGTTAATTAGTAAAGGGAAACTTGCTAACCCGCATGCATGTGGATGAAACAATTATAATTACGGTGGAAGACAAATGTACCGAAACTACTAGGATGCCATGCAAAAACAGTGCCACGAGTGGTGGCAGCAAACACAAGGCCCTCGTATTGAATTGCATCACAGTACTCATCCGTGTACAGAAACTGATTCTTGAGCAATATCCATCAAGTCGAACCACGAAGGACAGCAACAAGCTTGTCGAAGATAGCAACAACTTGATAGTTGTTGTAATTCCAAGAGCGGTTGGGAACTCGACAACGGAAGATAGTCACCCTGATCGTATTTGAACGTGCGTACATTACCGGTGTGCTCAACCTCTGGGCAGTGTGCTGAGATTTTTGAAAGTGGAACCCGGTGATGAGTGTACACATTCACAAGTTCCCACTCACAGTTGGACCCAATGTAAACAACCCAATCTCCATTTGTGCCCGCCCAAGCCTTGCCCTCGAGCGATGGCATCTTAACATCATATGTATCATTATCAAGCGGCATCAACTGGCACAGGGCGAGGCCTCCGTCGTGCCGGCGCCAGTCATCAGGGTCACGACAAAGAAGATAGGGGAGATCAAACCGCTCCTTGACTCTTGGGTTCTTTGTAATTGTGTTATTAGTTGAGTCGAGAATGGGCTTGAACGAACCTACCATGCTAGCCGAGGTGATGACGTTACACCGATCAATGAGTTCCTCCACCACGTCATCTTTCAGATCGGGGCAAGAATAACGGGGTCGTTTTCGGCCTATTCCCTCCATGGAGAAGACGATCGAACAATGCCAGAAGAAAGGGTGAAGGGCTGAAGGAAAATGGAGGAGGGAGAGGAAGAGCGTGCGACAGTAGTTCCAAATCGAGAGGGAAAGGCGAAGAGTCGGTGGACGGTTGCGAGTTTGCCACGATTCACGAAGAGGCGCCCCGGCCTACACGTCCGTTCGGAAATACTGGGCTGTGCGGGACACTCTGGCCTGTCTAGACAGCCTTTTCTTTTATGTTTACCACAGACCAGCCCAATAGTTTTTTTTCTTTCTGAAAATGGCTAGCCCAGTTCTTTTGTGATTTGTCAAGTAAGTTGCTTTAGCAGGCCTGCTGGGCTGCAAATCTTTCAAGACGAGGAGAGCTTCATTCGGCTGGCCGAGAAAATGGCCTATCAGTAATGAGAAATGGGTTGTACATTTTTAAAACACATCAAACCGGCAATTATTTTCAAATATCTTTTTTTCATTTTGAGATTTTAAATTGCATTGATTTTTATGCGTGGACAATTTATTGGATTTTATATTGATATACATTTATTTTTAAAATCAGTCTGAATGTGACTCGAAATTTTGGGATTAAAAACAGTTCAGACCGCACCGACATATGCAAAATTTCGTATAATTTTTTAACCGTGGCCACAATATGGGTTGTAATGCTAACATAAAGAATATGGGCTCCAAAAAAACCTGTAAGAATTAGCAAATGGGCTGTAAATTATTTGAAATAATGGTAGATGGGCTGTATGCTGTTTTCCACATATTTGAGGCTTTTCACAGATGGCCTGTATACTGTTGGATGTCCATCCAACGACCGCCGTGCTTCTTCAATCTCTGCTCTTCCTTCTCCAGCCGCTCAAACAAGCGCCGACGGGACTGCCTGCTCCCTCCTCCCCGCGGCCGGCTCTGCTGCCGCACAGGCCTCACCGCCCCATCGTACTCCCATCGCTGGCCTAGGCATCCCTCTACCCAACCACACCTGCCGTTATTCTCCGGCGACGGCAGACGAACCAGTAAACCCTCATACAGTCGTACTCCCCTCTGCGTGGGAAACAAAAACAACGGCCGAGTCTTCCCTGCCTCCGTGTCGTTCCCTTCCTAGGCCTCGCCGTCGTCCACCGCCCTGGTGCTCTCAGCGTGGCGTGGTCAACATGGTCGACGACTGACATGCTTCTGAAGTGGACTGTACGTGGAGAGGCTGACAGCTGGGTCCACGGCCGCACGCAAGGAAATGCCTCCTTATTACACGCAAAATAATGAATACTCCCCCTGCTAGCTGGGACCGAGTATAGTGGGCCTACTAAGTTGACGGGGACGAAGGGCTTTTTCAACTTAGACAATATGCACGATTCTAGCTCGACTGACCGTACGATGTCCATCCAATGGCCGTAGTGCTTCTTCAACCTCTGGTCTTCTTGCTCCAGCCGCCCAAAGCAGCGCCGGTCGTGCCGCCTGCTCCTGCCTCCCGTGGCCAGCTGTGCTGCCGCGGAGGCCTCATCGCCCCATACTACTCCCACCGCTGGCCAGGCCATCCCTCCACTCCACTCACCCACACCCCCTGTTATTCTGCAGCGACGGCAGCGCAGCCGAACCAGTGAATCCTCGTACTCCTCTCTCCGTGGGCATCCACTGCCGCGTCTTCCCCGGCTCCGCGTCCTCCCCTTCCTAGGCATCATCGTCGTCCACCGCCGTTGTGCTCTCCATGCGGCATGGTCAACATGGTCAAGGAACGACTTCCATCGGAAGAGTACTGCACGTGGAGAGGCTGACAGCTGGGTCCACGGCCACAGCCCAGTTTTTTTGTGATTTGCCAAGTAAGTCGCTTTGTCAGGCCTGTTGGGCTGCAAATCTTTCAAGACGAGGAGAGTTTTCATTCGGCTGGCCGAGAAAATGGCCCATCAGTAATGAGAAATGGGTTGTACATTTTTAAAACACATCAAACCGGCAATTAGTTTCAAATATTTTTTTTTCATTTCAAGATTTTAAATTACATTAATTTTTATGCGTGGAGAATTTGTTGGATTTTATATTGATATACATTTATTTTTAAAATCAGTTTGAATGTGAGTCGAAATTTCGGGATTAAAAACAGTTCGGACTGCATCGAAATATGCAAAATTTTGTATAAGTTTTTAACCGCTGCCACAATATGGGCTGTAATGTTAATAAAAAGAATATGGGCTCCAAAAAAACCTGTAAGAATTAGCAAATGGGCTGTAAATTATTAGAAATAATGGCAGATGGGTTGTATGCTATTTTCCACAGATTTGAGGCTTTCCTAAAAAAAGGTTGACACACAAGCACTGACTGTTGGATGTCCATACAACGGCCATCGTGCTTCTTCAATCTCTGCTCTTCCTGCTTCAGCCGCTCAAACAAGCGCCGACGGGACTGCCTGCTCCCTCCTCCTCGCGGCCGGCTGTGCTGCCGCGCAGGCCTCACCGCACGACCGTACTCCCATCGCTGGCCTAGCCATCCCTCTACTCACACACACCTGTTGTTATTCTCCAGCGACGGCAGACGAACCAGTAAACCCTCGTACAATCGTACTCCCCTCCGCGTGGGGAACAACTGCCGAGTCTTCCCTGCCTCCGTGTCGTCCCCTTCCTAGGCCTCGCCGTCGTCCACCACCCTGGTGCTCTCGGCGCGGCGTGGTCAACGTGGTCAAGGAACTACTTCCATCATACATGGACTATACGTGGAGAGGCTAACAGCTGGGTCCACGGCCGCAGCAAGGAAGTGCCTCCTTATTACGCGGAAAATAATGATTCCTCCACCTGACAGCTGGGACCCACCGAATAGGCCACTGTATTTCGTGAAAAAAATGTTTCCCCCTGACTTCTGGGACCCACTAGCTACATCTTCGCACGCAAGGAAGTCCGTCCGGGCAAAAAAAACGATTCGCCCCTGACTGCTGGGACCCACCAGCTACATCTTCGCAGGCAAGGAAGTGCCTGACAGTCGGGGCCACCTGGTCGAAGCGTACGTAGCATTGTCATTTGGTCGTGAACGTGTATGTACATACTCGTCGATGTAGAGGCGCGCACGTATCGTAGTAGAGGCGTGCACGTGTCGTAGTAGAGGCGCGCATGTAGCATGTACACGTACGTACAGCGACCAGGGCGCAAGAAAGCAAATATGGCCACGTATGTGTACATACGGGCGGGGTCTCGAACGCCTACTCGCGCATACGTACGGCGAGGGCTCGTGTACATGGCTGGGTCGGAACGGAGAAACAACGTCGTCGTTGTGTTCATGGGGAGGCAACGGAATGCGTCGTGTTCATGGGGAGGCAACGGAATGCGTCGTGTTCATGGGGAGGCAACAAAATGCGTCGTGTTCATCGGGAGGCAACGGAACGCGTGGGAGCCAACCGGCTAGGTCGGAACGGAATGCGTGGTCGTGTTCATTGGGAGGGCTTGGACGGAATAGGCGATGGAAACGAGGCCTGGCGTACCGCACAACGAAGGAAACGGACCTCCTACGTTCGGAACGGGGTCCTGTTGATCGGGAGGGGTCTGGCGTACCGCAAAACGGAGGAAACGGACCTCCTATGGTCGAAACGGGGGTCCTGTTGATCGGGAGGGGTGTGGCGTACCGCAAAACGGATGAAACGGACTTGTGTTGGAGCGCTACGGTCGAAACGGGGGTCCTGTTCATCGGGAGGGGTGTGGTGTACCGCAAAATGGGACTCCACGGGATACTGTTCATCTTCACCGTCGACCCCCTCCAGCCTCCACGAGCTACTGTTCATCCACCGTCGACCTACTCCAGCCTCCACCTGCGACTGTTCATCCACGAGCTCCTGTTCATCCAGCCTCCACCGCACGCTACTCCACCGGCTACTGTTCAACCAGCCCTCTCCACGGGCTCCTGTTCAACCACCCCTCCATGGGCTACTGTTCATCCTGCCCTCCACCGTCTACTGTTCATCCTGCCCTCCACGGGGTGGTCCTGTTCATCCAGCCCTCCACGGGGTCCTGTTCATCCAGCCCCAACCGGCTCGATTGATCGGGGTCATGTTCATCCAGAGGCAACACCACGGGGTCCTGTTCATCCACCCCCATCGGGAACTGTTCATCCACCCCCCGTAACGCCCACTGTTCATCCAGAGGCAACATCGATCTGCTTTAGTTAGCAGCAGTAGCGAAGGAATCGCTCGATCGGGTTCAGTTAACAGCCATCGATCGATCGCTCGGGTTCAGTAACGCGTAGCCTGCAGTGCAATCGCTCGGGTTCAGTTAGAGCCCAACGCCTCGCTCGGGTTCAGTTAGAGCCAACGCCTCGCACACACGCGCGTACGTGTACGAGAGAAATGCGCATTGCTCGGCCCCGACCTCCCACCATAACCGGGAACTCCCCGAAATTTTCCTCCCCCTCGCTTCTACCACGGTTTTTTCCGTCATGGACGGCCCAAAGAATGTCATGCAGCTGCGTCTCCGGCCCGCCCAGGACGAAAAGCCCATTTTCTGTCATGATTTTTTGTCATAGAAGTAGGAGCCCACCACATCTATGATGATACCGGGTTTTGTCACAATTATCGTCATAGAAGTGTCATATGTATGACATAATTTTTTTTCGTTCGGCCCAAAATGTCATGGATGTGTCTTTTTTTGTAGTGCAAGCAATCATGATTGGCTCTTACTCGGGGACTTTAACTACCTCCGTGCTCCTGATAATCGTAACAAACCTGGGGGCTGCCCTAATGATATGTTCACTTTCAATGACATTATTCACAAGCAAAATCTAATTGAGCTCCCCATCAGAGGTCGTTTGTACACATGGAGCAACATGCAGCAGTAACCTCTTTTAGAGCAACTCGACTGGTTTTTTACCTTGCTTAATTGGACTAATGTTTACCCCAACACCTTGGTTAAACTTTTGGGCAAGCCTGTCTCGGATCACGTGCCTTGTCTGGTTTCCATCCAAACCTCTATCCCTCGCAGCAAGATTTTCAAGTTTGAACCTTATTGGGTCTTGCACCCTAGCTTTATGGGCCTTGTTCAAGAGGTGTGGGATAGACTCGTACGATCCTCGAATGCTGCTACAATTCTTTGTTGCAAGTTCAAAGCGCTCCGACATGCGCTCAAACTTTGGATTAAACACATTTCCCATCTATCTGTGGCAATTGAAAATTGTAATAAGGCTTTGGCAGACCTAGACGAACTAGAGAACAATAGATTTTTGACAACCCCCGAAATGAACTTCCAAAAAATTCTGAAAAAGCACCTGCTACGGCTACTTAATTATCAGAAGCAGTACTGGAAAAAACGTTGCACCATTCGATGGATTAAGTTCGGGGATGAAAACACCAAATTTTTTCAAGCGGTGGCAACTGAACGCTATAGGAAAAATAATATTGCCAACTTCAGAACCAATGATGGCACGATTCTTGAGGATCATCCGAGCAAAGAAGCCTTGTTGTTACAAACCTATAAAGATCGATTGGGTACTTCCAACCCCACTGAGATGAAATTCAATCTCCAAGAAATAATCCAACATAACACCAACCTTGATCACTTGACTGACCCTTTCACTCACGCTGAAATTGATGATATTGTCAAGGATATGCCTGCGAATCAGGCCCCTGGTCCTGACGGATTTAGTGGGGTATTCCTGAAAACATGTTGGCCCATCATCAAACAGGACTTCTATACACTCTGTGATCAGTTTCATGCTGGTGACCTCGACATCACAAGTATTAATGACAGACTCATAACCCTTATATCGAAGACAAACTCTCCAGAGACGGTCAATGACTGTCGGCCGATCACTCTGCTTAACTGTTGCCTTAAGCTCCTCACCAAGCTGCTTGCTAATCGTCTTCGAAGTGTCATTCTACAACTCATTCACAGGAATCAATATGGTTTCATCAAAGGGCGCATGATCCAAGATTGCCTAGCTTGGGCATTCCAATACATCCACCAGTGCCAAACGTCCTGACGCACGATCATTCTCCTGAAGTTTGACTTTGCAAAAGCCTTTGATACTATTGCGCATACTCCTATGATCAATATCATGAAGCACATAGGGTTTAACGACAAATGGCTCTCATGGATCAGGTGCCTCTTCTCCACTGGTCGTTCTTCTGTACTCCTTAATGGAGTCCCTGGCCGCCAATTCCACTGTTGGAGTGGCGTGCGACAAGGTGACCCCCTGTCACCTTTAATTTTCGTCCTTACCGCTGACCTCCTTCAAGCTGCCATCAATGAAGCATTCAAACAAGGGATGATCCAGCTTCCTTTCCCGTGCGCAAGCCAAACAGATTATCCTGTAATACAATACGCTGACGATACGATCTTGGTCTTGCCGGCATATCCTCAGCAGGCTACCACTGTTGAAGAGATTCTGACTGACTATGCGTCATCCATTGGCCTGAAAATCAACTTCCACAAATCAACTCTCATACGGATCAGCACCTCTCCCGTACTAGCAGCTGATTTGGCAAGTATCTTTGGCTGTACTGTAGGGTCTATGTCATTCACATACCTCGGGCTACCTCTTGGCACGTCTAAACCAACAGTTCTTGATCTTATGCCACTAGTGTGCTCAGCAGAGCGGCACCTCACCTCCATGATCGCCATGATGTCGTATGGGGGCAGACTCTCTTGGCTCAACATAATGGTCACTTCCCTCCTCATATATGCCATGTGCACTCTAAAATTCCCTCCAAAGCTGACCGAGATGCTAGACAAAATCAGAAGGAGATGTCTTTGGACCAAAAAGACAGAGCAAGGTGACAAGTGTAGCTCTTTGGCTGCATGGGAAATGGTTTACAAACCCAAGAAACATGGTGGCCTTGGGATAATCAACATCAACCTCCAAAATGAAGCGCTCCTCCTGAAGTTTCTTCACAAGTTCTATAACAAGTTGGACATCCCGTGGGTGCATCTTCTCTGGAACAACTACTATACAGACAAAATCCCTCATGCTTCAGACCCCATGGGATCCTTCTGGTGGCGCGACATACTCAAACTCACACCCATCTTCAGAGGGATTTCACGTGTCTAGGTTGTTTCTGGCTCAACGGTTTTGCTTTGGAAAGATCTCTGGCATGATGATGTGCTTGACACCTCTCATCCCCGTGCTTTCTCCTTTTCCATCCATGAAGACATGTCTGTTAATATGCATGATGATGAGTCTCGCCCTTCCACGTCCAAGGTGAAGCCTAGGGTGGTGCCATCTGAGCTGCCTCGTGTTGCTGCGTCCGAAGAAAAGATGACGGAGATTGAGCTGCCACCTCCTACATCCATCACCACCATGCAGAACATTGGTACACAGCTCTGTGCCATCCCCGCTGAGGAGCTTACTGAAGACATACTTACTGCAGGACACGATGGAGCTACTTCGGCCTCCTCTTCCTAACTCCTCTGCTATCTGTTAGTTCATGGTTCTTTTGCATAATTGGAACGTTCTTTGCTGGAATGTCTGTGGTTTAAACTCACCTGAGAAACATTTAGCTCTTTCAAACGCGATCAACTCTTCTGGCTGTGCCGTTATTTGTCTTCACGAATCTAAAATGCAACATTTTGACGTGTCTATGCTTAAAACCCTATGTCCTAAGCGCTTTGATTCTTTTTGCTTTTGTTCTGGCGATTGGTGTGTCTGGTCGTATTATCACGATTTTGTGTAGTCATGTTTTCGATGGTACGATGTTTATGTCTGAACACTTTGCGATGGGGGTGGAATTTTCTTCCAAACAATCGGCTCTGCGGTAGAAACTAGTTAATATTTACGGCCCTTGCCAAGGTGACCAACGTACTTCTTTTACCAATTGCCTTTTTGATTTGGATATTCCCCCTACCGAGGATTGGCTCTTGCTCGGAGATTTTAATTATATTCGTTCGCCGGAAAATCGCAACAAACCTGGAGGTGATGAAAATGACATGTTTACCTTTAATGATTTCATCCGCGAGCAATGTCTTACTGAGCTACCCATTAAAGGCCGTAATTTTACTTGGTCGAATATGCAACAGAACCCCCTCTTTGAGCAGCTAGATTGGTTCTTTACATCACTTAATTGGACGACAACATTCCCTAACACTCTTGTTATGCCCCTTGGAAGGCCTGTTTCTAATCATACACCATGCAATGTCTCCATTCGAACCTCCATTCCTAAAAGTAGACTGTTTAGGTTTGAAACTTATTGGATTGCACATGCGGGCTTCTTTGATGTTGTCACACAAGCTTGGAACAAGCCTATCAAACATGGGAGAAATGCTAATGCGGCCGCCAGCTTGTGTCAAAAGCTTAAGAATCTTCGACATGCTCTTAGCCGTTGGAGTAAAAGTATCTCATGTCTGAAAATAGCCATTGAAAATACCAACAAGGGCCTACTAGAGATTGATAATATAGCCGATAAGCGCTCATTGACAATACCCAAGGGGAATTTTCAGCGCATCCTTAAGACCCATTTGTTTCGTCTTCTAAATACCAGAAGGAGTACTAGAAAAAATGTTGCACTTCGTTGGATTAAATTCGGGGATGAAAATTCCAAATTTTTTCAAGCTGTCGCCACTGAAAGGTATAGGAAAAACTGTATTTCAGGTCTGAAATCTGAAAATGGCATTAGCCTTGATGATCACGCGAGCAAGGAGTCCATCTTGTTTGAGGCCTTTAAAAAATGTTTGGGCACAACCCAGGTTCCGCAAATGAAATCCAATCTTTAAAATATGCTTCGATCTCAGGTTGACTTTGACAGCCTCACTGTTCCATTTACACACGAAGAAATTGATGATGCGATCAAAGAAATGCCACCAGATCGGGCCCCTGGCCCAGACGGCTTTAATGGTGCGTTCTTGAAAGCTTGCTGGCCCATAATCAAACTGGACTTCTATCGGCTTTGTGAGGAGTTCCATCAGGGGACGCTAAACCTTGAAAGCCTCAACTACGGGTACATTACTTTGATCCCTAAAACTAGGGCCCCGGAGTCTGTCAATGACTTTCGTCCAATCACATTACTGAATTGCTGCCTTAAGTTGATCACCAAAATTCTAGCCAATAGATTGCAGCGTGTGATCCTGAAAATTGTTAATAAAAATCAATATGGGTTCTTAAAAGGACGATCAATCCATGACTATCTTGCATGGGCCTTTGAGTATATCCACCAATGCCAAGCTTCGTAACGTGAGATCGTTCTCCTTAAACTAGACTTTGCTAAAGCTTTCGATACGTATGAGCATGCTGCCATCATTCAGATCATGAAGAGCATGGGGTTCAACGACAGATGGATTTCTTGGATCAACAACATCTCCTCCTCTGGAAAATCTTCGGTGCTGCTCAACGGTGTACCGGGGAAACAATTCCAGTGCAAATGTGGGGTTAGGCAGGGGGACCCTCTCTCCCCTCTCATCTTTGTCCTGGCGACGAACCTCCTTCAAACTGCAATTAATGCAGCCTTAGCCGATAATCTATTACAACTGCCTATCCCCTCGGCTGCGCCATCTAACTACCCGATCATACAATACGCGGATGACACGATAATCCTCCTGCCAGCATGTTTGGATCAAGCGGCTTGTTTGAAAACTATCCTCACAGACTATGCTGACTCTATTGGTCTACACATTAATTTCTCCAAGTCTACACTGATCCCTATTAATACCCTCGCTGACAAGTGCCGTGACATTGCAAATATCTTTGGATGTACCACTGCTAATATGTCGTTCACCTACCTTGGTTTACCACTTGGTACTACTAAACCCACGATCCTAGACATGAGCCCCCTGGATCTGCAAAGCCGAGTGCAAGATCACGGTTGCCATGTCGCTCATGTCCTACGCAGGCAAATTGGCTCTAATGAACTCACTTGTCACGTCTCTGGGTATCTACCCCATGGCTGTTCTTTGTCTCCCTAGAAAAATTATTGAACAATTGGATAAGATACGGCGACATTGCCTCTGGATCAAGAAAACAGATAATGGTAACAAGTGGAACTCTTTGGCGGCCTGGGACATGGTTTGTCGCCCTAAGGAGAAAGGTGGTTTGGGCATTCTCAATCTCAAAGTCCAAAACGATGCTTTCCTACTCAAACATCTACACAAATTCTACAACCAAATGGACATCCCTTGGGTCAATTTGATTTGGAAAACCTACTACGTGGCCACAATCCCGCATGCATCCCCATCTTGTGGCTCTCAATGGTGGCGTGAACTGATTAAGCTCATGCCAACGTACCGAGGTGTGACCAAGGTCCAAATTCATAGTGGAGAGATGACCCTTTTTTTGAAAGATGGCTGGTGCAATCACATCCTCGAGGAGCAATTCCCTAGGGCCTTCTCTTATACTTCAAGAGAAGATGCATCGGTTCGTAGTATGCTTACTATATCCGAAATCGGTGATGCATTTCACCTACCTCTTTCAACTCAAGCCCATGATGAACTTAGAACGATCCAAAATGCGGTCTCCTCCACTGCACTCTCGGATGAGAGAGATGTTTGGATCTGCACCTGGGGCTCGTCCACATTCAAGACCAGGGCCGTCTCCAGAAATTTGGGGCCCCGGTGTGAAAAATAAATTATTCTATGGTTCGGCTATCAATTCATGTAATGCGTGCTCGTCCTCACATATATCATCCAAGATTTTATCACTCTGCTGAGCAACCGATTGCTTGGTGTCAACTGTATCATGCGAAGTACTATAGGTTACACATTTGCATTATATGATCATCAAACATAAAATAGGATCTTCAAAGTATTGACCTTTGTTTCATATTATTGGGTGTGTATTAATTTAAGGGAATTCTGAAATATTAATCATTTCTTATTTCCAGCTCTTTGATTCCCTTCGATAGGTTGTTTCCACTAAATAAAAGTCTACGGTAAAAAAATGGCCCCGCAAATGGAGCGATCTCCTTGCTGATTCTCTTTGATCCGGAATCCTCACCCATGCAATTACCATGTCAAAATATCCGGAACTAAATGGTGTATGCAGTAGGGAGTTGTGTGGGAAAAAAACTTATCTCATGAGATGGAAAGGAATCATGCGCATGCAGGGGAGGTAATCAAGGTAAAGAAATCCCATGCATGTAGGGGCGCATAGAGAAGGAAATAAATCGTCGGCCAATGAGAGATCATGCATGACATGCAACGTAATTAGCGCAAGATTAATGATCTTGGGGGCCTCATTTTTTCGAGGGCCCTGTGCGGTCGCCCACCTTGGCCACCCTCATCGATGGCCCTGTTCAAGACTACGGCATACTACAAATTATGTTTCCGAGAGCTTCAGGTCCACGAGGCGTTTAAATGGCTCTGGAAAGCCAAAAGTGTCCCCAAGATCAAAGTTTTTGGTTGGTTTCTTCTAGTTGATCATCTTAACACACGCAATATGCTCAGCAGGAGGCACTATAACATTGGGACCAACCTGGACTATCTCCTTTGTGGAGACCACGTGGAAGAAACCCTTGAGCATCTCTTCTTTCGCTGCACCTTTAGCAAACGGTGCTGGCTCGAGCTTAACATCACCTGGCCTGCTACAGGAGATCGGTTGCATATGATGAAACACCTTAAGATGGGGAATCAACGCAAGATGATCATGGGCACCTTCCTGGTCGCTGCGTGGAGTCTGTGGAAGGAATGAAACAATAACTATTTTAGGAAAGTGGCCCCTTCGGTTGACAGTTGGCTAGCCAGGTTTAAAAAAGACTTTGCCAACATTTCTTATAGACTCCCTGAAGATAAGAGACATCTCATCTCTGCCATCCTAGCTTCTGTTCCCTAACTAGATTAACTTATTAGCTCTCGGACTATCCTTTGTAATAGATTAGGCCCCCATTTTGTACATTTGTAATATAGTCACCCATTTGGGTCTTTAATATATACATGTAGTAGGACGTGCTCCTACTGTCCAACTTTCAAAAAAAGACATGTCTCTTAAGGATTTCTTGGGCAACAGACGCTTGCTGAAACCTTTCACCTCCCCTGGCCCCCTCAAGCATTGGATGAGGTGCGCGATCTCCAAGAAATAGCCATGCACATGCAGCCTTCCATGTCCACAAATGATGTTTGGACTTACACCTGGAGGAAAGCTGACTTCAAAGCTGCCGACTACTACAAGTATTGTTTTCGAGATGTGGCCACACACCCCACCTTCTCACACTTATGGAAGTCACACTGCATTATGCGGATCAAGGTCTTTGGGTGGCTTCTCATTCATGATCGTCTCAATACTAGGAACATGTTGAAGCGCAGGCACTTTAACATTGGGGATGATCACACGTGCTTACTTTGTGGGATGCAGGTGGAGGAAACAGCTGACCACATGATTTTCTCATGCTCATTCAGTCGAGCTTGCTGGGACAAACTTGGCATCTTCTGGCCACCATATTCATGTAGGCTTCAACTACTCCAAGAAATGCACCAATCCTGGGATGGGACACTGTTTTTCTTCGACATATTTTTGGTTGCTGCCTGGAGCCTATGGAAAGAAAGAAACAATAAACACTTTAGGGGCATCACTCCCAGCATTGACACCTGGCTTCATAGATTCGCTAAGGACTTTAGCCTGCTGCAGCATAGAACTAAAGAGGCCCTTGGTTCCTCCATTATCTCCTTTGTAACCTCTTTACACTAGCGCTTGTACTTCTCCACTATTAGCTTGCCACCATGCAAATCTGAAACCCCGTCCCCCCAGGGGGAGGGGGGATAGAGATGTCTGTAACCCTTCTACATGAGATGTAACTGTGTACCATTCCATATATGAAAAACAGTAGGAGCCTCTCCTACTGTCTAATTCCTCAAAAAAAGAAAACTTGAGCATTTGCTTGAAATATTAACTTCAACTCCTGGAACATCTCATATGGTCCATGACATTCAAAACGTCTTTGAAGTCTCAATTCTAAGTCATAAATCATGGCACACTGAACTATCGAGTAGTCAGCAGATCGAGCTTGCCAGACGTTCACAATGTCAGCAGTTGCTCCTACAGTAGGCCTTGCACCTAGCGGTGCATCAAGGACGTAATTCTTCTATGCAGCTATGAGGATAATCCTCAAGTTACGGACCGAGTCCATGTAGTTGCTACCATCATCTTTCAACTTAGCTTTCTCTAGGAACACATTAAAATTTAAGGGAACGATAGCACGGGCCATTGATCTACAACATAGATATGCAAAAATTATCAAGACTAAGTTCATGATAAATTTAAGTTCAATTAATCATATTACTTAAGAACTCCCACTTAGATAGACATCCCTCAAGTCATCTAAATGATCACGTGATCCATATCGATTAAACCATGTCCGATCATCATGTGAGATGGAGTAGTTTTCAATGGTGAACATCTCTATGTTAATCATATCTACTATATGATTCATGTTCGACCTTTCGGTCTCAGTATTCCGAGGCCATGCTTGTATATGCTAGGCTCGTCAAGTTTAACCCGAGTATTCCGCATGTACAAAACTGTCTTGCACCCGTTGTATGTGAACATAGAGCTTATCACACCCGATTATCACGTGGTGTCTCAGCATGACGAACTGTCGCAACGGTGCATACTCAGGGAGAACACTTGTACCTTGAAATTTTAGTGAGGGATCATCTTATAATGCTACCGCCGTACTAAGCAAAATAAGATGCATAAAAGATAAACATCACATGCAATCAAAATATGTGACATGATATGGCCATCATCATTTTGTGCCTTTGATCTCCATCTCAAAAGCACCTTCATGATATCCATCATTGCCAGCTTGACACCTTGATCTCCATCGTAGCGTCATTGTCGTCTCGCCAACTATTATTTCTACAACTATCGCTAACGCATAGTGATAAAGTAAAGCAATTACATGGTGATTGCATTTCATACAATAGAGCGACAACCATAAGGCCCCTGCCAGTTGCCGATAACTTCTACAAAACATGATCATCTCATACAACAACGTATATCACATCATGTCTTGACCATATCACATCACAACATGCCCTGCAAAAACATGTTAGACATCCTCTACTTTGTTGTTGCAAGTTTTACATGGCTGCTACGGGCTTTTGGTAAGAACCGTTCTTACCTACGCAACAAAACCACAATGATGTTTCGTCAAGTTTGCTGTTTTAACCTTCATCAAGGACCGACCGTAGTCAAATTGATTCAACTAAAGTTGGAGAAACAGACACCCGCCAGCCACCTTTATGCAAAACAAGTTGCATGTTTGTCGGTGGAACCGGTCTCATGAACGTGGTCATGTAAGGTTGGTCCGGGCCGCTTCATCCAACAATACCGCTGAATCAAAATAAGACGTTGGTGGTAAGAAATATGACTATGATCGCCCACAACTCTTTGTGTTCTACTAGCGCATATCATCTATGCAAAGACCTGGCTCAGATGCCACTATTGGGGAACGTAGCATGCAATTTCAAAAAAAATTCCTATGATCACACAAGATCTATCTAGGAGATGCATAGCAACGAGAGGGGGAGAGTGTGTTCACGTACCCTTGTAGACCGAAAGCGGAAGCATTAGTTTAATGCGGTTGATGTAGTCGAACGTCTTCCCGATTCAACCGATCAAGTACCTAACCTACGGCACCTCTGAGTTCTGCACATGTTCAGCTCGATGATGTCCCTCGAACTCTTGATCCAACAAAGTGTCGAGGGAGAGTTTCGTCAGCACGACGGTGTGGTGATGATGATGGTGATGTGATCCGCACAGGGCTTCGCCTAAGCACTACGACAATATGACCAGAGGAGTAAACGGTGGAGGAGGGCACCGCACACGGCTAAGAACAATTGATGTGTTTAGAGGTGTCCCCTGCCCCCATATATAAAGGAGGGAGAGGGCAGGAGGCCAGCCTAGAGGGCGCGCCAAGTGGGAAACCCACTTGGACTCCTAGTCCAATTCTCCCCCCTTCCTTCTATCGGAGGGGGAAAGGGGGAATGAGAGGGAGAGGGAGAAGGAGAAGGAAAGGGGGGCCACGCCCCCTCCCCTTATCCAATTCGGACTCCCCATGGGGAGGGGGGAGCCATCCCCTTGTGGGCTGCCTTGCCTCTCCCCTATGGCCCATGTGGCCCATTACTTCCCCCGGGGGGTTCCGGACTTCCGGTAACCTCCCGGTACTCCGAAAAATACCCGAAACACTCCGGAACCATTCTGGTGTCCGAATACCATCATCCAATATATCAATCTTTACCTCTCGATCATTTAGAGACTCCTCGTCATGTCCGTGATCTCATCCGGGACTACGAACAATCTTCGGTCACCAACACACATAACTCATAATACAAATCGTCATGGAACATTAAGCGTGCGGACCCTATGGGTTCGAGAACTATGTAGACATGACCGAGACACATCTCCGACTAATAACCAACAGCGGAACCTGGATGCTCATATTCGTTCCTACATATTCTATGAAGATCTTTATCGGTCCAACCGCAGTGACAACATACGTCATTCCCTTTGTCATCGGTATGTTACTTGCCCGAGATTCTATCATCGGTATCTTCATACCTAGTTCAATCTCGTTACCGACAAGTCTCTTTACTCATTCCGTAAGGCATCATCCCGTAACTAACTCATTAGTCACATTGCTTGCAAGGCATATCATGATGTGCATTACCGAGAGGGCCCAGAGATACCTCTGCGATACTCGGAGTGACAAATCCTAATCTTGATCTATGCCAACCCAACAAACACCTACGGAGATACCTGTAGAGCATCTTTATAATCACCCAGTTATGTTGTGACGTTTGATAGCACACAAGGTATTCCTCTGGTATTCGGGAGTTTCATAATCTCATAGTCAAAGGAATATGTATAAGTCATGAAGAAAGCAATACAATAAAACTTAACGATCATTATGCTAAGCTAATGGATGGGTCTTTTCCATCACATCATTCTCCTAATGATGTGATCCTGTTCATCAAATCACAACACATGTCTATGGTCAGGAAACTTAACCATCTTTGATTAACGAGCTAGTCTAGTAGAGGCTTACTAGGGACACTTTGTTTTGTCTATGTATTCACACATGTGTAAAGTTTCTAGTTAATACAATTATAGCATGAATAATAAACATTTATCATGATATAAGGAAATATAAATAACAACTTTATTACTGCCTCTAGGGCATATTTCCTTCATCGTATAACATTCATAACCTAAGGCGACACAGAACTAGCTCCAATTCATCAATATAATGTAGGCATGTATTCCATAAATAGTCATACGTGCTTATGGTAAAGAACTTGCATGACATCTTTTATCCTACCCTCTCGTGGTAGCGGGGTCCATAAGGAAACTAAGGGATATTAAAGCCTCCTTTTAATAGAGAACTGGAACAAGGCATTAACACATAGTGATTACATGAACTCCTCAAACTACGGTAGGAAAGAATCCTAATTATTGTCACCTTGGGGTATGCAGATCATAGCACGTAGCAGGTGCATATAACTTGCAAGATCGGATCAAGAACAGAAATATATTGGTGAAAACATAAATGGTTCAGATCTGAAATCATGGCACTCAGGCCCTAGTGACAAGCATTAAGCATAGCAAAGTCATAGCAACATCAATCTCATAACATAGTGGATACTAGGAATCAAGCCCTAAGAAAACTAACTTGTACATGACGAATCTCGTCCAACCCATCACCGTCCAACAAGCCTACGAAAGAATTACTCACTCCCGGCAGCGAGGATCATGAAATTGGTGATGGAGTATGGTTGATGATGACGAGGACCGAAGACCCCCCTCTCTGGAGCCCCGAACGGACTCCAGATTTGGCCTCCCGATGAAGAACATGAGCTGGCGACGGTTCTGTATCGTAAAACACAATGAAACTTCCTCTCCTATTTTTTCTCAGGAAACATGAATTTACAGTATCCAGATTAGGGTCAGCGGAGCCTCATGGGCCCCACTACCCACCAGGGCGTGCTAGAGGGGGGTGGCGCGCCCTGGTTCCTAGTGGTCAGCATCCCCCCTCCAGTGGGTCTTTGCTCCAATATTTTTCTTTTACTCCAAAATAATTCTTCGAAAAGTTTCGTCCAATTACAAGAACTTTTATTTTTGCACAAAAACAACACCATGGTAGTTTGCTGAAAAGAACGCCAGTCCGGTTTAGTTTCATTCAAATCATGCAAATTAGAGTCCAAAACGAGAGCAAAAGTGTTTGGAAAAGTAGATACGACAGAGACATATCAACTCCCCCAAGCTTAACTCATTGCTTGTCCTCAAGCAATTCAGTTGACAAACTGAAAGTGACAAAGAAAAACTTTTACGAACTCTTTTGTTCTTGTGTCCATATATATGCTTAAATAATGCTCAAGTTTTCATCAAAGATCATAACTAACTATGAAAACGATAACTCTTAGAAATTATATTCACTCATATCAATGGCATAATCAACTAGCGAGAAATAATAAAATATCTCAAATTCCAACACTTTGTCAAAACAATCCTGATGTAACAATAGTGGTATCTCGCTAGCCCTTTCTGAGACCGCAAAACATAAATGCAGAGCACCTCCAAAGTTAAAGCATCGACTAGACATTTTAATTCATGGTAGAAGATATCCAATCATGATGCACACAATATTAACTATACACAATGCATGAGAATGACAATAGTGCTCTCAGGACTGGTGCTTGTTTGAGAAGGTGATGACTCAACAATAAAAGTAAACCAACATAAAATTAAATAGATAGGCCCTTCGCAGAGGGAAGCAGGGATTTGCAGAGGTACCAGAGCTCATAGCTCAGAGATAAATATAATTTGGGGGGTATACTTTCTTGTCAACGTTACAACCAAGGGTTTCCAATATCTTCCATGGTAAACACGTTAGCGACGGTTCCAAGCGGTAAAAGTAAAGTTTACTCCCCCTCTGATACGTCCATTTTGCATCATGTTTATCTACTGTTATTTACTATGTTTTATTGCATAATAATGCTTTTTGGAGTAATTCTAATGCCTTTTCCCTCACAATATGCAAGGTTTACACAAAGAGGGAGAATGCCGGCAACTGGAATTCTGGACCAGGAAAAGCTATTTCAGAGTTACCTATTCTGCACATCTCCGAATGAGCTGAAAATTTACGGAGAATTATTTTGGAATATTGGAGCAAATAACCACCAGAGGGGGCCCACCAGGTGGGCACAACCCACCTGGGCGCGCCATGGAGCCCAGGCGCGCCCTGGTGGGTTGTGCCCTCCTCGGCCCGCCTCCGGTGCCCCTCTTCTGGTATATATGTCATTTTGACCTAGAAAAAATGAGGGGAGGACTTTTGAGATGAAGCGCCTCCGTCTCGAGGCGGAACTTGGGTAGGAGCACTTTTGCCCTTCAGTGGAGCGATTCCGCCGGGGGAAGTTCCCTCCCGGTGGGGGAAATCATCGTCATCGTCATCACCAACAACTCTCCCATCTTTGGGATGGAAATCTCCATCAACATCTTCAACAACACCAACTCCTCTCAAACCCTAGTTCATCTCTTGCGTTCAATCTTTGTACCGGAACCATAGATTGGCGCTTGCGGGTGACTAGTAGTGTTGATTACATCTTGTAGTTGATCACTATATGGTTTATTTGGTGGAAGATTATATGTTCAGATCCATTATGTTATTTATGTAGCGACCCGACCTCAGACGGTCAAGTCTCTATGCTTAAGTGTCATCCCTAGATCGGTATGCCGAGACGCACAATACTCGAGGATTTATAACAAAGGTAAATCACATGTATAAAATAACGTAAATACTATTACCTCAATCCAAATAGCGGAAGTAACAACAAGGTTGTGGATTCCCATCAACACCAACGGCTAGTTGAGTGTAGAAATCATAACCCTAATGTATCACTTACTCGTCGTAAGAATCCTACAACATGAGACGTTGCAGCCACAAAGGGTCAGTACATTGAATGCACTGGCAAATTCACACCATAGAATAATGATGAATAATAGCTATCACTACATGCATATATGGCTGGTGGAAAAGCTCTATGGTTATAATATTTTTGCGAAAAGCCAATTTTTCCCTACTGCAAAGGAATATAATTTATTTAACTACAAAGTTGGTTGAAAATATTGAGAAGGTTCCTCCAACTCAGTCCCAAATTAACATCAATAACCCAACAAATTATTTAAGTAATGTGATGAGATCAATATGATAATCCAAGAACCAGATACTCAAGATGTCCATAACCGGGGACACGACTAACCATGATTAGTTTGTACACTCTGCAGAGGTTTGTGCACTTTTCCCCACAAGACCCGATCTCCTCCGTTGAATTTCTCGCACTACCGGGTGTTTGAGAAACTGATGACCGAGACACAGTCTTTCAGAAGCATTAACTCTCTACTCCGGATAGACTATACCACCTACAACCCACTACCTGCTAGTCTATCTCTTCAAGAGCTTCACACAACTTACTCCACTATGCTAGAGCCCATAATAGCTTGTGGCTGCACACGGAAGTTTCTAGCATGAATAATCTTATGATCCCTTTGAGCCTGGGTGGCATTCCATAGGGTGATCACACGGGTCCTCCGGGATCCCCTTGGGCAAACACTGGGTTCTCCAGGTGCCCGGGCAAACCACTGGGTGCTCCAGGGTGCCCCAACCAATCCACCTAGATGTGTATTAAAGTAGCCACCTTAAGTTAACCATTAAATAATAACTCTCACATCTGTCATGAATTCTCTCAAACCAATCCATGTCTACGAGCATAGCATAGCAATATGAGCATAACATAAAAGTAACTCTCAGGGTTTGAATGCAGGGCAATAGGTTCCTCCCTCATCAACTACTTCCCGATACCCACATGTTATCAAGTCCTAACCATGAAATGTTTGAGGGTTGAAACTAATGCATAAAAACTGGGTATGAAAGGGATATGATCAAAGTGTGAACTTGCCTTGTACTATTGATGAAGATGATTCGTACTCATAACTCTTGATATTTCTACTCGTCACACTCCGTTCAATCTATCGTGAGCAAGGAATAGTAACCACACATAAGCAATCACTCAGAAGATCGGGAAGAACGAAGAAGACAGTTAGGAAAACATCAAAACCAACAAATAACTCTTGCAACATAAAACAATTTCAAACAGTACCAAAATTATGTGAATTTGGCCTTATCAGAAAGTTTAAGTCAAGAGCTTTGATTTGCAAAAAGAATCAACTAAATCGGAGTTATAAAACTCAAGTTATGAATAAAAGAAATTTGAATTCAAATCTGGTCTAATTCAAATTTTAAACTTTCGAAAACATGTTTGAGTTGGATTACTGGATAGAGGAGATCATAACGAAGAAGTGAGCGTTGGTTTCGTTGAATTTGGATAAACGAGAGAAAAATCAGGGCCAAGCTGTTTTACGGAGAAAAAATTAGCTACGGCTAAGGTCTAATATATAAATATGTAGACTAATTGATAATCTAATTATTCTATTGTATTAGTCTAGAAATAATAAACTATGAAAGTATAAAAAAACAAAGAAAGATACCTTTATAAGGCAGAGAAAAGACGACTTTGGAGAGAAGAGACAATTTCCAGAAGTCGCGCCGCAGAGGAGAAATATATTTCTCTTAAATGAATCTAGTCAAACCAAAATATTGATTTAACCCGAATCGGATGATTTTTGGAGGCTCTATGGGTTTATATTTATAGGTGGAAAAGAGGTTTAAGGATCAAATGCTAGGCAATGTGGGACTAAACGTAGACGAAAATATACGAAACAGAGAAGAAAAAGGCTAACGCCTCGCACGGGCCTAAAGGCCTCGGCCGGCCGCGCGCAGGGCTGCATTTTTTTCCGAAGTCTATTTTTTTCTTCTGAAATTTGTTTAAAAACACTAAACATTAACGAAAATAAAATAAATAAAAAAAGGCAAAAGAAAACAAAAGAAAAACGGGCCGTCCTGCTGCTATGCTACGCATGTGGGCGGCGGTTAGTTCCAGGCTCACGCGTAGATTTTTTTCTTTTTTTATATAGAAACAAAAAAAGGAAACTGGATAACAATAATGAAATAAAATTTTATATAGGATATTATATATCAAAATTTTCAGAAAAATATTTTCTACAACATGAACATCTCTCTTGTGCCAAATAAAATTCACACAAATTCAAATAATTCAAACAGTGCTACTTATACAATAAAACCCAATTAAAATCATTTCAGAAATACCAAAATGATTTCAAAATTATTTCTCTCCAATTTTCTGATGTAGGGAATCATTTTACCCTATTTTTCATTTATTTGAATAAAACCCAAATAACTCCAAATTGAAAATAATTTCAAATGAACTTTAAATTTGATCCTTTTAAACTTCCAACTCGTATTTCATATATTTTGAAGAAGTCATGTTATCTTCTCTCATGAAAATCATTGAGTTGCTTAAAGTTTCTGAATTTGAAATATTTCCAAATAAAATTCAAATCTTTTCAAAAACCCCTTTTCATTTAATTAAATGGAAGAAATCATATCATCTTCTATCGAGGGTTTTGTATTTGAAAAGAATTTGAATTCACGGAGATCAAAATGCGAAAAGGTGAAAGTTTGGGAAAGTCCTTTTATTCCCTCTCATTTAACTTTCAAAAAGTTTCGAATTTCACTCAATCAATCACACAACAATCAAACAAACAAGCAATCAATCTATTTATTATAACATTCCAAAATTTAGAATTTGGGATGTTACAAACCTACCACCCTTAAAATGAATCTCGTCATCGAGATTCAGAGAGGCTAGCAAGAAAAAGGTTAGGGTTTGGGGGTCTCCTCAAAATCCATCAATTGTCGTAGGAGGGGGTCTGGGGTGCTACCACCCTTAGAAGCATGGTTACGGTTCCATCAAAACTCATATACTTCATCCATATTGTTAACAGTGTCGGTCTTCTCAGATCTTCAGGATAATTCCTTATCTGGGCTCTTTCGGTAGTGGCATAACCTTTTCCTCAATTCTTCTGTCTTTCATCTAGGTAAGGTTCTTCTGTGACTGGGTCTTCTTAGCTGACGGGTCTGGCACCAAAACTAAACAACTATCGATATCTCATGGCAGTAATCCAATTATGGTTTCTCCTGCAGGAAATGGGTCTGGGTTGATCCTCACCGTATAACCTACGGTTGGCAAAAGCTTCCTTGTACAAGGGAAAATACTTATACCATTCTAAGGTTTAAACAAGGTTTAATATCATCGTCTCTCTACTATAGGCAAGTCACTCAGATTTACCATCCCATATAGCACGGCGAATAAAAAGAGTAAGTCGGTATGGTGATCAATCCATCCTGCACCCAAATCATTACCTTATATATGGTTTAGCGAATCTCGCATTCTAACACTCGGTCATCCTCACAAGCATTGCGGAATTCCTCTTGTCAACAAACCAAGTTCGGATAAATCCATTGATTCTGCAAGCCAAACAAACATCTATCGTTCCTTCACAACTCTCAGGTTTTGCGTTACTCCTATAAAATCGTAAGGCATATCCTCTTCCAGGGTTTTTCCTTCAGCAAGAGTGTGCTTGCTTCTTGGCAGGTCCTGGGGCCTGTGGGTTATGGCCCATCTCATCACTTATAAACCTTGAACTCATCATCGGGGCAACTGATCATTATTCCAACATCCAACTTCCTAGCATTCTTAAATCCATCCGATTGTACTATCTCCCTTCCTTCTATTTGTACCAAACTGAGACGTGATTACGCAGACTCATCATGGAGTTACAATTGCTCCATATTACCAACATTATACCTTCTTTATATCCAATAGTACTTCATCCCTCCATATTCTTGGGGTATACCACATATCAAGATAAAACCCGTACTTATTTTGTCCGTAGTCCACTCCGTGGAATTTCATTATCCTTTCCAGAGGTCAAGTGTCCTCACAGGGTACTACCACCCTTGAAATGCACAAATTCATCCATAGACCATATTTCTCATACCCTCGAAATGGTCAAAATCTCTCTCCATAGAGTAACAACTCATAAAATCCAAATCAGTACCAACGAGGCTAACTTTATTGATTCTCCAATTATTACAACCTCCTGCATTTCCATTACATGCCTCAACTCAACACCTCAATATAAACGAAATGTTCCCACTACTACTACTATATTTCTCACTGACACAACTAATTATCACAAGTCTCCTTCTCCTTGGGACAATCTCTGGCAAAGTGCCCTGCTTCATTACAACGAAAACATATTACTTCTGTCAAGTCTCGAGGTTTCCTTTTTGGGCAACTGCTGGAGTAGTGCCCTGACTCCTTGTACCTGAAATAGGTGATATGACTCAGGTCCTTCCTGGAATCCAATCTACTTCTCTTCCTGGACTTTTCTGTTCCAATCAGGGCTTCTATTTCCTGTGGGTCATACTCTACTTCCTCTATCAGGAATTCGACTAGATCCCCATTCAGACAATTTTGGGAGATGTGTCCAAATTTTCCATGAGGCTCCTTTCTTTACTTCTTTCTTCTACTGTACGGTTCTTCGTACCATGGGGTAAATGTGACACTGAGCAGGATAGTGGGTAGTCCCTTCACACAAGGAAACAAGTAATCTTCCTAGTTGGGCATTCTTCAACTGGGTGACTTCCTTCAAAACTAGGGCATCCATCCTTGTGTTCTTTATGGGCGTGTCCTATTTCTCCACAGAGCTTGCATGCACAAGGTTTCTTCATATCCTTTCCATAAGGCTTCAACTTCTGGGACACAAGATTTGATCTTTGCAGAGTCAACTTAAATTCTTTCCAAGTGGTTGCTCCTTGCCATCCATTCATGGTTTGGTACATCCTCCACCAAGTAGCATCACCTCTTTCAAAGCACTGAAGAGCATGCTGGGCCATATCCTTTCCGGCTATAATGTTATTCTTCATGTGATCCTCCATGTTCTGAATCCATCGGTCTGTCTCCAACTGACTCATCGGTCCAGAAAATACAAGCTCATCTCCATTCATCCTCTATTGGGTCCATGGGTTTTAGGGTGAGATAAGAGAGATAGAGAGGGATACACACAATGCAAACAATAGTTTTGAAGAGACAGATTTTATTTGTGGCTGTCGGAAATACATCAAACAAATGACAGCTCACAATCTCGCATCTAACGTAGGTATATAACAGGGGCTTGGTCTTCTAAAGGTCAATGAATCTTCAAAGTCGTCAAAATCTTCACATCTTGTTCATGTCTCTGATGGCTACTTCCGATCGTGCTTGTCCTTCTGAAGTTCTTTTGCCAGATCATCTCTGTCGACGCGAAGTCTCTCATGACGTCCTTCAATATTCTGGGGTTGCGTTCCAAACTTTTGGGTTTCAACATCCTTGGCATGAACCATGGTCCTACTGTCCTTCAGTTCCTGACAAATCTCTGGTATCTCGAGGTTGTGGCTCCTCCAGCTTGGCTACTTTCAGCTTCTGGTTCCTGAGTTCTTCACGAAATGCTTCCTTGTCTAATACGGCTTCCTGGAGCTCCATCTAAAAATTCTTGATGTACTACTCCAGATCCTGGTGATACACCGGCTAAGGTTAAAACTTCATCTTTTGCTGATAGATGCTCCATCAGCCTTCTACCATCCAATCCTTCCGAAGAAATGCATGCTTAGCTCAGCTCGGTGACCATAGTATCAGTGGCGATGACATCACGGATAACCGTGTTTCTGCTCTTGTCATTGCCATGAGCTATCTTCCATAGTTGATATCTCCTGCCTTAGTGTTTTCTTGACAAAACTTTGACTTTTAACGCTCCATGTTCCGGTCTTTCTCCGAGACATCTTGATCTCGAGTGTTGAAAACTTCAATAGTCTGACTAATTCCATACGGGTAACTTTCCTAGGTCATACCACTCTAGAAATTCTTCAGAGCCTTCAAATTCTCCTAGTCTTCGGAGTCTTCAACCGTTGTAGTTTCCATTATTATAATACATGGTAAAATCCTCTTCATTCCGATGTGGTCTTAGTTGTCCGATATCTTGTACTACTTGGAGTGGTCTCATCAGTCGAATCTTCGTGGCCAAAAGGGGAAATGGGTATAGTCTAATTTAAAAGGGAATATTTGAATAAGCTCAGAAGAGAAGAGAGGTAAACTATCTTTATGAAAAGGGAAGTTGTAGAGAAAAATCTTTTCCTATGGGCTTGCCAGTTTCTAGGGTCACGTCCTATAGTCAACATGTGCTCTGATACCATCTTGTAGCGACCCGACCTCAAACGGTCAAGTCTCTGTGCTTAAGTGTCATCCCTGGATCGGTATGCTGACACGCACAGTACTCGAGGATTTATAATAGAGGTAAATCACATGTATAAAATAACGTAAATACTATCACCTCAATCCAAATAGCGGAAGTAACAACAAGGTTGTGGATTCCATCAACACCAACGGCAAAGTTGAGTGTAGAAATCGTAACCATAACGTATCACTTACTCGTCGTAAGAATCCTGCAACATGAGACATTGCAGCCACAAAGGGCCAGTACATTGAATGCACTGGGAAATTCAAACCATAGGATAATGATGAATAATAGCTATCACTACATGCATATATGGCTGGTGGAAAAGCTCTATGGTTATAATGTTTTTGCAAAAAGCCAATTTTTCCCTACTGCAAAGGAATATAATTTATTTAACTACAAAGTACGCTGAAAATATTGAGAAGGTTCCTCCAACTCAATCCCAAATTAACATCAATAACCCAACAAATTATTTAAGTAACGTGATGAGATCAATATGATAATCCAAGAACCAGATACTCAAGATGTCCATAACCGAGGACACGACTAACCATGATTAGTTTGTACACTCTGCAAAGGTTTGCGCACTTTTCCCCACAAGACCCGATCTCCTCCGTTGAATTTCTCGCACTACCCGGTGTTTGAGAAACGGATGACCGAGACACAGTCTTTCAGAAGCATTAACTCTCTACTCCGGATAGACTATACCACCTACAACCCACAACCTGCTAGTCTATCTCTTCAAGAGCTTCACGCAACTTACTCAACTATGCTAGAGCCCATAATAGCTTGTGGCTGCACACGAAAGTTTCTAGCATGAATAATCTTATGATCCCTTTGAGCCTGGGTGGCATTCCATAGGGTGATCACATGGGTCCTCCGGGATCCCCTTGGGAAAACACTGGGGTTCTCCAGGTGCCCGGGCAAACCACTGGGTGCTCCAGGGTGCCCCAACCAATCCACCCAGATGTGTATTAAAGTAGCCACCTTAAGTTAACCATTAAATAATAACTCTCACATCTGTCATGAATTCTCTCAAACCAATCCATGTCTACGAGCATAGCATAGCAATATGAGCATAACGTAAAAGTAACTCCCAGGGTTTGAATGCAGGGCAATAGGTTCCTACCTCATCAACTACTCCCCGATACCCACATGTTATCAACTCCTAACCATGAAATGTTTGAGGGTTGAAACTAATGCATAAAAACTAGGTATGAAAGGGATATGATCAAAGTGTGAACTTGCCTTGTACTGTTGATGAAGATGATTCGTACTCATAACTCTTGATATTTCTACTCGTCACACTCCGTTCAATCTATCGTGAGCAATCACTCAGAAGATAGGGAAGAACGAAGAAGACAGTTAGGAAAACATCAAAACCAACAAATAACTCTTGCAACATAAAACAATTTCTAACACTACCAAAATTATGTGAATTTGTCCTTATCAGAAAGTTTAAGTCAAGATTTTCGATTTGCAAAAAGAATCAACTAAATCGGAGTTATAAAACTCAAGTTATGAACAAAAGAAATTTGAATTCAAATCTTGTCTAATTCAAATTTTAAACTTTCGAAAACATGTTTGAGTTGGATTACTGGATAGAGGAGATCATAACGAAGAAGTAGGCGTTGGTTTCGTTGAATTTGGATAAGCGAGTGAAAAGTTATGGCTATTTGAAAAATCAGGGCCAAGCTGTTTTAGGAAGAAAAATAGCTATAGCTAAGGTCTAATGTATAAATATGTAGACTAATTGATAATCTAATTATTCTATCGTATTAGTCTAGAAATAATAAACTAAAGCAGAGAAAAGACGACTTTGGAGAGAAGAGACAATTTCTAGAAGTCGTGCCGGAGAGGAGAAATATATTTTTCTTAAATGAATCTAGTCAAACCAAAATATTGATTTAACCCGAATCAGATGATTTTTGGAGGCTCTATGGGTCTATATTTATAGATCGAAAAGAGGTATAAGGGTCAAAGGCTAGGCAATATGGGACTAAACGTAGACGAAAATATACAAAACAGAGAAGAAAAAGGCTAACGCCTCGCACGGGCCTAGAGGCCTCAGCCGGCCGGGCGCCGGGCTACATTTTTTCCGAAGTCTATTTCTTTTCTGAAATTTGTTTCAAAAAACACTAAACATTAACGAAAATAAAATAAATAAAAAAAGGCAAAAGAAAACAAAAGAAAAACGTGCCGGCCTGCTGCTATGCTACGCATGTGGGTGGCGGTTCGTTCCAGGCGCATGCGTAGATTGTTTTTCTTTTTTATATAGAAATAAAAAAGAGAACTGGATAATGATAATAAAATAAAATTTATATAGGCATATTATATATCAAAATTTTCATAAAAAGATTTTCTACAACATGAACATTTCTCTAGTGCCAAATAAAATTCACACAAATTCGAATAATTCAAACAGTGCTACTTATACAATAAAACCCAATAAAAATCATTTTAGAAATACCAAAATGATTTCAAAATTATTTCTCTCCAATTTTCTGATGTAGGGAATCATTTTACCCTATTTTCCATTTATTTTATTTTTGGAGAAAAATAATTTGAATAAAACCCAAATAACTCCAAATTGAAAATAATTTCAAACGGACTTTAAATTTGATCCTTTTAAACTTCCAACTCATATTTCATATATTTTGAAGAAGTCATTTTATATTCTCTCATGAAAATCATTGATTTGCATAAAGTTTCTGAATTTGAAATATTTCCAAATAAAATTCAAATCTTTTCAAAACCCCCTTTTCATTTAATTAAATGGAAGAAGTCATATCATCTTCTATCGAGGGTTTTGTATTTGAAAAGAATTTGAATTCACGGAGATCAAAATGCAAAAAGGTGAAAGTTTGGGAAGTCCTTTTATTCCCTCTCATTTAACTTTCAAAAAGTTTCGAATTTCACTCAATCAATCACACAACAATCAAACAAACAATCAATCTATCTATTTGTTATAACATTCCAAAATTTAGAATTTTGGGATGTTACAATTTAATACCCCTCCGATCTTGAGCATGATTATTATATGTGAGTAGTTACTTTTGTTTTTGAGGTCACGGGAGAAATCTTGTTGCAAGTAATCATGTGAACTTCATATGTGTTCGATATTTTGATGGTATGTATGTTGTGATTCCCTTAATAGTGTCATGTGAACATAGACTACATGACACTTCACCATATTTGAGCCTAAGGGAATGCATTATGGAGTATTTATTAGATGATGGGTTGCTAGAGTGTCAGAATCTTAAACCCTAGTTTATGCGCTATTCCATAAGGGACCGATTTGGATCCAAAAGTTTAATGTTATGGTTAGATTTTATCTTAATAATTTTCTCGTAGTTGCGGATGCTTGCGAGGGGGTTAATCATAAGTAGGAGGCTTGTTCAAGTAAGAACAACACCTAGGCACTAGTCCACCCACATATCAAATTATCAAAGTAGCGAAGACAAATAAAACCAACATGATGAAAGTGACTAGATGAAATTCCCGTGTACCCTCAAGATCGTTTTGCTTATCATAAGAGACTGTTTTGGCCCGTCCTTGCCACAAAAGCATTAGGCTACCTTGCTGCACTTTATTTACCGTTACTATTAATTGCTCGTTTCAAAATATCTTGCTGTCAAACTATCTGTTACCAACAATCTCAGTGCTTGCAGAAAACTACCTTGCTGAAAACCACTTGTCATTTCCTTCTGCTCCTCGTTATGTTCGACATCGTTACTTATTGAAAGGACTACGATTGATCCCCTATACTTGTGGGTCATCACCCTCCACCAACAAACACAAGCCATGGCTAGCGCAATCCTCGGGTTCCCTCCATACCAACAACAGTCCAGGGAGTTTGTTTCATTATTATTGTAATTTTGATCATGGGACTAGGCATCCAGATTACCGGCCCCTCTCGTGCAAGGACAAGTGAATAAACACTCATCGTGAGAATAACCCGCTTAGCATGGAAGATACTGACCACCCCCTGTCGCTCCAGGAGCGGTATAGGCACACACAACATATGTTCATTTGAATTTTTAGAGGTGGCACATGCAAATTTACTTGGAACGACGGAGTAATACCGCATATAAGTACATAAAGGGGACTCATCTGGAACAACTTTGGTTTAAGGATTTGGATGCACAAGCAGCATTCCCGCTTAGTACAGGTGAAGGCTAGCAATTAGGTTGAGAAGTGACCAGCTTGAAAGCGAAAACATTCATAAACATGCGTTGTGAATTATTAACAATGAATACGAGCATGAGTAGTATATAAACACCATGAACATTAAATATCGTGGAGGCTATGTTGGTTTTGAATCAACTGCATGCGTGAACATGTGCCAAGTCAAGCCACTTGAAACATTTAGAGGTGGATACCATATCATCATACTACATCACAACCATTTTAATGCATGTTGACACCCAAGATAAATCATTATCCATTCCTAGCTACTTAAGCATGGCACGAGCAACTATAATCTCTAATTTTCATCATAAACATGTTTGATCATAATATGTTGAATCATGGATACTGAGTTAAACATATTTACAAAAACAACAAAAAAGTTGAGTTCATACCCTCTTTTCTTTGCCACAACCACTTCATCAAATATCATCATTATTGCCTTTGACTTGTAGGACCAAATGATATGAAAATAATAATAGTGCAAGAGTGCCATGTACTAAGCTAGAATCTGCAAACATTTTGTTCAAAGGAGAAGACAAAATAATATGGGATCTTTGTTAGATCAACAATAATACATATGAGAGCCACTCAACATTTTCATTGTGGTCTTCTCCTAATACTGAGTCAACAAAAGAAAAAAGAATTTCAGAGAAACATGCTGAAATATTTTTGGACTTTTTAGTTTTTCTTGAAGGAAGCAATTTTATAAAGGAAAACAAAAACGAGAAAAACTATTTACAGGGGATAACTCCCAACAAGAAAAACAAGAAACGGGAAATATTTTTGGGTTTTCTTTTAATACTACAACTATTTTAAACTAGAAAGAAAAACCAAAAAGAACCGAGAAATATTTTTGGATTTTCTCAAAGTTTTTTTTCAAACACACATGAAGAAAGCAAGAAAATAAACTAACATGGATTATACAATGTAAGAGTATGAACGCCGACAACTAGAATGAAATGTGTAAACATGAATGTAATGTCCGTGGGAAGTACGCACTCCCCCCCAGCTTAGGCTTTCGCCTAGCTTGGTAGGCACCTCCCCTGGACCGGGTAATAATCAAAGTGACAGCTCGTGGAGGCTCTAGGCACAGCCTCCTTAGCCAGACGGGCAGCTTCCACTGTTACATTGTACTCATGCGCCTCTCTCTCATGAATGTAATATCTTCATTTACCCTGGTAATCCAAGAGAGCAGGTGCGGGCAAAATAACAGGTACAATATCTTTTTATTGAACATCAAGTTATAATTGTAATTCATAGCTCCATACTTAATAAACTTATGACGATGCATCACATCAAAGTCCAAATATATATTAGGTAAAACAGGATCATTTGGCAAAGGTGAAACTCTTAGCCTTGCAGCTATGCGGGAGGCATAAATTCCTCCATATAAATGACCACTATCAACATTACATTGCAGCCTTCGTGCAACAATTGCTCCAAGATTATATTGCTTAATGCCTATTAAAGCCGTATGTATAAGGCTCAAATCTGGGGCACAAAGTGTACTACAATATTGCTTACCCACGACACATTTGCTATTAAAGAGTGCAAAGTAACAGATAGAAGGAAATTGTATACTTTTTATTCTAGCTTGTGTAACTCCTCTATCCTCACCACAGTAGAGACTACTCAAGAACATCTTATAATCAAATTTTGGTGGTTCATCCAACGAACCCCAATATGGAATTTTGCATGCATCACATAATTCTTCTAAGGGAATACTATAAGTTCTATCATAAAGGCAAAATGAGACTCTAGAATCACGAGAATGATACTTAAACTTCATGGTGAACGATTCATTAAGGTTGTAATGTTGAGCACACTTATCTGCGATGAAGGGAGCGAGCTCAGTATTGTGAACATACTGATCAAATTCTTCTTTAATACATGCACCTATCATAAACTCGTCACACGGCCATATGCATGATCTGTTGTCGGTATCCCGCACCAAACTTGCCCTTGATTCAACATAGGCTTTTCGTATCGAGCCTTCACTGGACGATGCCTCCGAGGACCTCCGCCTCGAAGAACTCTTCCTAATTAAAGAGGTGCATTTTCATGGCGAACAATTTCTGAATTTTTTGGGTCACGAAAACGATATCAATAAAACTTCACAAAACTGATACAACTACCCATATGGATGTCTAGAGGCTATATCAAGCATTCAAACTACTTGGAACTCAAAGAATTCAACATGCAAGCTCATTTTCAGTAGCACTAAGAGTGGATAATTACTCAAAATATAAACCAATAAAGAAAAAACTAATTGGAGCAATGGAGGAGTCACATACCAAGTAGCAATCCCCCAAAAAAGTTTCGGAAACGGAGCTCCGAGCAAAGAGATCGAAAATCTCAAGCAAGAGCATGAGAGAGAGTACTACATGGATTTTTTCTCCTAGAGGTGAGTGGCGATGTGAGCTAAGGGAGTAAGTTAGGGGGTGTTTGTGGGGCCCACTACCCACCAGGACATGCAAGGTGGGTGTGGCACGCCCTGGTACCTAGTGGGCACCTGGGGCACCCCCCTGTGGTGTATTCAGTATTAGAAATTCACAAATATTCAGAAAAAATCACGTTAAAATTTCAGGTCATTCTGAGTGAGGGAGTCCTGGATTAGGGGGTCCTCGGGCGTCTGGACTATGGTACATGGGCCGGACTGATGGGCTGTAAAGATACCAGACCAAGGATTATATCCCGTGTCCGGACGGGACTCTCCTTGGCGTGGAAGGCAAGCTTGGCGTCCCAATATGAATATTCTTTTCTCTGTAACCGACTTTGTACAACCCTAGTCCCCCCGGTGTCTATATATATCGGAGGGCTTAGTCCTTAGAGGGAATCATACTCATAGTCATACAGGCTAGACTTCTAGGGTTTTAGCCATTACGATCTCGTGGTAGATCAACTCTTGTAACCCCCATACTCATCAATATTAATCTAGCAGGACGTAGGGTTTTACCTCCATCGAGAGGGCCCGAACCTGGGTAAACATTGTGTTCCCTGTCTCCTGTTACCATCAACCTCAGACACACAGTTCGGGACCCCCTACCCGAGATGCGCTGGTTTTGACACCGACATTGGTGCTTTCATTGAGAGTTCCGATGTGTTGTCGTCAAGAGGTTCGATGGCCCCGTCAATCATCCACAACAACATTGCCCAGGGAGAAACCTTCCTCCCTGGACAGACCTTCGTGTTCGGCGGCTTCGCATAGCAGGCCAACTCGCTTGGCCATCTAGAGCAGATCGATGGCTACACCGCTGGCCATCAGGTCAGATTTGGAAGCTTGAACTATGTCGCGCACATCCGCGGAGACTTGATCTTCGACGGATTAGAGACCGTGGCAGTAGCCGCTTCCTGTCACCACGATGAATATGACTTAAATCTGTCATCGAACCACACCCAAGAGATAGAACCTACAACTGCTCCGGCTCTAGATCCGTAGCTGATCACACCATCCAAGGACGGGAGGCTCAACCCCGCCATGGAGGCCGCAGATTTAGCGGCGTTGGAGCCGCACACAGACCCAACCTCAAGTGAGATCTGTGTTACCAGAACCTTGGACACGTTTCCGGCTACAGGTTCCGAAGCATGTGCATCCGCGCACGATGAGCTTGATCGTGCGTCGATCGTTGAATTCAGCTCCGCGGACATCTTCCGGCACTCGCCTTTAGGTGACGTGCTAAACTCATTAAAAACACTCTCCTTAGCGGGGGACTCACAACAGAATTATACCCGGTTCGAACTGGAGGCCGATGATGGAGAATTTCGCTTCCCACCCCCGCCCACTTAATAGCCACTGTCGAAGACTTAACTGACATGCTCGATTACGGCTCCGACGACATCGACGGTATGGATGACGATGCCGGAGAAGAAGAGGCCCAAAACCCGCCATTTACCGGATGCTGGACGACCACTTCCTCGTATGATGTATACATGGTCGATGCACCAAAAGAGAATAGCGGCGATGACAAGGAAGATCCAGTTGAGGATAAACCTCCTGAGATACAACCAAAGCGCCAGCGTCAGTGGCGCCGCTCTAAGTCACGCCGCAGCAAAGATAGCAACACCAGCACAAGAGAAGATAACACTCAGGACGGTGCAGAAGACAATGAAGACCCCGTTGAGGCAACTTCCGAACAAGATGAACAGGAAGACGGGCAACTTAGCCCTGATGAACAGGCCACACACAAAGACTTGGAGGACAGTAATTATCTTCCGCTCTCCGAGGATGAGGCGAGCCTCAACACCGAGGATTTTATCATGCCCGAGGAACCTCTCGAGCAGGAGCACTTCAAGCACCAGCTAATAGCCACTGCAAGGAGCCTGAAAAAGAAACAACAACAACTTCAAGCTGATCAAGATCTGCTCAATGATAGATGGACTTATGTCCTGGCAGCCGAGGAATACGACCTCAAGCGCCCAGCCAAAAGTTACCCAAAGCACAAATTGCTACCTCAGTTTGATGATGGGGCGTTGGAGCTCATACCATCATCGCGCAATGCGGCTAACCGACCAACACGTGGTCGGGATAAAGCGACAACTCAAGCCGAACACCAGCCTGCCCTGCCTCACCGTAAAGGCAGAGATAAAACAGTTGGGGGACACACATATGACCTATGGCAAGACTTGGACAGTAGAGCAGGTTAGAACAGATCGATCTATGGATCATGGGGACATACCCTGACACGCGATAACGGCTATCTAGCCGGACGCAATAGTCATACTCACGCCCGGGCCGAGAACCGCAGACGGACTCCATGTGAGCTACATCGCGACGTGGCCCGATATAGAGGCACCGCTCACCCACTTTGCTTCACCGATGAAGTAATGGAGCACGAATTCCCAGAAGGGTTTAAACCCGTAAATATTGAATCATACGATGGGACAATAGTCCCCGCGGTATGGATCGAGGACTTTCTTCTTCACATCCATATGCCCCGCAGCGATGATCTCCATGCCATCAAATATCTCCCACTAAAACTCAAAGGACCAGCCCGGCACTGGTTGAACAGTCTGCCTGAAAACTCCATCGGTAGCTAGGAGGACTTGGAAGAGGCCTTCCTTGACAACTTCCAAGGTACATATGTTCGACCTCCGGATGCTGATGAGTTAAGTCACATAATTCAACAACCTAGAGAGTCAGACTATGGACTAGGTTCTTAACCAAAAAGAATCAGATCGTCGACTGTTCGGATGCCGAAGCCTTGGCGGCCTTTAAACACATCATCGAGGATGAATGGCTCGCATGACACCTCGGCCAAGAGAAGCCGAAGTCCATGGCAGCCCTTACGACACTTATGACCCGCTTTTGCACGGGCGAAGATAGCTGGCTAGCCCGTAGCAATAACAGTGCAAGCGAAGCTGGTACTGCGGAAACCAAAAATAGCAACAGCAAGCCCCGACGCAACAGACACAAGCGTCAAAACAACGGTGATAATACCGACGACACGGCGGTCAACGCCGGATTCAGGGGCACCAAGTCTGGCCAGCGGAATAAGCCATTCAAAAGGAACAATTCGGGCCCATCCAGCTTGGACCGCATACTCGATCGCCCATGCCAGATACCCAGCACTCTTGACAAACCAGCCAATCACACCAACAGAGACTGTTGGGTTTTCAAACAGGCTAGAAAGTTAAATGCCGAGAACAAGGAGAAGGGTTCGCAAAGCGAGGACGATGACGAGGAGCCCCGGCCACCAAACACAGGGGGACAAAAGAAGCCCCCCCCCAAGTTAAAATGGTAAACATGATATACACTACCCACATCCCCAGGAGGGAACGCAAGCGCGCGCTCAGGGACGTCTACGCGATGGAGCCAGTCGCCCCAAAGTTCAACCCATGGTCTTCCTGCACGATCACTTTTGATCGCAGGGACCATCCGACCAGTACCCGTCATGGCGGTTCAGCCACACTGGTCCTCGACCCAATCATTGATGGATTTCACCTCACGCGAGTCCTCATGGACGGTGGTAGCAGCCTGAACCTACTCTATCAGGACACATCACGCAAAATGGGCATTAATCCATCAAGAATTAAGCCCACAAAGACTACCTTTAAAGGAGTCATACCAGGTGTAGAGGCCCGCTATACGGGCTCAATCACACTAGAGGTTGTCTTCGGATCTCCGGACAACTTCCGAAGCGAAGAGCTGATCTTCGATATCGTCCCCTTTCGCAGCGGCTATCACGCACTGCTCAGACGAACCGCATTTGCACGCTTCAACGTAGTGCCACACTATGCTTATCTTAAGCTCAAGATGCCCGGTCCATGCGGCGTCATAATAGTCAATGGAAACATGGAACGCTCCCTCCGTATCGAGGAGCACACCGCTGCATTAGCAGCAGAAGTATAGAGCTGCCTCCTTAAGCAGAACCTTAATTCGTCAGCCGAGCTCCCGGACACTGTCAAATGAGTCCGGACTACTCTACAGCAGGACAACCCAGCTCGTCAAGAGCTCGACTAGCAATTCGGCCTCCGTCCCAGTCCCAACCAAGAAGCGGCATTCGTACCGTGCGTACATAACTACGCATTCAAAATACCATGGGCATAGACGGACGCATAACTATCTTGTGATCCATAATACGGCTCGACCGCTCCTGGACACACATACCTTCAATTTTTCCTTTTTACCCCTTTTATGTCCTTTTTCTGCAGGTTTCTTCTGATGACCTAATCATTGGTCCTCTCGGCAGGACGAATACACCAAGATGGCAAGAAGCACTGGCGCACAAGGGAATTCTTAGATGGTCTCTTTAACGATCACTCTACCTTCTTTCAGGACCCACACGCAGCTCTCCCTTGGTTGTGGCATGTTAAATAGCCGGGTTGCTTATCGCACCACTTGTACAAATATGCTTTGATGTATTAATCAAACTATAATGGAAACAGTTTGCGGCCCAACTTCTGCAGCACTAGCTTACTACCCTTTTTTCTTTTTCTTTGATGATTTTCTAAAAGTTGCGACCATACACTTTGGTACGCTTTAATCTACCAGGGGCTTCATCGCAACCCATAATACGACAACAAAGTCCGAACACTTTCTACAACATAGTTCAGCACCCCAAATTTAGCATTATATGCATTGGCTCCGAATCATGTCTTTGGTCAATAGTTGCGTTGCCCGGCTCCTGCGCCTACTACCTTACGTTCCACTATATCGGCTAGGGTAGTAAAGGGAGAACTACTGCGATTATGTCCTGGTTTATCCGGATGGGCACCTCAGTAGATAAAGCCGAAAACTGACTGTCATGATGCGGCGAGAGCCGGTCAGCTCTTCGGAGGTTTCAAATCTTTAGCGATTTTTTTGCATTATGCGATGAATCGGCTTTTTACCCGATCAGGTGTTTCCAGTACCCTAGTTCAGATACTAGGGGCCGCACCTAAATTTTCATTGTAGAACTCCTATGGCTAAGTGAGGGTGATAAAGCCACATAGTCCGATTGCCTGGTTCGTTGTGCTAAACACCTCCTTTAAGGACCAAACAAATTGGATCAATAGTGTACAGATTCCATCCCGAACACCCCCGTACTACCTACGTGGGGGCTGAAGCCGATGACTGGCCAACTCTCAAAATTTCATAAACACAGCCGCACAGGAGGTAAAATATTAAACAAACATTATATTACATAGCAGAACTTGTTTTTATAATATAGGGCAGGACAATATAATTGTATTCATTTGAAGATTACATCCTTCGTACACTGCTCCGCCACAATGCGGGATCCCTCAAGGACTTCGCTAAAATATCGCTCGGGCATGCGGTGCTCCTTGCTCATGAGCGGTCCTTCGGTCACGACCGTGGCAGCATTGATCTTCGCCCACTACATGTTGACACGGGCGAAGGCCATCCGCGCACCTTCGATACAAACCAACCGCTTGATGGCATCAAGCTGAGGGCAGGCGTCGACTAGCTGCTTCACGAGACCGAAGTAGCTGCTAGGTATAGCTTCGACTGGCCAAAGCCGAACTATCAAGTCCTTCATGGCCAGTTCGGCCACCCTATGCAGTTCGACCAGCTGTTTTAGCTGGTCGCTCAAGGGCACCGGATGTTCTGGCGCAAGGTATTGCGACCAGAACAGCTTCTCCATCGAGCTCCCCTCTTCGGCTCGGAAGAATTCAGCTGTGTCAAAAATGCTGCACGGCAGATCCGCAAACGCCCCTGGAGAACTCTAAATCCGGGTCAGTAAGAGATACCTCTTCTTCACATACTTGCTTTGCATAATAAAATCCTTACCCGCCGTGATCTTTCTGGCCTCCTGGATTTCCTAGAGGGCTCCTTGGGCTTCGGCCCGGGCCTCTTATGCGCTCTGGCGGGCCTTTTCAAGTTCGACTCTTGGTCCGCTTGTTGACGCTCCAAGGACTTGTATTTCTTCAAAGCGTCCTGGAGCTCCTGCTGGACCTCCCCAAACCTGGCCTCGTGCTTTTTCCGAACAACTTGCTCCTTCGCTGCCCTCTCCTTGGCCTCGACCAGTGCTTTCTTGAGGGTTTCAACCTCAGTCGCCGCTCCTACAAATATCACGGCACTACAATCATTATACATCATTTATTCTTTACAAATATACAACAAGTCTCCACATACCTTGCTTGTCCTCTAGCTGCCTTTTCACAAGATTGAGCTCTTCTTCGGCCCGCTCCAGACGCTGCTTTAGTCCAGAGACCTCAGCAACATGAGAGGTGGCGGCCAGCAGCGACGCATGTGTTCATAAGACATATTTAGTTAGTTTCCTGCGAAAATTACTTGATCCTCTGTCCGGCTTTTCTTTCCGAACATCGGACAGTGTCTCAGGGGCTACACTGTCTATATTATGACCTTCTCTTTCGCATCGCTTACCTCAAAGCCTGTCAGCAGGCTGGTGCAGGCTTCGGTCAGTCCGCTCTTGACGGACTGAACCCTCTCAACCACCGTAGCCATAAGGATATAGTGTTCCTCCACAATGGAAGTGCCTTGCAGTGCTTCCAGCAGATTATCCGGTGCCTCTGGCTGGACAGAGGTCACCGACAGAATAGGCATACCTCTTTCTTTCGAAGGAGGCTGCTTGCCGGATTCCAGAGCCGTATAGGTCTCCGGAACCGTATTCGGCCGGGGTCCGAACTAGACACAGCTCCCATCGCTAGTCTCCATGGGGGTTCCCTCTCCCAGGTGTCCGGCGGCCGAAGGGTCACCCTCTGGCGCCACCCGGACAGCCTCCTGAACCTCTCCCTGGTCCGGAAAGGTCCTTCGGGACAGCACCTCGTCGTCGCCCTTGGCTATGCGAGATTGAGCGGTCGGCGGTGACTCGCTGGCCATCACCTTTGAATCCAGCGAACCTCCTGATGAGGATCGCAAGGAGCTGTCATGAGCCGGACTACAAGCGTATGATTTAACGCGTTAAAACTACGAACCGAAGAGGCCGAATATATGAATATGTCAGAGCCTTTTGAGTAGTCACGATGTAGCCAGGGGCTTGTTTTGGCGGCGCGGCTCTGGGCTGCTGTCGATGTCCCACGCGGAGTTATCCACGAGGGAGCTCTTCCCCCTCTTGGATGCCTCTGCCTCCAGATTTGTGGAGGCCGCCCTCTTCTTCTTTTCCCCCTCAGGGGGAGATCTATTTCCCTCCTCATCTTCATTGTCGTCTTCGGCAACAGAGGAGGGAGTCTCGTTGTCTTCGGACGTCCTGTCCGAAGCTCCTTTGCGACGGAGGCCACTCCGGGCCCCCTTGGCCTTCTTCTCCGGCGCCTGGTAAGGCGCCGGAACCAGCATCTTTGTCAGGAGAGGGATGGCTGGTTCCTCGGGCAGCGGAGCCGGACACTTAATCCGCTTCGCTTTCTCTGTCCATGCCTGAAAAAATAACTAGTGGAGTTTAGGTATCTTCCTTGAATAAGCAAGTAGAGGATACACCTTGAAATGCGAAAGACTTACCGCACTAGCAGGATGGGCCAGATCGTGCCCGCGGTCCTCGTCCGTCTCTGGTGGTGTCTCGTTGCCCTTGAAGAGCAACTTCCAGATGTCTTCATGCGTGGTTCCGAAGAGCCTTTCCAAGGTCTGGTGCTTCTCCGGATCGAATTCCCACAATGGGCAAGTCCGGCTCTGGCAAGGAAGGATCCGACGATTTAACATCACCTGGATCACGTTGACGAGGTTGATGTTTTTGTCCACCATGCTTTGGACACGCGTTTGTAGTGCAATCAGCTCGTCCAAGGAGGACCAATTCAGGCCCTTCTCTATCCAGGAGATGAGCCGCATTGGAGCTCCAGACTTGAATTCGGTAGCCGCGGCCCAGGTGGTATCATGGGGCTTTGTGATATAGAACCACAATTTCTGCCACTCTTTGACGGTCTCCACAAAAGTACCCTTGGGCCATGTGACGTTGGCAGCTTTCTCACCATGGCACCTCTGCACTCCGCGTATTTGCCATCCACCACCTTCAGCTTCACATTGAAGATCTTGAGCCATAGTCCGAAGTGGGGTGGAATGCGGAGGAAGGCCTCACACACGACAATGAATGCCGAGATGTTGAGGAAAGAGTTTGGAGCTAGATCATGGAAATCTAGCCCGCAATAAAACATGATTCCGCGGATGAAAGGGTGGAGAGGAAACCCTAACCCGCGGACGAAATGGGGGATAAACACCACCCTCTCATTGGGCTTCGGGGTGGGGACGATTTGCCCCTTGGCCGAAAGCCAATGGGCGATTTCCTTCGCCAGATACCTGGCCTCCCAAAGCTTGGTGATGTCCTTCTCCTTGATGGAGGAGGCCATCCATTTGCCTTGCGCTCCACCCCCAGACATGGTCGAGTGCTTCCTTGAGGCGGAAAAGATGAGAACTTGGGTGCTGGAGCTTGAGAATGGGAGGGCAAAGAGAAGGAGAAGGCATGGGTGAAAGAAGGGAATCCTTATCTCCTTATAAAGGCAGTGAATATCAAGCGCCTCCCCACTCGCCTTGAAACTCGCCTGTTCCCAAGGGCTGTGCAAACGGCGCGGTTGGGTTACCCACACCCGTATTGATGAGAATCTTGCAATAAGGGGTCAGGATCTCTGCTTTGACAAGACCGCGTCTCCAAGCGGCAGCGAAAAACGGTTCGAAATAATGACCATGTGGTGACGTGGTGTCACATTACCAATAGTCGTCAGCGGATTGGACTCAAGATATATTATACTCTCTGCGGTTGTGTGTGAATTTGTTATGCAGAGCTGGACACGTTCATTGTGTCTGAAGACTGCGTTGGAGTATTCGGAGAAGGAATCCGCCTTGCAATGCCGAAGCCAGTTTGCGCGCCGGACACCTCATCATTGAAGCTTGGTTTAGGGGCTACTGAGGGAGTCCTGGATTAGGGGGTCCTCAGGCGTCCGAACTATGGTACGTGGGCCGGACTAATGGGCTGTAAAGATACCAGACCGAGGATTATCTCCCGTGTCCGGAAGAGACTCTCCTTGGCGTGGAAGACAAGCTTGGCGTCCCAATATGAAGATTCCTTTCTCTATAACCGACTTTGTACAACCCTAGTCCCCCCGGTGTCTATATAAACCGGAGGGCTTAGTCCATAGAGGGAATCATACTCATAGTCATACAGGCTAGACTTCTAGGGTTTTAGCCATTACGATCTCGTGGTAGATCAACTCTTGTAACCCCTATACTCATCAAGGTCAATCTAGCAGGACATAGGGTTTTACCTCCATCGAGAGGGCCCGAACCTGGGTAAACATTGTGTTCCCTGTCTCCTGTTACCATCAACCTCAGACGCACAGTCCGGGATCCCCTACCCGAGATCCGCCGGTTTTGACACCGACACTGAGCACTTTTATTATTAGGCTATTTTTATTGCACGGATAATTCAGAAACAAGATAAACACGACATTTTATTATATTTAACTAAAAATAACATAAAACAAAAAGTAGGGACAGAAGGTTGTGCTTACTAAATCCATCAACTACATGTCTATAAAAAGAATCCATTAATAATGTTGATCAAGTCTTATTAACAAACTATTTTTTATTAACATGAAGCCAAAGAATCTTCGTATAACACTAGGTTACCTCAATGGGAATATGCATATCCCCTACGATAAGTATTTCATATTTCTTTTTGGATGTAGGAAGAGGAAGTTGAAAACTTCCAATAGTAATTGTCGGAGTATTTTCAATAACATTAATACCATTCACTTGAAATTGTTTCTTCGAAAAGTGCACCGTATGCTCATCACCATTGATATGAAAAGTGATCTTGCTTTTGTTGCAATCAATAACAACCCCTGCAGTATTCCAAAAGGGTCTACCAAGGATAATCGACATGTTGTCATCCTCGGGCATTTCAAGTATAACAAAGTCCGTTAAGATAGTAACATTTACAACAACAACGAGCACATCCTCACAAATACCGATAGGTATGTGATGACCCACAAGTATAGGGGATCTATCGTAGTCCTTTCGATAAGTAAGAGTTTCGAACCCAACGAGGAGTAGAAGGAAATGATAAGCGGTTTTCAGCAAGGTATTCTCTGCAAGTACTGAAATAAGTGGTAACAGATAGTTTTGTGATAAGATAGATTGTAACGAGCAACAAGTAACAAAAGTAAGTAAAGTGCAGCAAGGTGCCCAATCCTTTTTGTAGCAAAGGACAAGCCGGAACAAATTCTTATAATAGGAAAAGCGTTCCCGAGGACACATTGGAATATCATCAAGCTAGTTTTCATCACGTTCATATACTTTGATAATTTGATATGTGGGTGGACCGATGCTTGGGTCATGTTCTTACTTGAAAAAACATCCCACTTATGATTAACCTCTATTGCAAGCATCCGCAACAACAACAAAAGTATTAAGGTAAACCTAACCATAGCATGAAACATATGGATCCAAATCAGCCCCTTACGAAGCAACGCATAAACTAGGGTTTAAGCTTCTGTCACTCTAGCAACCCATCATCTACTTATTACTTCCCAATGCCTTCCTCTTGGCCCAAATAATGGTGAAGTGTTATGTATTCGACGTTCACATAACACCACTAGAGGCTAGACAGCATACATCTTATCAAAATATCAAACGAATACCAAATTCACATGACTACTCATAGCAAGACTTCTCCCTTGTCCTCAGGAACGAACATAATTACTCACAAAGCATATTCATGTTCATAATCAGAGGGGTAATAATATGCATATAGGATCTGAACATATGATCTTCCACCAAATAAACCAACTAGCATCAACTACAAGGAGTAATCAACACTACTAGCAACCTACTAGCACCAATCCCGGACTTTGAGACAACAATTGGATACAAGAGATGAACTAGGGTTTGGAGATGAGATGGTGCTGGTGAAGATGATGATGGAGATTGCCCTCTCCCGATGAGAGGAGCGTTGGTGATGACGATGGTGATGATTTCCCCCTCCCGGAGGGAAGTTTCCCCGGCAGAACAGCTCTGCCGGAGCTCTAGATTGGATCCGCCAAGGTTCCGCCTCGTGGCAGCGGAGTCTCATCCCGAAAATTTCCTTCTTGTTTTTTTCTCATTGAAAGACTTCATATATGAGAAGATGGACGTCGGAGAGCCACCAGGGGGCCCACGAGGTGGGGGGCACGCCCTAGGGGGGGGCACCCTCATGAGCAGGGTGTGGGCCCCCTGGACTTCATCTTTGGCGAGGATTTTTCTTTATTTATTTTAAGATGTTCCGTGGAGTTTCAAGACTTTTGGAGTTGCACAGAATAGGTCTCTAATATTTGCTCCTTTTCCAGCCCAGAATTCCAGCTGCCAGCATTCTCCCTCCTTATGTAAACCTTGTAAAGTAAGAGAGAATAGCCATAAGTATTGTGACATAAAGTGAAATAACAGTCCATAATGCAATAAATATTGATATAAAGCATGATGCAGAATGGACGTATCAACTCCCCCAAGCTTAGACCTCGCTTGTCCTCAAGCGAAAAGCCGATAACAATAAATATGTCCTCATGTTTAGAGGTAGAGGCGTCGATAAAAAAATAAAATACGGACATGAAGGCATCATGATTATTCCCATAGAAGCAACATATATAGCTTTTGTCATATCTTACATTCTTAAGAAGTTGATCCCCACTACTACCTATTCTCTCACCACGCACACTGTCCACATCATCAATCAACATGCAACCATTCACTTCTTTCCACCTCAGCGGTCTAGCCACATTATCGACGATACATCAGCATTCTATTAGTCACTTATGTACGGACCAACCATTACATTAGGTACACTAGCCGACACATAAGCATTTAGTTACTTGCTAGCTGGCCACATAAGCGTTTAGTTACTTGCTAAAGGGTCCCACCACAACCTTTGAGCAAATCGTGGGATTTAATTTCCACTCAGTTGGCATTAGTTCTTCCATATTCTGTAACTGGTGATATAGAGCTGAGACCCAGCGCCTTATGAACTCCCCACCAAATTTTGCTTGCACCTCTTTTCTTCCCTATCATGAAGGCTCGCTCCTCCATTGGCAGTCCACGCCAAAGGTTCTAATGCTCCTCCACCGGCCGTCCGTTCCAGCCGCAGCGTCTCCGTGTGTCCACATACGCGGCACAAAATGGCGCTACTCCTATTTGACGCCATGGCGGCCGGCTTGCCGAGACCCCAGGCCACCACTCACCGCTGACCACTGAGGTGCCCTTCTACTATAGCTATATATACTCACTACAACCGAGCTATGGATTTTATCCTTTTTGACTATTTCCAAATAATAAAGCATTGAACATTGCACAATCAAGATTGGTTCGTTCTATTTTTATTTGATTTTTATAATCCCTCTAATCCTCTTTCCCGTAGCATCTGAAATCCCTCTTCCGGATGCTCTTGATTTATCTTCAACCTTCGGACCGCCGGTAATCCCACCCCATAGAGGTAGGCATTGATGTCAGCTTCTTGATGCATATTTAACTTTTCTGCAGAGATTAACACTATGCAATGTATGGTAAGATACATCCCTAACATAGTTACTTACTTAGTCCCCGCAAAAAACTGTAGTTACTTAGTGATTATCTCTATACTATATTTAGATGTTTTTGCGATATCATGGTTTGTTCGTTTATGCTTGCAGATGAACAGGGCAGTGTAGGCATATTTTACGCAAATCAGTATGACCCCACACAAAACTGAAGGACGACAACCTTTCTCCTCTTGAATCATGATCTCACCTACATGACTGACCAATATTTTCTCTTTAGCTGAATTTGGCTAATCTTTATCACTGCAAAACTTTGGTCAGCGTCGGGTTTTCTGCTTCAATTTCTCATGCATGTACACTATATAAAACTGCAGTTGCAGAGGTACGAGATGCACTCACGATTTCAACCTTATTGTTATCTTCGCAGAGGTACGAGTATTCGTTTTGGTATTTCCTAAATGAAGCCTGGCAGATCATGATGCTTAAGTTTCAACCATGAAACACCCAGGCGCTAATTCTCTCTTCCATTACTTTATTTTATTGATGCCTCGAGCATTGTTTTTGTGAAAAAGTAGCCGCAATAGTGTAGATTACAACTATTATTTCAAGTTAAATACATCCTGAATTCCAAACCCACATGTACTAACCTTTATATCCCCTATTTCTGTTCACATTCTAATGAATGAGCACGGCTATATATATATATTCCTACAACTTCATCCTATGATACTATCTTCTCCTCATCGCAAAAGACATAGAGGACCACCAATCAGCAACAGATTCTCCATCACTACAAAATACTACATCCGTCCTAAAACATATGACATTTCTTCAGTTCAATTTGAACGGACAAAACATCTTATATTTTGGATTTTTTATGGAGGAAGTATACGATGTCAATATGTTTTTTATGCATAATTATCTCCTGCATCAAATACTATCTGAGTTGTACATATGCTATACTAAGTGCTTGCATCAAATATGTCTTTTGTTATGATATTCCTCTTAATTTTTCCTCTCAACTCAAGGACAAATGTGATTAGCACAACTAACATATTAGGGTTCTCTAAAACTATATTCATATTTTATACTTTGCTTCATTAACCAATTGCTTCTCCAATTTTGGTCCGCAAATCGTTACAGCAACGCATGGGGAATTCACCTATGGACATCACACTGGTTGTCCATGTACTTGCCAATTGTAAATATTTTGTGATATGAAAGTTGGAACTTCTATGGGTACAATGCTATGTGTGTTGCTTTATAGATGTCTTGCAGTCATTAGAATGTGCAAGATATGTTATTTTTAAAATTGTTAATACACAATTAATTCATGAGTGAATATACTGAAAGTCATAAATGGTATTTATATTATGATTTTTAAAATAAGCCATTTACCAGTCAATGAAGGTATCAATACAGCACATGCATGCACAATTTTATGTTTATCTTCAGCATTGTAGCATAGTACTACCACTATATACAGAATTCAACTGTATAAATCACACAACCAAATTTGAACTAACTATTGCAACTAATTCCACAACAACGCGCGGGGAATTGTCTAGTGATTACTTATGTTCAAGTGATGATCTATTCACAATGCAAAAGTATAAATCATAAACCTTATTGGGCTCCGAAAACTATAATCTCAGTCATTGAAGCAATTGCAATTTATCATAACATCGGAAAGAGTCTCTGTCAGAGATAAAAAGCAAGTCCACATACTCAACTATCATTTAGTCCTCCATAATTGCTAACACTCACGCGATACTTGTGGTTACGGAGTTTTAATCAGACACAGAGAAAGATAGGGGCTTATAGTTTTACCCCACAACCTTTTACCTCAAGGGTAATGTCAATAATAATGGTTCATGCTCCCCTACATCCAATTAGATATATATATATCATGTTCTTTCCAACATGCTGAGCTTGCCAAAGGATAAAATGAAAAAGAAAAGGTGAAGATCACCATGACTCTTGCATAAGGTAGAAGATAATAATAAAGGATAGGCCCTTCGCAGAGGGAAGTAGAGGTTGCCATGCGCTTTTATGGTTGGATGTATAAAATCTCGATGCGAAAGAACGTCACTTTATATTGCCCCTTGTGATATGAACCTTTATTATGCAGTCCGTTTCTTTTATTACTTCCACATCACAAGATCGTATAAAGCTTATTTCTCCCACACCAATCAATCATACATATTTAGAGCAATTTTTATTGCTTGCACCGATGACAACTTACTTGAAGGATCTTACTCAATCCATAGGTAGATATGGTGGACTCTCATGGCAAAACTGGTTTAAGGGTATTTGGAAGCTCAAGTAGTATTTCTACTTGGTGCTGAGAATTTGGCTAGCATGAGGGGGAAAAGGCAAGCTCAACAAGTTAGAGGATCCATGACAACATACTTTATCTCAGATATAAGAAAGACATAACTCATTACGTTGTCTTCCTTGTCCAACATCAACTCTTTAGCATGTCATATTTTAATGAGTGCTCTCAATCATAAAAGATGTCAATGATAATATATCTATATGTGAAACCTCTCTTTCCTTATTACTTCCTATTAATTGCAACAATGACCAAAGCTATGTCTGCCAACTCCCAACAACTTTTAATCATCATACTCTTTCTATGTGAAGTCATTACTCTCAATAAGATCAATATGAACTTTTTGTTTCTTTTTATTCTTTTTCTCTTTTCTTTTATTCACCCAAGATCATGGCAAAATAATCAAGCCCTTGACTCAACGCTAATCTTTATTATATATAGCTCACGGACTCGATTACATAGAGGGGTAATAAAGCAAAACTCAAAACTAGATCATGCCATAAACTTTATTCTACTAGATCAAGATACTACTAATAGGATCCAACTAAGAAAAACGGTAAAGAGAGGAGTTGTGATTGTGATACGATACCGGGGCACCTCCCCCAAGCTTGGCAGTTGCCAAGGGGAGTGCCCATACCCATGTGATTATGTCTCCTTCTTCATTGTCGGTGTAATATTCTTGGCGATGATTCCCCTCAGGATGCGGTTCTCCTCCTCGAGCTTATTGACTTGATGTTTGAGGTCCATTATTTCCTTACGAAGCTTCCCTGTGACAGCTAAAGCTCCTTGCACCCAAGGGTGTTACATAGCTACAGGAGAACAAGTGACACTCCTCTTCATATTTTCATAGGTAAGAAATCTAACATTAGAAGGGATAACCAAGTTTGGAATAGCTGAGCTCTGTAGTTCCCCCATCGTGAACCCAGCTCGGAGGCGAGAGGTGACTTCTTGATCCTCCGTAGCATCTACTCTCATTAAGTCAGCCTCCATCTCTTCCTCCGTTGCTGGCCCAAAATGGTCAGCGTCGTTGTTTGCCCTTGGTTCCGGTGCCGGATTAGATACCCGGCTCTCCCCGATTGACTCTTGAGAAGACATCTTGCTCTAATCTGCAGCAGCAACAGCTCGAAAACAAAACCTTCGGGAGAATATATAATGAATTTTTACCTACCAAAGTACGTATCATGCAAGAAAATGGAGTCCGGAAGGCACATGAGGTGCTCACGAGGTAGGGGGCGCGCCTAGGGGGTAGGGCACGCCCACCACCCTCGTGGGACCCTCGTGTCCTTCCCGGACTGCTACTTATTTTTCTATTTTTCTAAATATTCCAAAACGGAGAGATATTGCCTTAAAAATTGTTTTGGAGTCGATTTACTTACCGTACTACATACCCATTCCTTTTAGGGGTCTGAAACGTTCCGGAAAGTGTCCCTTATGTATTACTCAGGGGTTACGGTTTCAATAATATTGGTTTCAACATTTATGGGATTACCTAAGATATAATGTTTAATTCTTTGACCGTTTACCACCTTCGGATTTGTGCCCTCGAAGTTGTTGATCTTTATGGCACCGGAACGATAGACCTCTTCGATAACATAGGGGCCTTCCCATTTAGAAAGAAGTTTGCCTGCAAAAAACCTTAAACGAGAGTTGTATAGCTGTACATAATCACCTACATTAAACTCACGCTTTTGTATCCTTTTGTCATGCCATCTTTTAACTTTTTCTTTAAACAACTTGGCATTTTCATAAGCTTGGGTTCTCCATTCATCAAGTGAGCTAATATCAAATAACCTCTTCTCACCGGCAAGTTTAAAATCATAGTTGAGATCTTTAATAGCCCAGTATGCCTTAAGTTCTAGTTCGAGAGGTAAGTGACATGCTTTTCCATAGACCATTTTATACGGAGATATACTCATAGGATTTTTGTATGCAGTTCTATAAGCCCATAATGCTTCATCAAGTTTCTTAGACCAATTCTTTCTAGACCTATTAACAGTCTTTTGCAAAATTAATTTGAGCTCTCTATTGCTCAATTCTACTTGACCACTAGACTGTGGGTGACAAGGAGATGAAATTCTATGATTAACATCATATTTAGCAAGCATTTTACGGAAAGCACCATGAATAAAGTGTGAACCACCATCAGTCATTAAATATCTAGGGACTCCAAACCTCAAGAAAATAACTTCCTTAAGCATTTTAATAGAAGTGTTATGATCAACACTACTAGTTGGAATAGCTTCTACCCACTTAGTAATGTAATCAACAACAACTAAAATATGTGTGTATCCATTAGAGGCAGGAAAAGGTTCCATATAATCAAAGCCCCAAACATCAAACGGTTCAATAACAAGTGAATAATTCATAGGCATTTCTTGACGTCTACTAATATTACCAATTCTTTGACATTCATCACAAGACAAGACAAACTTCCGGGCATCCTTGAAGAGAGTAGGCCAATAACAACTAGATTGCAATACCTTATGTGCAGTTCTATCTCCAGCATGGTGTCTTCCATAAGACTCGGAATGGCACTTGCGTAGGATTTGTTCCTGTTCATGCTCAGGTACACAACGTCTAATAACACCATCTACTCATTCTTTATAAAGATGTGGGTCATCCCAAAAGTAATGTCTTAAATCATAGAAAAACTTTTTCTTTTGCTGGTATGTGAAGCTAGGTGGTATAAACTTAGCAACAATATAATTAGCGTAATCAGCATACCATGGAGTACTACGAGAAGTACTTATAACATTTAATTGTTCATCAGGAAAGCTATCATTAATAGGTAGTGGGTCATCAAGAATATTTTCTAACCTAGACAAGTTGTCTGCAACGGGGTTCTCAGCTCCCTTTCTATCAACAATATGCAAATCAAATTCTTGTAGCAAAGAGAACCCATCTAATAAGTCTAGGTTTAGCATCTTTCTTTTCCATAAGATATTTAATAGCAGCATGATCAGTTTGAATAGTTACTTTAGAATCAACAATATAAGATCTGAACTTATCACAAGCAAATACAACTGCTAAAAGCTCCTTTTCAGTAGTAGCATAATTTCTTTGAGCATTGTCTAGAGTCTTACTAGCATAATGAATAACATTTAATTTCTTATCAACTCTTTGCCCTAGAACAACACCTACAGCATAATCACTAGCATCACACATAATTTCAAAGGGTAGGTTCCAATCAAGCGGCTGAACAACAGGTGCAGTGACTAATGCTTTCTTAAGTATTTCAAATGCTTCTACACAATCATCATCAAAGACAAATGGTATATCTTTTTGCAATAAATTAGTCAGAGGCCGAGAAATTTTTGAGAAGTCCTTAATGAACCTCGTGTAAAATCCGGCGTGACCAAGGAAACTTATTATACCTTTGATGTCCTTGGGACATGGCATCTTTTCAATAGCATCAACCTTGGCTTTATCAACTTCAATACCTCTTTCAGAAACTTTATGCCCCAAGACAATACCTTCATTAACCATAAAGTGGCACTTTTCCCAATTCAAGACAAGATTAGTTTCTTCACATCTCTACAAAACTCGATCAAGATTGCTCAAGCAATCGTCAAAATAGGAACCATAGACGGAAAAATCGTCCATGAAAACCTCACAAATCTTTTCACAAAAGTCAGAGAATATAGCCATCATGCATCTTTGAAAGGTAGCGGGTGCATTACATAAACCAAAAGGCATACATCTATAACCAAAAGTACCAAAAGGGCATGTAAAAGTAGTCTTTGATTGATCTCTAGCCGACACAGGTATTTGAGAGAAACCAGAATAACCATCTAGAAAGCAATAGTGTGTATGTTTGCATAATCTTTCTAGCATTTGATCAATAAAAGGTAAGGGGTAATAATCTTTCTTAGTAGCTTTATTTAATTTGCGGAAATCAATTACCATCCTATAACCTGTGATAATTCTTTGTGGAATCAATTCATCTTTATCATTAGGAACAATAGTAATACCTCCCTTCTTAGGGACACAATGGACATGACTTACCCACTCACTATCAGCAATGGGATAGATTATACCTGCCTCCAGAAGCTTTAGTATTTCTTTTCTTACCACTTCTTTCATTTTAGGATTCAGACATCGTTGAGGATCACGAACTGGTTTGGCATCTGCTTCCAAATTTATTTTATGTTGACATAGAGTGGGACTAATGCCCTTAAGATCATCAAGAGTATATCCAATAGCAGCACGATGCTTCTTCAGAGTTTTCAATAATCTTTCTTCTTCATGCTCTGAAAGGTTGGCACTAATAATAACAGGATACATGTTCTTTTCATCAAGATAAGCATATTTAAGTTTATCAGGCAAAGGTTTAAGCTCAAACACGGGATCACCCTTGGGTGGAGGAGGATCCCCTAAAATTTCAATAGGCAAATTATGTTGCAGAATAGGTTCCTGTTTAAAGAATACTTCATCTATTTCCCTTCTTTCATTCATGAACATATCATTTTCATGGTCTAGCAAATAGTGTTCTAAAGGATCACTAGGAGGTACGACAATAGAAGCAAGACCAATAATTTCATCCTTACTAGGTAATTCTTCCTCACGATGTTGTTTACTAAATTTAGAGAAATTAAACTCATGAACCATATCATCCAAGCCAATAGTAACAACATTCTTTTTGCAATCTATGGTAGCATTGACAGTATTTAAGAAGGGCCTACCAAATATAATGGGACAAAAGCTATCTTGTGGGGAACCAAGAACAAGAAAATCAGCATGATATTTAGTATTCCCACACAAGACTTCAACATCTCTAACAATTCCAATTGGTGCAATAGTATCTCTATTAGCAAGTTTAATAGTAACACCAATACCTTCTAACTCAGCAGGTGCAATTTCATTCTTAATTTCTTTGTATAAAGTATGCGTATAACACTAGCACTCGCACCCATATCACATAAGCCATGATAACAATGATCTCCTATTTTAACAGAAATAACAGGCACACCTACCATAGGTCTATGTTTATCTTTAGCACAAGGTTTAGCAATTCTAGCAGTTTCTCCTTCGAACTGAATAACATGCCCATCAATATTATCAGACAAGAGATCTTTAACAATAGCAATATTAGGTTCTACTTTAACTTGCTCAGGAAGTGTATAAGTTCTAATATTGCTTTTACGAACAACAGTTGAAGCTTTAGCATGATCCTTTATTCTAACAGGGAAAGGTGGTTTCTCAATATAAGAAGTAGGAACAATAGGATCATTATAAGTGACAGTCTTTTCTTCAATTTTAATAGGTGCAGCTACTTTTACTTCTATGGGAGGATGATATTTAAACCACTTCTCCTTAGGGAGATCAACATAAGTAGCAAAAGATTCACAGAAAGAAGCTACTATCTCGGAGTCAAGTCCATATTTAGTGCTAAACTTACGGAAAATATCGGTATCCATAAAAGATTTAACACAATCAAACTTAGGTGTCATACCTGACTCCTTACCTTCGTCAAGGTCCCAATCTTCAGAGTTGCGTTTAATTCTATCCAATAAATTCCATCTGAATTCAATAGTCTTCATCATAAAAGAGCCATCACAAGAAGTATCGAGCATGGTGCGATTGTTATCAGAAAGCCGAGCATATAGGTTTTGAATAATCATTTCTCTTGAGAGCTCGTGATTGGGGCATGAATATAACATTGATTTAAGCCTCCCCCAAGCTTGAGAGATGCTTTCTCCTTCACGAGGCTAGAAATTATATATATAATTGCGATCGCGATGAACAAGATGCATAGGGTAATACTTTCGATGAAATTCCAGCTTCAATCTTTTATAGTCCCATGATCTCATATCATCACATAGCCTATACCATATCAATGCGTCTCCCTTCAAAGAAAAAAGGGAAGACCTTCTTCTTAGCAACATCATCGGGTATACCTGCAAGCTTAAATAATCCAGAAACTTCATCCACATATATTAAGTGCTCATCAGGATGCTTTGTTCCATCTCCTGTAAAAGGGTTAGCTAGCAGTCTTTCCATCATACCCGAAGGAAATTCAAAAGGAGTTTCATTTTCAATAGGTTCAGTAGGTTGAGGAGCAACTCTTTGCTCTACTGGACGGGGTGAAGATACCCCGAACAAGCCCCTCAGAGAATTACTTTCCATAGTAACAAGTGACAGTAAATTTCAGCACACTATATAAATTTTTCCTTACCAAATTCCACCTACCAAAGGCGCTACACTCCTCGGCAACGGCGCCAGAAAAGAGTCTTGATGACCCACAAGTATAGGGGATCTATCGTAGTCCTTTCGATAAGTAAGAGTGTTGAACCCAACGAGGAGCAGAAGGAAATGATAAGCGGTTTTCAACAAGGTATTCTCTGCAAGTACTGAAATAAGTGGTAACGGATAGTTTTGTGATAAGATAGATTGTAATGAGCAACAAGTAACAAAAGTAAGTAAAGTGCAGCAAGGTGGCCCAATCCTTTTTGTAGCAAAGGACAAGACGGAACAAACTCTTATAATAGGAAAAGCGTTCCCGAGGACACATGGGAATATCGTCAAGCTAGTTTCCATCACGTTCATATGATTCGCGTTCGATACTTTGATAATTTGATATGTGGGTGGACCGGTGCTTGGTTGCTGTTCTTACTTGAACAAACATCCCACTTATGATTAACCTCTATTGCAAGCATCCGCAACTGCAACAAAAGTATTAAGGTAAACCTAACCATAGCATGAAACATATGGATCCAAATCAGCCCCTTATGAAGCAACGCATAAACTAGGGTTTAAGCTTCTGTCACTCTATCAACCCATCATCTACTTATTACTTCCCAATGCCTTCCTCTAGGCCCAAATAATGGTGAAGTGTTATGTAGTCGATGTTCACATAACACCACTAGAGGCTAGACAACATACATCTTATCAAAATATCAAACGAATACCAAATTCACATGACTACTCATAGCAAGACTTCTCCCTTGTCCTCAGGAACGAACGTAATTACTCACAAAGCATATTCATGTTCATAATCAGAGGGGTAATAATATGCATATAGGATCTGAACATATGATCTTGCACCAAATAAACCAACTAGCATCAACTACAAGGAGTAATCAACACTACTAGCAACCTACTAGCACCAATCCCGGACTTTGAGACAACAATTGGATACAAGAGATGAACTAGGGTTTGGAGATGAGATGGTGCTGGTGAAGATGATGATGGAGATTGCCCTCTCCCGATGAGAGGAGCGTTGGTGATGACGATGGTGATGATTTCCCCCTCCCGGAGGGAAGTTTCCCCGGTAGAACAACTCTGCCAGAGCTCTTGTTGGGGAACGTAGTAATTTCAAAAATTTCCTACGCACACGCAAGATCATGGTGATGCATAGCAACGAGAGGGGAGAGTGTTGTCTACGTACCCTCGTAGACCGGAAGCGGAAGCGTTATGACAACACAGTTGATGTAGTCGTACGTCTTCACGGCCCGACCGATCAAGCACCGAAACTACGGCACCTCTGAGTTCTAGCACACGTTCAGCTCGATGATGATCCCCGGACTCGGATCCAGCAAAGTGTCGGGGAAGAGTTCCGTCAGCACGATGGCATGGTGACGATCCAACAAACTCATAATATAACTGTCATTGAGACCTTAAGCGTGCGGACCCTACGGGTTCGAGAACAATGTAGACATGACCGAGACACGTCTCCAGTCAATAACCAATAGCGGAACCTGGATGCTCATATTTGCTCCCACATAGTCTCCGAAGATCTTTATCGGTCAGACCGCATAACAACATACGTTGTTCTCTTTGTCATCGGTATGTTACTTGCCCGAGATTCGATCATCAGTATCTCAATACCTAGTTCAATCTCGTTACCGGCAAGTCTCTTTACTCGTTTCGTAATACATCATCTCGCAACTAACTCATTAGTTGCAATGCTTGCAAGGCTTATGTGATGTGCATTACCGAGAGGGCCCAGAGATACCTCTCCGACAATCGGAGTGACAAATCCTAATCTCGAAATACGCCAACCCAACATTTACCTTTGGAGACACCTGTAGAGCTCCTTTATAATCACCCAGTTACGTTGTGATGTTTGGTAGCACACAAAGTGTTCCTCCGGCAAACGGGAGTTGCATAATCTCATAGTCATAGGAACATGTATAAGTCATGAAGAAAGCAATAGCAACATACTAAACGATCGGGTGCTAAGCTAATGGAATGGGTCATGTCAATCACATCATTCTCCTAATGATGTGATCCCGTTAATCAAATGACAAAACATGTCTATGGTTAGGAAACATAACCATCTTCGATCAACGAGCTAGTCAAGTAGAGGCATACTAGTGACACTCTGTTTGTCTATGTATTCACACATGTATTATGTTTCCGGTTAATACAATTCTAGCATGAATAATAAACATTTATCATGATATAAGGAAATAAATAATAACTTTATTATTGCCTCTTGGGCATATTTCCTCCAGTCTCCCACTTGCACTAGAGTCAATAATCTAGTTCACGTCGCCATGTGATCTAACATCAATAGTTCACATCTTTATGTGGTTAACACCCATAGTTCACATCGATATGTGACCAACACCCAAAGGGTTTACTAGAGTCAGTAATCTAGTTCACATCGCTATGTGATTAACACCCAAAGAGTACTAAGGTGTGATCATGTTTTGCTTGTGAGAGAAGTTTAGTTAACGGGTCTGTCACATACAGATCCGTAAGTATTTTGCGAATTCCTATGTCAACAATGCTCTGCACGGAGCTACTCTAGCTATTTGCTCCCACTTTCAATATGTATCCAGATTGAGACTTAGAGGCATCTGGATCAGTGTCAAAACTTGCATTGACATAACCCTTTACGATGAACCTTTTTGTCACCTCCATAATCGAGAAACATATCCTTATATTCCACTAAGGATAATTTTGACCCCTGTCCAGTGATCTACTCCTAGATCACTATTGTACTCCCTTGCCAAAATCAGTGTAGGGTATACAATAGATCTGGTACATAGCATGGCATACTTTATAGAACCTATGGTTGGGGCATAGGGAATGACTTTCATTCTTTTTCTCTCTTCTGCCGTGGTCAGGCTTTGAGTCTTACTCAATTTCACACCTTGTAACACAGCCAAGAACTCTTTCTTTGACCGTTCCATTTTGAACTACTTCAAAATCTTGTCAAGGTATGTACTCATTGAAAAAACTTATCAAGCGTCTTGATCTATCTCTATAGATCTTGATGCTCAATATGTAAGCAGCTTCACCGAGGTCTTTCTTTGAAAAACTCCTTTCAAATATTCCTTTATTCTTTCCGGAAAATTATACATTATTTCCGATCAACAATATGTCGTTCACATATACTTATCAGAAATGTTGTAGTGCTCCCACTCACTTTCTTGTAAATACATGCGTCAGCGCAAATCTGTATAAAACTATATGCTTTGATCAACTTATCAAAGCGTATATTCCAACTCCGAGATGCTTGCACCAGTCCATAGATGGATCGCTGGAGCTTGCATATTTTGTTAGCACCTTTAGGATTGACAAAACCTTCTGGTTGCATCATATACAACTCTTCTTTAAATCCATTAAGGAATGTAGTTTTGTTTATCCATTTGCCAGATTTCATAAAAATGCGGCAATTGCTAACATGATTTGGACAGACTTAAGAATCGCTACGAGTGAGAAAATTTCATCGTAGTCAACACCTTGAACTTTGTCAAAAACCTTTTCCTACAAGTCTAGCTTTGTAGATAGTAACACTACTATCAGCGTCTGTCTTCCTCTTGAAGATCCATTTATTTTCTATGGCTTGCCGATCATCGGGAAAATCCATCAAAGTCCATACTTTGTTCTCATACATGGATCATATCTCAGATTTCATGGCCTCAAACCATTTCGCGGAATCTGAGCTCATCATCGCTTCCTCATAGTTTGCAAGTTCGTCATGGTCTAGTAACATGACTTCCAGAATAGGATTACCGTACCACTCTGGTGCGGATCTCACTCTGGTTTACCTACGAGATTCGGTAGTAACTTGATCTGAACTTACATGATCATCATCATTAGCTTCCTCACTAATTGGTGTAGTAGTTACAAGAACATATTTCTGTGATGAACTACTTTCCAATAAGGGAGAAGGTACAATTACCTTATCAAGTTTTCTACTTTCCTCCCACTCACTTCTTTCGAGAGAAACTCCTTCTCTAGAAAGTTTCCAAATTTAGCAACAAAAGTCTTGCCTTCGGATCTGTGATAGAAGGTGTATCCAATAGTTTCCTTTGGATATCCTATGAAGACACACTTCTTTGATTTAGGTTTGAGCTTATCAAGTTGAAACTTTTTCACATAAGCATTGCAACCTCAAACTTTAAGAAACGACAGCTTAGGTTTCTTGCTAAACCATAGTTCATACGGTGTCATCTCAAACGGATTTAGATGGTGCCCTATTTAACATGAATGTAGCTGTCTCTAATGCATAACCCCAAAACAATAGCGGTAAATCTGTAAGAGACATCATAGATCGTACCATATCAAATAAAGTATGATTACGATGTTCGAACACACCATTACACTGTGGTGTTCCAGGTGGCGTGAGTAGTGAAACTATTTCACATTGTTTTAACTGAAGACCAAACTCGTAATTCAAATAATCTTCTCCACGATCAGATCATAGAAACTTTATTTTCTTGTTACGATGATTTTCCACTTCACTCTGAAATTCTTTGAACTTTTCAAATGTTTCAGACTTATGTTTCATCAAGTAGATATACTCACATCTGCTCAAATTATCTGTGAAGAACAGAAAATAATGATACCTGTCGCGAGCCTCAATATTCATCGGACCACATATATTAGTATGTATGATTTCCAACAAATCTGTTGCTCGCTCCATTGTTCCGAAGAACGGAGTCTTAGTCATCTTGCCCATGAGGCATGGTTCGCAAGCATCAACTGATTCATAATCAAGTGATTCCAAAAGCCCATCATCATGGAGTTTCTTCATGCGCTTTACACCAATATGACCTAAACGGCAGTGCCACAAATAAGTTTGCACTATCATTATTAACTTTGCATATTTTGGTTTCAATATTATGTTTATGTGCATCACTACGATCGAGATCCAATGAACTATTTTCATTGGGTGTGTAACCATATAAGGTTTTATTCATGTAAACAGAACAACAATTTATTCTCTTACTTAAATGAATAACCGTATTACAATAAACATGATCAAATCATATTCATGCTCAACGCAAACACCAAATAACACTTATTTAGGTTCAACACTAATCCCGAAAGTATAGGGAGTGTGCGATGATGATCATATCAATTTTGGAACCACTTCCAACACACATCGTTACTTCACCCTTAACTAGTCTCTGTTTATTCTGCAACTCCCGTTTCGAGTTACTAATCTTAACAACTGAACTAGTATCAAATACTGAGGGGTTGCTATAAACACTAGTAAAGTACACATCAATAACATGTATATCAAATATACTTATGTTCACTTTGCCATCCTTTGTATCCGCCAATCACTTGGGGTAGTTCTGCTTCCAGTGACCAGTCCCTTTGCAATAGAAGCACTTAGTCTCAGGCTTAGGATCAGACTTGGGATTCTTCACTGAGCAGCAACTTGCTTGCCGTTCTTCTTGAAGTTCCCCTTCTTCCCTTTGCCCTTTTCTTGAAACTAGTGGTCTTGTCAACCATCAACACTTGATGTTTTTCTTGATTTCTACCTTCGTTGATTTCAGCATCACGAAGAGCTTGGGAGTTGTTTCCATTATCCCTTGCATATTATAGTTCATCACGAAGTTCTACTAACTTGGTGATGGTGACTAGAGAATTTTGTCAATCACTATCTTATCTGGAAGATTAACTCCCACTTGATTCAAGCGATTGTAGTACCCAGACAATCTGAGCACACGCTCACTAGTTGAGCGATTCTCCTCCATCTTTTAGCTATAGAACTTGTTGGAGACTTCATATCTCTCAACTCGGGTATTTGCTTGAAATATTAACTTCAACTCCTGGAACATCTCATTTGGTCCATGACGTTCAAAACGTCTTTGAAGTCCCGATTCTAAGCCATTAAGCATGGTGCACTAAACTATCAAGTAGTCATCATATTGAGCTAGCCAAACGTTCATAACGTCTGCATCTGCTCCTGCAATAGGTCTGTCACCTAGCGGTGCATCAAGGACATAATTCTTCTGTGCAGCAATGAGGTAAACCTCAGATCACGGATCAAATCCGCATCATTGCTACTAACATCTTTCTACAAAATTTTCTCTAGGAACATATCAAAATAAACACAGGGAAGCAACAACGCGAGCTATTGATCTATAACATAATTTGCAAAATACTACCAGGACTAAGTTCGTGATAAATTTAAGTTCAATTTAATCATATTACTTAAGAACTCCCACTTAGATAGACATCCCTCTAATCCTCTAAGTGATTACGTGATCCAAATCAACTAAACCATGTCCGATCATCACGTGAGATGGAGTAGTTTCATTGGTGAACATTGCTATGTTGATCATATCTACTATATGATTCACGCTCGACCTTTCGGTCTTCGTGTTCCGAGGCCATATCTGTATATGCTTGGCTCGTCAAGTATAACCTGAGTATTCCGCGTGTGCAACTGTTTTGCACCCGTTGTATTTGAACGTAGAGCCTATCACACCCGATCATCACGTGGTGTCTCAGCACGAAGAACTTTCGCAACGGTGCATACTCAGGGAGAACACTTCTTGATAATTAGTGAGAGATCATCTTAAAATGCTACCGTCAATCAAAGCAAGATAAGATGCATAAAAGATAAACATCACATGCAATCAATATAAGTGATATGATATGGCCATCATCATCTTGTCCTTGTGATCTCCATCTTCGAAGCACCATCATGATCACCATCGTCATCTGCGCGACACCTTGATCACCATCACAGTATCGTTGTCGTCTCGCCAATCTTATGCTTCCACGACTATCGCTACCGTTTAGTGATAAAGTAAAGCATTACAGCGCAGTTGTATTGCATACAATAAAGCGACAACCATATGGCTCCTGCCAGTTGCCAATAACTCGGTTACAAAACATGATCATCTCATACAATAAAATTTAGCATCATGTCTTGACCATATCACATCACAACATGCCCTGCAAAAACAAGTTAGACGTCCTCTACTTTGTTGTTGCAAGTTTTACGTGGCTGCTACGGGCTTTAAGCAAGAACCAATCTTACCTACGCATCAAAACCACAACGATAGTTTGTCAAGTTGGTGCTGTTTTAAACTTCGCAAGGACCGGGCGTAGCCACACTTGGTTCAACTAAAGTTGGAGAAACTGTCACCCGCTAGCCACCTTTGTGCAAAGCACGTCGAGGGAACCGGTCTCGCGTAAGCGTACGCGTAATGTCGGTCCGGGCCGCTTCGCCCAACAATACCGCCGAACCAAAGTATGACATGCTGGTAAGTAGTATGACTTATATCACCCACAACTCACTTGTGTTCTACTCATGCAAATAACATCAACACATAAAACCTGGCTCTGATACCACTGTTGGGGAACGTTGTAATTTCAAAAAATTTCTACACACACGCAAGATCATGGTGATGCATAGCAACGAGAGGGGAGAGTGTTGTCTACGTACCCTCGTAGACCGGAAGCGGAAGCGTTATGACAACGCGGTTGATGTAGTCGTACGTCTTCACGGCCCGACCGATCAAGCACCGAAACTACGGCACCTCCGAGTTCTAGCACACGTTCAACTCGATGAAGATCCCCGGACTCCAATCCAGCAAAGTGTCAGGGAAGAGTTCCGTCAGCATGATGGCATGGTGACGATCTTGATGTTCTACCGTCGCAGGGCTTCGCCTAAGCACCGTTACAATATTATCGAGGAGTATGGTGGAGGGGGGCACCGCACACGGCTAAGAAAACGATCACGAGGATCAACTTGTGTGTCTAGAGGTGCCCCCTGCCCCCGTATATAAAGGAGCAAGGGGGAGGAGGCCGGCCCTAGGAGGGGCGTGCCAGGGAGTAGGATTCCTACTCCTAGTTGGAGTAGGTTTCCTCCTTTCCTAGTCCAACTAGGAGAAGGGGGAAAGGGGGAAGAGGGGAAGGAAGGGAGAGAGGGGCCGCGCCCCAAACCCCTTGTCCAATTCGGACTGGGCTTGGGAGGGGCGCGCGTCACCTCCTGGTCCTTCCCACTAAGCCCATTAAGGCCCATTGCTTCTTCCTCGTATTCCCGTAACTCCCCGGTACCTCCGAAAATACCCGAACCACTCAGAACCTTTCCGATGTCCGAATATAGTCGTTCAATATATCGATCTTTACGTCTCGACCATTTCGAGACTCCTAGTCATGTCCCCGATCTCATCCGAGACTCCGAACTCCTTCGGTACATCAAAACTCATAAACTCATAATGTAACTGTCATCGAAACCTTAAGCGTGCGGACCCTACGGGTTCGAGAACAATGTAGACATGACCGAGACACATCTCCGGTCAATAACCAATAGCGGAACCTGGATGCTCATATTGGCTCCCACATATTCTATGAAGATCTTTATCGGTCAGACCGCATAACAACATACGTTGTTCCCTTTGTCATCGGTATGTTACTTGCCCGAGATTCGATCGTCGGTATCTCAATACCTAGTTCAATCTCGTTACTTGCAAGTCTCTTTACTCGTTTCGTAATACATCATCTCGCAACTAACTCATTAGTTGCAATGCTTGCAAGGCTTATGTGATGTGCATTACTGAGAGGGCCCAGAGATACCTCTCTGACAATCGGAGTGACAAATCCTAATCTCGAAATACGCCAACCCAACATTTACCTTTGGAGACACCTGTAGAGCTCCTTTATAATCACCCAGTTACGTTGTGACGTTTGGTAGCAACAAAGTGTTCCTCCAGCAAACGGGAGTTGCATAATCTCATAGTCATAGGAACATGTATAAGTCATGAAGAAAGCAATAGCAACATACTAAACGATCGGGTGCTAAGCTAATGGAATGGGTCATGTCAATCACATCATTCTCCTAATGATGTGATCCCGTTAATCAAATGACAACACATGTCTATGGTTAGGAAACATAACCATATTCGATCAACGAGCTAGTCAAGTAGAGGCATACTAGTGACACTCTGTTTGTCTATGTATTCACACATGTATTATGTTTCCGATTAATACAATTCTAGCATGAATAATAAACATTTATCATGATATAAGGAAATAAATAATAACTTTATTATTGCCTCTAGGGCATATTTCCTTCAGCTCTAGATTGGATCCGCCAAGGTTCCGCCTCGTGGCGGCGGAGTCTCGTCCCGAAAAGTTCCTTCTTGTTTTTTTCTCATCGAAAGACTTCATATATGAGAAGGTGGACGTCGGAGAGCCACCAGGGGGCCCACGAGGTAGGGGGCGCGCCCTAGGGGGGGGGGCGCCCCCCACCCTCGTGAGCAGGGTGTGGGCCCCTGGCCTTCATCTTTGGCGAGGATTTTTCTTTATTTATTTTAAGATGTTCCGTTGAGTTTCAGGACTTTTGGAGTTGCACAGAATAGGTCTCTAATATTTGCTCCTTTTCTAGCCCAGAATTCCAGCTGCCGGCATTCTCCCTCCTTATGTAAACCTTGTAAAATAAGAGAGAATAGCCATAAGTATTGTGACATAAAGTGAAATAACAGTCCATAATGCAATAAATATTGATATAAAATCATGATACAGAATGGACGTATCAGTATGGCAGTTGATTTGTTAGCCATTTCCAATGATATTTCAGTGGGTGTGAGTTTATACAAATCAAGTCTTTTATATAAAGAGAAAAGCTAACACTAACACCGGCTGCCAAATCACATAAAGTAGTTTTGACATAACTTCTTTTAATGGAAGATGGTATAGTTGGTATTCGTGGATCTCCTAGTTTCTTAGGTACTCCATCCTTAAATGAATAATTAGCAAGCATGGTGGAGATTTCGGCTTCAGATATTTTTCTTTTATTAGTGACAATATCTTTCATATATTTAGCATAAGGGGCCATCTTCAAAATATCAGTCAAACGAGTACGCAAAAAGACTGGGCATTTCAGCAAAGCGTTCAAATTCTTCCTCATCCTTATTCTTAGATGGTTTAGGTGGAAAGGGCATGGGTTTCTAAACCCATGGTTCTCTTTCCTTACCTTGTTTTCTAGTAACAAAGTCTCTTTTATCATAATGTTTATTTTTAGGAGGTGGGTTATCAAGATCAACAGTAGGTTCTATTTCATCAACATTATATAGTTCTTTATCATTGTTTGGTTGAGCATCTAAATGAACATCATCATTGTCATTTTCACTATCACTAGGTGAATGTTCATTATCGGATTGAGTTTCAGCATCGGAAACAGAGACATCATTTTTATCCTCAGAAGGTTTTTTGTCTCAGGTTCACTAGAGGTATGCAAAGTCCTATCATTTTACTTTTTCTTTTCTTTTTAGATGGACTAGGTGCATCAATATAAATTCTTTGAGAGTCTTGTTCAATTATTTTAGGGCGTTGGTTTTTCCCTTGAAGAGGAAAGGCTGATGCATCAAAGTAGAGATAAGTATTTCCCTCAGTTAAGAACCAAGGTATTAATCCAGTAGGAGGAACACACAAGTCCCCAATTATCGCACCTACACAAACAAAAAAATACTTGCACCAAACGCAAAAAAGGGGCTGGCAATCCCTTCACGGTCACTTGCAAGGATGAGATCTGATAGAGATAGATATAAAAGATAAGTCAAAGTGCAAAATAAGATAAAGGTAAATAAATTGTAGCAAGGTATTTTTGGGTTTTTTATTTTATGGATCTGAAAAAAATATGATAAAGATAGACCCGGGGCCATAGTTTTCACTAGAGGCTTCTCTCTTGAAAGAAAGAATATGGTGGGTAAAAAAATTACTGTTGAGCAATTGATAGAAAAGTAATAAATTATGTAGATATCCAAGGCAATGATCATGTATATAGGCATCACGTCCGAGACAAGTAGACTTACTCCTGTCTGCATCTACTACTATTACTCCACACATCGACCGCTATCCAACATGCATCTAGTGTATTAAGTTAACAAGAACGGGGTAATGCCTTAAGCAAGATGACATGATGTACATGGATAGATCCAATCAATATGAATAAACCCCATCTTTTTATCCTTGATGAAAACAATAAAATACATGTCATGTCCCCTTCTGTCACTGGGATTGAGCACCGCAAGATTGAACCCATCGCAAAGCACCTCTCCCATTGCAATAAAAATCAATTTAGTTGGCCAAACCAAATCAATAGATCAGAGAGAAATACCACTACAGGAATCAGACACTTTGTCATCCGCCATGGCTGACGGCAAAGGCATGCCTAGCGGACGACAAAGACCTTTACCGTCAGCTAAGAGACGACAAACGACCCGGCTGAATAGGCTACGACAAAGGGTTCTTTGCCATCTGCTGGCGGACGGCAAAGATAAAATGGTCTTTGTCGTCATCTAGCAGATGGCAAAGGACCTGGGTGGCATACGTGCCAGCTTAGGGTTGTTAAGGGGTTAACGGTGCGCTTTGCCGTCTATTGACAGATGACAAAGATGCAAAGTTCTTTGCCGTCTGCCAGCGGACGGCATAGAAACCATATAGGCCAGCCAAGTGCCCCCCAGGTTGCACAGGTAGCTGCCACGTGGCAGCTTTGCCGTCTGCCAGCAGACGGCAAAGTGCCTGTATAGCCCCTGTTTTTTTCTTAGATTCATTCAATTTGACAGAATTTCGCACACACACACACACACATTTCAAAATAATTTCAACAAGCATGCCAACAATAAGTTTCCAACAACATAAGAAACATACAAGTTTCCAACAACATATCCAACATACAATGATTTCCAACAAGAAGTTTCCAACAACATATCCACATATACATACATATCCAAAACAAGTTTCCAACAACATATCCATATATACATACATATCCAAAAGAAGTTTCCAACAAGTTTCCGTAAACAAAAAGGAAGCACAAGGAGAAGAGTACACTCCATCAATGCAAGCTTACTCATCTAAAGCAAATCTGCAAATTGGGAAAGATGAAAGTTAGAAGAAGAAGAAGACTAGCTAGAAAAAAAAGAAAAGGAAGAAGAAAAAGAAGAAGAAGAATTTATCTTCTCTTTCTTTTCTCCTCTCCTCTTCTTTATATTCTTCTTCTTCTAACTAAGGTAGGTAAAAGTGCCATTTTTTAGTTAAGCTAGGTAAAAATGCTAAGTGTGTAGGTCATTTTAGAGCTAAGCTAGGTAAATAGGTCATTTTGGAGCTAACCTAGGTAAAATGGATCATAGTGGAGCTAACCTAGGTAAACTTGGTCATTTGGGAGCTAACCTAGGTAAAATAGATCATATTGGAGGTAACCTAGGTAAAATTGGTCATTTTGGAGCCAACCCAGCTAATTATGCCATTTTTGACATAAGTAAGCTAAGTATAGGTCTTTCTTGAGCTAACCCTGGTAACTAAGCATATTAGAGCTAATTTAGCATTTTAGAGCTAACTTAGGTTATTTTGGAGCTAACTTAGGTAAAATTGATCATTTTGGAGCTAATTAGGCTTATTATGTCATTTTTGAGGAAAATAAGCTAACTATATGACATATATGAGGTTACCAAGATTGTTATGCCATTTCAAACCTAAGTAAGCTAATTATGCCATTTTTTACATAAGTAAGCTAAGTGTATGTCATTATTGAGCAAACCTAGGTAACTAAGCATATTGGAGATAACTTAGCATATTAAAGCTAACTTATGTCATTTCGGAGGAAAGAAAGCTAAGTATAGATCATTTTGGAGATCTGACATACCTGACATACTTCACTCCTCCTTCTTCTCCTTCTCCTTCATCATCCTAATGTGCTTAGAGCGGCAAGGAAGTGGGATGCAGTCTTCTACCACAATTGGCATGGTCATCTCGCCCGACTGTGGGATCGCTGGCGCCATCATCATCGCGAGGTCATTGTTAGGCACCACCACCATCGCGAGGCCATCTTTAGGCAGCAACATCGCTAGGTCATCGCCAGCCACCACCATCTCTTGCCCATCGTCAGCCACCACCATCGCTTGCCCATCGTCAGCCACCACCATCGCGAGGTCATCATAAGACAGAATAGGCTGCACCTCGTCATCCCCACTATGCTCCTCTTCTTCCCCACTCCATTATGGATCATCCTCGCTGCTGCTTTCGCTATAGCCAGACTCACTGCTGCTTTTGCTATAGCAAGAGTCGTTGCTGCTGCTTCCATTGCCTGGCCAAACGCAACAAAGTTTTTTTTTAACAATTAGTGTGAGACAAAGCCAAATGGAGAGGAAGAAGAGGCAGAGAATACTGGCATCATCGTCGTCCTAGTAGTGCATGCGGCACATAGTCATGTTGAACACCTTCACGGTGAGCGTGGTGTTGCCGTCGTACCTAAGGACAAGGAAGTACCCGTGCCGCAGGTCGTAGGCACGGACGAACTGCTCCCAGCCATGACACAGGTACATGTGGTCGTACCTGAACACCACTTCCATGGCCTGCGAAGCCTGCTGCCGGCCTGTCGCTCAGGGAGTCTTGTATTAGGGGGTCCCCGGGCGTCCGGGACATGTGACGTGGGCTGGACTGCTGGGCCGTGAAGATACAAGATAGAAGACTCCCCCCAAGTCCGGACATGCCTCTCCTTTGCGTGTATGGCAAGCTTGACGTCCGAATGTATGGTTTCCTTCCCCTGTAAACCGAACTTGTACAACCCTAGCCCCCTCCGATGTCTATATAAATCGGAGGGTTTAGTCCATAGAGGCAGTCATAATCATACATGCTAGACATCTAGGGTTTAGCCATTACGATATCGTGGTAGATAAACTCTTGTAACCCCTGTACTCATCAAAGTCAATCAAGCAGGATGTAGGGTTCTACCTCCATCAAGAGGGCCCGAACCTGGGTAAACATCGTGTCCCGTGCCTCCTGTTACCTTTGATCCTTAGACGCATAGTTAGGGACCCCCTACCCGAGATTTGCTGATTTTGACATCGACATTGGTGCTTTCATTGAGAGTTCCTCCGTGATGTCGATAGAAGGACCGACGCCTCGCCTCGTCGTCGACAACAAAATCACCTCTGGAAGAGCCCTATTTCCTGGGCAGATCCTCCAGATCAGCAATTTCACCATAGGCACCCGTCCAGCCATTAATCCCAAGGCGGTCCCTCGGTTGCCAAACATTATCTCCACATCAACCCCGAAGGCATCGATAAGATGGATCGGACAGATGTTTCATATTTAAATGAATTGCTAGATCGCATCGCCGCCCTTGGGGTCGCAACAGATTACAATCTGGTTGGGCTTAAACCCAATCAGAGGGAAATAAGGTCTCCACTTGTCACCCACCTGGTGACTGTTGTGGAAGACAAGTTGAGGATACCGCCCCTCCTATGCTAAAAACAAACTATGTTCGGATCTCGGAGCCCTATGAGCCAGACAATCATCTTCGAGAAGGGACTATCTGTCTCCCGAACATAGAATCCGACACTGAGTCGAAAAACCCCCTGGACACTCCGGACCCTGGGCCAATGATCTCAGAAAATTTTCAAAATCCGGATTCCACAATGGGTCAAGGTTCAGATTCAAGCCCACCCACCCACCACAATCAATACTGTCCAAGCAATTCTGGTCCCTCAGACATATGTGATTTAATGTATATATGACAGCAACCTCTGGAAATAGTCCATCACTTTTGGGCTAGATTCCTACTTGTTAAAAACAAGATCAAAGATTGCTGCAACGACGATGCGGTATCAGTCTTTTGCCGCAACTGTATGGACGAGGGCGTCCTCAATGCCCTCAATCGGCGCCGCATTCCACACTTTGCAGATTTGGCACACATAGTACAGAAGCACCGTGTAATGGAAAGCGCCTGGAAAGTCCAGACAGCTCGGTAGGAGCCATTGGCCTTTAAGCCACCCACCGGCCGAACAAAAAGGATGCACCCTTACGGGGCACCTGATCATTCTTCCACAGAAAGAACAATTCAGCCCTTATCGGGACACAAAACCGTCCTTGATGGATGGGTCGACAAGCCCTATCAGATACACCCGATGCCAAATTCCGAGCCAATTCATAACCTTCGGGAATGTTGGATACTCTGGCAGGTGGCTAAAAGCGGGGAGGCTATCCTCACCAACACTACTCCGACAAGGCATTCCCCTGAGGATAACGACCTTGGTGTGTCTACGGTCTTCGAGACCTTTTCTTCAAACAACCGGCGCGAAAGGGCGCTCTGTGACCTCACCGAAGTCAATCACGTTGCCACAATAAATCCTTGGAACGATATGGCGATAACCTTTAACGCCAATGACGAGCCAAGGGCCCGATCAGTTCGAACACCAGCCGCTTTGGTTCTAAACCCAATTGTAGACGGCTTTCGCCTCACTAAAGTGCTCATGGACGGCGGCAGCGGATTGAACCTCATCTATGAAGGCATGCTCAATAAAATGCAGATGGACAGGAGTCGCATTGAGCAAAGCAATACATCCTTCCGAGGAATCATCCCCAGTTGGGAAGCAAGATGCTCAGGGAAAATTGAACTAGATGTGGTATTTGGCATGCCAGAGAATTATAGGTCCGAAGAGATAATCTTCCAAGTGGCCCCTTTCAACAGTGGATATCATGCCTAGTTAGGGCGAGATGCATTCACACGCTTTCAAGCCATACCTCATTATGGGTACATGAAGCTCAAAATGCCCGGGCCCAACGGTGTTATCACTATCTCCAGTGATCCAGACATAGCACTCCGCGCAAAACACAAAACCGCATCCCTGGCCCTCGAGGCATTGAGCGAAGCCCTGGCGGCCGAGGAGCTCACCGCTCTATGTTCCATGGTGGATAGAGACGATGTAATTCTTGATAAAAGGCCTAAATCCACTTCTTTCAAGCTAGCAGACGAGATAGTCAAATTTCAAGTTCACCCGACGGACCCCAAGACGACAGCTTCCATTGGGGCATAGCTGGATCCGGCGGTCGACGCTGCATTGCGTGCGTTCTTGCGCGAGAACTGGGACATTTTCGCCTGGCACCCCTCAGATATGCAGGGAATCCCACACGCGCTGGCCGAACATAGTCTCAACATACTGAAGGGATACAAGCCAGTCAAGCAAACGCTGCGGCAATTTTCCAAACCCAAATTACAGGCTATGGGGGAGGAGCTAGCCAAGCTACTCAAAGCCGGGTTTATCAGAGAGATCAAACATCCGGATTGGCTAGAAAATTTGGTCATGGTGCCGAGGAAGGATAAATCCTGGCGCTTGTGTATCGACTTCAAGGACCTCAATAAAGCCTGCCCTAAGGATCCCTTCCCACTATCTCGCATCGACCAGATTATTGATGCAACAGCAGGGCACGACTCACTTTGCTTCCTCGACGCATATTCCAGATACCACCAAATCAAAATGAAGGAATCCTATCAAGCCACAACGACATTCATCACCCGATACGGGCCCTTCTGCTTCAACACCATGCCCTTTGGGCTCAAAAACGCTGGCGCCACATACCAACGCATGATTCAAACGTGCCTGGAAAAGCAAATTGGCAAGACAGTTGAAGCATATGTAGATGATGTAGTCATCAAAACTAAGCATGTCAAATCATTGGTGGATGACTTACGCCTTACATTCGACAACCTCCGAAGATATGACATACGACTCAATCCAGAAAAGTGCGTTTTTGGCATTCCCACTGGAAAACTGCTTGGGTTCATTTTTTCTAATTGGGGAATCGAAGCAAACCCAGCCAAAATCCGAGCCCTGTCACAGTTGGCTACACCAACAGACCTCAAACAGGTCCAAAAACTAGCCAGGTGCATGGCAGCTTTGAGCCACTTTATCTCCAGATTAGGAGAAAAGGCTCTGCCATTATATCGTCTGCTCCGACACACCTACCACTTCCTGTGGACGGATGCTGCTACAACCAGACTAGAAGAAATCAAAGCTTTATTAGAAAGCAACCCAATCCCGGCCACGCCAAACGTCAGCGAACCCATGCTACTATACATCTCCGCGATGCACCAGGTGGTGAGTGCGGTCCTCGTTGTTGAATGAGAGGAAGAGGGACACAAATTCCCACTTCAAAAACCAGTATACTATGTATCAACAGTCCTCACACCATGAAAATCCCGATACCCGCACTATCAAAAGATAGCATACGCGGTCTTCATGGCATCCCGGAAGCTGTGTCACTACTTCCAAGAATGTTCGATCACGGTGGCTTCCGAAGTACCTTAGAAAAGTTTTCAACGAATCTTCGGCAGTGGCTTGCGAGACCGAGGAAGCTACGGAGTTGCTTCACGTTCTGAGGAGGTTCCCAATTCACAATTGCAGACACCTTCTCAGTATTCACCACAATGCCCTTGGCAGAGATGATATGACCAAGATAAAGAACCTCATCGAGCCAAAATTTGCACTTGGAGAACTTGGCGTAGAACTGGTGTTCCCTCAGCTTATCGAGTACCTAACGCAAGTGCTTGGCATGATCTTCCTTGTTCTTCGAGAAAACCAGAATGTCGTCGAGATAGACCAAAACGAAGTCATTGGTGTAGGCGTTGAAGATGAAGTTCATCATGCGAGAGAACGTCGGAGGAGCGTTGACGAGGCCAAAAGACATGACAGTGTATTCATATGAACCATAGCTTGTCCTGAAAGCCGTCTTGGGAATATCTTGCTCACGGATTCGAATCTGATGATAACCCATACAGAGATCAAGTTTGGAGAATACTTGGGCACCTTTGAGTTGTTCGAACAGCTCATTGATGTTGGGAAGTGGGTATTTGTTCTTGATGGTCTTCTTGTTCAATGGACGGTAATCAACACGAAGTCGGTCTGTTCCATCCTTCTTCTTCACAAAAAAGAACACCACAACCCCACGGAGAAGAACTAGGCCGGATGAGACCCATTCTCTCTTGAATATCGAGTTGCTTCTTCAGCTCTTTCAACTCTTCAGGTCCGAGCTTGTAAGGACGCTTGCACACAGGTTCCGTACCGGGCTCAAGATCAATAACGAATTCAACTGGCCGGTGCGGAGGCATTCCTGGAAGCTCTTCTGGAAAGACGTCTTGATATTCGCAAACGACTGGAATTTGCGAGATGGCATCGAGTTCACCCTTCTCATTGAGAGAAAACAGACGGATGGTATCATCACGAGCGGCAAACACAATTACATCCTCAGACGAATGAGTCAATTGAATCTGCCTGGCTGCACAATCAAGCTGAGCCTTGTGCTTAGAAAGCCAATCCATTCCGAGAATAAGATCAATATCCGAGTCACCAAGAACCGTTGGAGAAGCCAGAAACTTGTAGTCACCCAAGGTGATAGTAACATCCGGAACGATGGTGTTAGCATGCATGCGCTTACCAGGAGAGACAACTGCTAATGGACTAGGCAAAACTTGTGAAACCAATTCATGCCTAGATGTAAACGGTCTCGAAATGAAACAATGTGATGCACCAGTGTCAAAAAGAACTTTAGCTAGAATATCATTAACAGGAAGGTTACCCATAATGACATCTGACGAATCCTCTGCCTGAGCTGCGTTCATCAAGTCGACCTTGGCGTGCTTGGGGTTATGCTTGACCACAGCGGTACTTGTCGATCTGACAGGAGGAGGAGGAGGAAGACGCCTCTGGTTGAAGCACTTGTTGGCATAGTGACCCTTCTGTTGGCACTTGTTGCACGTGACCTCTGAAAGCGGACGGTGATACGGAGCACTCGATCTTGGAGGTTGAGACGAAGTCTTGTTCCGAAAGCCAGGGTTGGGTGGGTGGGAAGATCCACTGCCACCTTTGCTCTTCTGCTGATACGGCTGACGGAACGGAGGAGGATGAAGCCAAAACTTCTGCTGCTTGGCCACTTGAGTAGAGGAAGAAGGAGTAACATCTCTGACTCGCTTCTTGGAAGCATCACATCTCAATTGAGCGGCCTCTTGCTTCAATGCCATGTTGTAGAACTCATCGTACCTCAAGGGCTCAAAGAGAACAAGAGCTAGCTGGATTTCTTCTCTGAGACCACCCCTGAACTGGTATATCATGCTCTTCTCATCAGGGACGTCCTGCTTAGCAAAGCGGGCGAGCTTCTGAAACAACTTGTTGTAGTCATAGACAGACAAAGAGCCTTGCTTCAGGTTGCGGAATTCCTCACGCTTGCTTTCAACCACGCTCTGAGGAATATGATGAGCTCTGAAATCTTGACGGAATTCATCCCAAGTGATCACACGTCCACCTCTGGAGTCCTTGTACTGTTGGAACCATTCTACAGCTTGATCTTTGAGTTGGAAGGAAGTGAACTTGACAAAGTCCTCAGGCCTGACGTTACTGCACTCGAAATGCTTGCACAGATCCACAAGCCAATCGTCAGCATCGGTTGCCTCAACACAATTGCTGAAAGTCTTTCGCCCGTTAGCAAGGAACTGGTTGAGTGTAGCAAAGTGATTCTGATTGTTGCCTTGGTTCCCTTGGTTGCCTTGATTGCGCTCTTGAAGAATTTGCATGATCAACTGTGTGTTTGCATTGGTTGCGGCCATCACAGCTTGCCATGCCTCCGGAGGAGGTGGAGGTGGTGGCGGATCAGGATTAGGAGTCGTGCGCATTGGAGGAGCCATCCTGAAGAGGTTGACATCCATTAGCACATTGATAGACAAATATTGAAGCTGAATCCAACGGAATGAAAATTGCAACATATAGTCTTCACATCCGAACAAAATGAACGAATGCATTCCTCTTGAAATGGTCACATATCTATAAATTGAGAAGCCACGTAGAATTTAGGTAGAGAAATAAATCAACAAGGTATGGATCAAGAACGAATAATCGGTAAGAAATCCCAATCTCAAACCAACTATCCGTGGAAGAAGAACTAGAGCTACTAGAATTCCCACCTATGAAACTCCCGAACCTTTCCGGTTATGCAATCAGGTGTTGGGGATATAGGGGAAGCATAATATCTCACCCAAATCTAGCAAATCCCACATCCAGCTGTATCCATCCTTCAACACATAACCAAGAAAAACTTCGGAAACCATCTACCTCAACCTTCGAAAAGCATCCGTTATACAAGTTATGGCGATACTCCCGAACTCCCGCCCCAGTACTGGGTGGCGTCGAGGTTATCTCACCAACGAACTGCATAAAAGAGTTTTTCGATGTCGGCGTACTAAACTCAAGTATTCTAGAACTGCAACGATAAAATTATGACGACAACACCTCAGAGCTCAACTCCCCGGGACACTTCCACAAAACCCCTAACAGGAGGCACCAAGACAATGTTCTCATCATAAAACCATCGGAACGATTCCAAGATACCCGCGTGATCCTAATTTTTTTTAGTGAAATTTGAGAAGAGAAGAGTCAAAACTCTACGTCAGGATGCCTTACCAGAGCGATGAGGAGACTGGGAAGTAAAAAGAATTCCTAAACTCTCCGATATATAATTCCTAAATGACTCAAAACATTTTTCTAGACACAACTCAGCCGCTAATAACGATCAAGCAATGGGGCTCCTAAGGTCGGGGAAGGCTCTGATTACCAACTTGTAACACCCTCGATGCGACTATATCTCCCACATGTCGAGGCACGACTTAGAGGCATAATCGCATTGAAGGCATATGTCGCAAGTCAGGCAATCTTCACAACATCCCATGTAATATAGATAATAAAAGGGGAGATAACATAGTTGGCTTACACTCGCCACGTCAATCAAGGTACATAAATAACATTACATCATTCAAACACTCATGGCCCGACTATGGCGCCAAAATAAAAGATAACCCAACATGCGACACGGTCCCGATCACCCCCAACTGGGCACCACTACTGATCATCAGGAAAGGAAACATAGTATCGTTGAGAGTCCTCGTTAAACTCCCACTTGAGCTCGAGCGCGTCACCTGGAGCGGAATCATCAGGCCCTGCATCTGGTGTAATAGTAATCTGTGAGCCACAGGGACTCAGCAATCTCGCACCCTCGCGATCAAGACTATTTAAGCTTAATAGGTATGGCAAGGTAAATATATGTGGAGCTGCAGCAAGCGACTAGCATATATGGTGGCTATCCTGTTCGCAAAAGAGAGCGAGAAGAGGAGGCAAAGCGCGAGCGAGAAACTAGAGAACAACCTACGCAAACATTACTCCAACACCGTGTCCACTTCTCGGACTCCGCCGAGAAGAGGCCATCACGGTAACTCACACGGTCGATTCATTTTAATTAAGTTAAGGTTCAAGTTATCTACAACCGGACATTAACAAATTCCCATCTGCCCATAACCGCGGGCACGACTTTCGGAAGTTCAAAACCCTGCAGGGGAGTCCCAACTTAGCCCATGACAAGCTCTCACGGTCAACAAAGGAATAGACCTCCTCCCGAGACGTTCCGATCAGACTCGGTATCTCGGTTCTTCAAGACACTTCGATAGGTTAAAATGAATCCAGCAACACCGCCCGAATGTGCCGACAAATCCCGATAGGAGCTGCACATATCTCTTTCTCAGGGCACACTAAGATTGTCCTAGGTACGGGTAGGCCAGCCCAGAGTTGCCCCTGGTGGCCACCGGCAGCTGACAAGTGGACCAACACTCAGAGGAGCACTGGCCTGGGGGGGTTTAAAATAAGATGACCCTCGGGCTCCGGAAACCCAAGGGAAAAAAGTGGCTAGGTGGCAAATGGTAAAACCAAGGTTGGGCATTGCTGGAAAAGCTTTAATCAAGGCGAACTATCAAGGGGTTCCCATTATAACCCAACCGCGTAAGGAACACAAAATCCGGGAACATAACACCGATATGACGGAAACTAGGGCTGCAAGAGTGGAACAAAACACTAGGCGAGAGGCCGAGCTTTCCACCCTTTACCAAGTGTATAGAGGCATGAAGATAACAAGATAATATAATGATATCCCAACAAGTAAATAAATGTTCCAACAAGGAACGGTCTCCGATCTTCACCTGCAACTAGCAACACTATAAGGAGGGCTGAGCAAAGCGGTAACATAGCCAATCAACGGTTTACTAGGACATGGTGGGTTAGAGGTTGACATGGCAATTTGGGAGGCTTGAAAGCAAGTGGTAGGCATCGTAGCATTGGCATAGCAAAAGAGCGAGCAATCTAGCATAGCAAAGATAGTAGTGATTTCGAGGGTATGATCATCTTGCCTGCAAAGTTGTCAGAGTTGACTGGATCCTCGAAAGCAAACTCAACGGGCTCCTCGTTAGCGAACTCGTCTCCTGGCTCTACCCAAACAAGACAAACAAGCAAACGAAGTATAATCAACCACGTGCAAGGATCAAACAATATGATGCAAGGATGGTATGCTATGCGGGATGCGATGCGGGATGCATATGCAAGATTTGACAAGGGATGCATGAACCTGGCCTCAACATGGAAATCCAAGTGTGCCACTGGAAAGGTGAGATGAAACTGCTTGAAAACGATATAAAGAACGCCGGAATCGGAGTTACGGTTTGGAAATGGCAAGCAATTCAAATATGGCACCGGTCTGCGATTTACAGCAAGTAGCTATCTAAATGCAAAGCGATGAACAAGCTACTGCACCCAAACATGACAAAAAAATACATGGCAGGGATGCATTCATGATGCTTAACAAAAGTCTAGCACTGAGCTACGGTCAATTAATCCATTAACAGGTTCAAACAAGCATGGCAAAAATGCATATGGTAAACAGATCTCAGACTTAGTGAAGTTAACACTTGTCTGGAATTTCAGATCAGATAGCACTCTTCGGAGCAACAAAACTACATGCTACAAGACCTTAACATGGCAAAGTAAAGCATGACATGGAGCTACTCAAAGAGATTAACAAAATTCCCTTAGTGACCTTGAGCCAAAAGGGATCAGAAAATACAATTGCAAGCATGTGAACATGGCAAAAACATAATCAGTTCTCAGACTTAGTGAAAACTGGAGCATGCTAAAAACAGATATCAAGTAGGCATGTTTACGAGCTCGATGCACTCACTACGGATCAAGTCATGACCAACTAAGCATACATCCATGAAGAATACACAAAATTCAAGCTAGACATGGCAAGAACAATAGCATAGCGTGCATGGATCAACTACAACATCATCGGCAAAATCGCTAACAAGTAGACAATCTGCCCAGATTCGCGAAGTAGCAAAAGTAGAGCTCGATTGACTCAAGCTAGGGTGCTCCATAATTGAAAACAAAGACATGGATGGATAGAGCACTACAAGATTAACAAATCATCCTCAAAAGAGGCACGGATCACTGGGAAATAACATGAACATATGGCATCATGAGAGAAACAGATCAAGGACTTAGTGGAATTGCTAAGTCCCTGAAATCAGCATTACCAAGTGCCTCACTTTGCAAGCTTGTGCTAGTCACCACAAACATCACAAAAATACATGGGTTGCACCTCTGGAAAGATGGCAAAACCCTTAACAAAACATATGTAGAGCTCATGGGCATATCATGCACACAATAATCATGGCAAAAATGACAAATATCAAAATGGAGTAGCAGATCTGACAATTATCTCAAGTAGCACTCTTCTAACAGCATTTCGGGCATCAAGATGAACTCAAATGAAAATGATGCAATGGAATGAAATGATGTGCTCTCTGAGACGAACAATTTGATATGCTATATGCCTAAAAAGGAGCTACGGATGCAAAGTTATAGCACGATGAACAAGGCAACATGAACTAGGGTTTCGGGCAAAAAGTCAACCGTCCCAATTCCCAGATCTGGATCTGGCACGGATTTCGGAGCAGCCCGCCGGAGTTACTGTTCACCGGAGTTGGAATCGCCGGTCGGAGCTCGGGGGAGAGGAAGGAGAGGTCGCCGGACTTGGGCGCGTCGGCCGGAGAGGAGGGCGGCGGCTCGGGCGGCGAGGAAGCCGGGGCGGCGAGCTCCTTGGACGGCGGAGGGAGCGGTGCGGCCTGGCAGGGCTCG
>NC_041390.1:519052556-519092310 GCF_002162155.2 Triticum dicoccoides | reverse complement strand
GAGACGGCGGCGTGCCACGTAGCGGCGGGGAGGCAGATCGGACATGTCCGGCTTCGTCCGGACCTGTCCGGCGGTGGCGAGATCTGATTTTTTAGGGTTTCGGACGAGGGAGATCCGGATTTCGGGGAAGGGATCTATATATAGGCATAGGAGGAGCTAGGAGAGTCCAAATGAGGTGCGGTTTTCGGCCACGCGATCGTGATCGAACGCTCTAGATGATGGAGAGGGTTTAGGTGGGTTTTGTGCCAAATTGGAGGGGTGTTGGGCTGCAACACACACGAGTCCTTTTCGGTCCCTCGGTTAACCGTTGGAGTATCAAACGAAGTCCAAATGATACGAAACTTGACAGGCGGTCTACCGGTAGTAAACCAAGGCCGCTTGGCAAGTCTCGGTCCAGTCCGGAAATGTTTAATCCTCACACACGAAAGAAAAGGTAGAAATGACCATCGGAGGAGAACGAAGCGCCGGAATGCAAAACGGACAACGGGAAAAATGCTCAAATGCATGAGATGAACACGTATGCAAATACAATGCATATGATGACATGATATGAGATGCATGACAACGATAACAACACACGGAGACAAAAACCCGAACCCGAGAAAATAAAATAACTTAACGCCGGAAACGGCAAGAGTTGGAGTACAAATTGGGTAAGTTTCATCCGGGGTGTTACACCTCCCGTGTCTATATAAACCGGAGGGTTTAGTCCGTAGAGGCAGTTATAATCATACATGCTAGACATCTAGGGTTTAGACATTACGATCCTATGGTAGATCAACTCTTGTAACCCCTATACTCATCAAAGTCAATCAAGCAGGACATAGGGTTTTACCTCCATCAAGAGGGCCCGAACCTGGGTAAACATCGTGTCCCCTGCCTCCTGTTATCTTTGATCCTTAGATGCACAGTTTGGGACCCCCTACCCAAGATCTGCCGGTTTTCACACCGACAGTCGCAACTTCACATTCTTTGGCCGATGGCCATCCAACATCTTCATAAAAGTGTTAGGTAGCCTCTACAACGTGGGTCAAGCAGTGATGTAGCAAACAGTAGAGTTATGATAAAGAGATGGGTGAAGGGGAGATCTCTCCTTTTATATACCTACCTCTTGGAGGAATTCTCGAGTATGATCATGAAGAACTCAAAACCTTCCAAGTCGTACTCCGGTGTGGCAGAGCACAGCCTGTGGTGGCGGCCTCTCCCCATCTCTGATAAGCAGCAGAAGAGACCAATTAGTATCTAGAACCATATCTATAAACATAGCTAGCTCGAACCATATCTATCAACTATATCGTATTAATTTGATAAATGGACATAGTTGGAACAGAGCCAAGTTTTTAGACATGAAAGAAAATTGAGAAAAAAAAGCAATGCACTTGTGCTCAACAACATCAACAACATTTAATTGATTTGGTAGGTTAGTTGGCAATGGCAATTGACACCCTTCAAAACTAGGGATTTCTTTAGACATGAAAGAAAACTGAAAATGTTGAAAAACAGAGCATAGTAATCTAAAAATAGGGAAAACACACTTCTTCTTCCTCCTCTTTATCTTCTTCTTATTATTCTTTTCATCTTTCTTCTTAACCAAAAATAAAACTAAAGTTGCTTGTGGTGTGATCACATTGGAATACTTGTGGCAACAATCATAGTTGCACCATATTTTAGGTGGCTTAGGTTGACATACTAGAACTGAGCACAAGATTTATCCTTGATATGTGGATTTAGGTTGCTCTAGGTTGACATACAAGTGACCTATCCATGGTATGTGGATTTTCCCCTTGTCATGTTTTGTCTGCCATTTTGAGATTGACACACACCAAGCAAACAAACATACCTCAAATCAAAAACTAAGTGCGGTGTCCTAAAATCAATTTACTTTGTATGCAAATCTGAACAAGTACCACATCACATTACCATAGGATCCTATTACAGGAAAGGTGTGGAAATGCAAGCTGGGATAAGACATTATATCCATACTGCAATCTTATACTTGCTCAACTATGATCACAAGAGATGCAGCTAATATAGGAGAATAGGTCCTATTTTAACTTGAGGGCTAACGGCATGAGGTTATCATTTATCAAATATACTCTAAGTCCATGTTGCGAGTTTGAGGCACACACACACCTTAGCCATTGTTGAACTAGGAGATCAGAACAACTAGAACCTGAGAAAAAAACAACAACAACATCATGAGCATCAGCTAAACAAAACCTAAAGAAATAAGCATCTGCCAGCAAGAGAAATAAGCACCAACTAAACGGTCTGTCAACAAATTTATCATAGATATGAAACTTCGTAATGCTCATGGTTCAACTAATAGGGATTCCAAAACTACCAAGACTCAGGCATCTCATCGACAAATAAACTTAAGGTACATTAGTAGTAATAAAATTTTATTACAAGCCAGGTTAAATGCTAACATACTCATTTACTACACAAATGTATCAGATTCAGTTCCATGCAAGAGCTGGTTCATGTCTAGAAGAGGAAATGAATGCAATTCTATATAGACAAAAACACATATGGCAATGTTATACATAACAAAACTTCAGTATTTGGTAGTATTACTAATTAAGTAAATGTGTAGACAGTGGAGTGGAACATGCATATAAATTTTACTGGATATGATCACAGATTCATATGAGGTATGCATATAAATTTTACTCCATAGGATCAGAGAATCGCACAATCACTAGGCCTACCAATCACTTGTAGCGACCAGACCTCAAACAGTCTAATCTCTGTGCTCCGGTGTCATCCCTGGATCAGTAATGCTGACACCACACAGTACTCGGAGGATTTATAACAGAGTAGCAATCACACACTTATTACATCGAGTGTCTCATAGAGAACTTAATACAATAAATATGGCTTAAGGCCATCTAATAACGATAACAACAGAAGGCTTGGAAGATAAGTGAGTCCATCAACTCCAACGGCATCACTGAGTATAGAACCATGACCTAAAACTCCATAATCGTCGTCTGAAAAGTCTGCAACATTAACGTTGCAGCCCGAAAACGGGTCAGCACATGGAATATGCTGGCAAGGTAACACATAGAGAGTAATGGAATGAAACAGCTATACTATATGCATATTTGGCTGGTGGAAAGCTCTATGGTTACAGTTTTGCGTAAAGCCAATTTTTCCCTACTTCAAAGGAATAAAATTTATTTATCTATCATGGTAGTTGTTAAACATTGAGAATGGTTGACAGCATTCTCAATCCCAATTAAGTATCATCATTAAACAAAACCCAAAAAAATTAATTTAGAGTAACATGTTGATATTCACATTAAAATCTAGGTATTAGATACTCTAGATGTCCATAACCGGGGACATGGCTAATCATGATTAGTTTATTACACTCTGCAGAGGTTTGCGCACTTTTCCACACAAGACTCGATTGCCTCCGTTTGGTTTCTCGCACTACAAGGTGTTTGAGAAGACGGATGACCGAGACATAGTCTTTCGGAAGCGCTAGCACCTTACGATCAGGTAGACCATACCACCTACATCCCCTACATCTGCTAGTCTACCACTGTAAGAGTTCCCACAACTTATTCAACTATGCTGAGCCCATAATAGCTTGTGGCTGCACACGGAAGTTTCTAGTATGAATAGTCTCATGATCCCTTTGAGTCTGGGTGGCGGTCCAAAAGAAAACAGGCAAGTCCTGGATTACCCAGGTGCCTCAATCCACCCAGATGTGTGTTTAAGTTGCCACCTTAGATAAACCATTAATTAACCAAACTCACATCTGTCATGGATATCACTCACCCAATCCACGTCTACTAGCATAGCATGGCATAATAAGCAAACGTAGAAGTAACTCCCAAAGGTTTGATAATAAATAGGTAATAGGTACTATCTCAACTACTTCCCATCCCACAATTTAATTAGATCCTAATCATGCAATGTGTGAGGATTGATCTAATGCAATAAAACTGGGTAGTAGGAAAGGTATGATCAAAGTGTTACTTGTCTTGCTGATGATCCGGGAAACCTAGAGATTCGAAGTAACGGGCGGCGCACTCCGGGTATTCTATCGCAGCCAAACAAACAAGCATACAATAAGTACTCATCTAATGCACAGGTAAAACTCAAATAATAGATCTAACAAGAAGGTTCAACTTAAGAACTCCGGTTGGCAAAAAGAATCAAATCGAACGAAGCAACGAAAGTCAAACGGCGAAAGAAAACAACTTCGTTCTACTAATCTGGATCTAGGGCAAATTTTACAGTAGCAAAAACTTGTTTAAGTTGGTTAAATGGATAGAGGGTTTCGAGACGAAACTCCAGGCGCTTGAATCGCCTGATTCCGATAAACGAGCGAAAAAATATACTAAAACGAAAATCGGATCAGGAATCGCGATCGCGGATTTAATCCGAGAAAAAGAAAAACGACGAACGTTCGCTAGAACAAACGAACGAACGTTCGCTATTTAAATAAACCGGAAAAACCGATCTATTTGCAAAAACCAAAACTAAAAAAAACTGACGGAAAACAGATCGGTTTTCTAAAAAAACGGGCATGGATTTCGAGGCGGTGGCGAACCTCGGCGAGCGTGCGGGCAAGGCGGCGGCGGCGGCTCCGGCGATGGCGTGCGGCGGCGCGGCGGCGGGCGGTATCGGCGGCGGGCGGGCTAGGGTTTGCCGCGGGTGGGCTGCCCCGGCTTATAAAGCCCTGGCAGGCCGGAGTCCTAGTCGGACACGGCCCGTAGGTCGGTTCGATTTTTTTTATATAATTACGCGCAGAAAAAAGAATAAAAAGAAATACTAAACGGACTCCGAAAATTCCGAAATAAATTTTCACGGGCTTCTAAAATCAAGCCGCACAAGGTGAACATTTATATGGGACTTAAAAGCAAATTTGAAAAATGCACATTTTTCCTAAATTCAAATAAAATAACAAAAAACTCCGAAATAAAATCTTGTTTGATTTTATTATTAAATCCTCAATATTTCTTTATTTTGGGAACGTCATTTTATTCCCTCTCTCATATTTTTGTAATAGAAATAATTGATGATAAAATAAATAAAATCAAATGATCCTATTCTCAAAATTTGAGAAAACTCAAATATGAAAATAACGAAATCCCCAACTCTCTCCGTGGGTCATTGAGTTGTGTAGGATTTCTAGGATCAACCAAAATGCAAAATAAAATATGATATGCATAGATGATCTAATGTATAACATTCCAAATTGAAAATTTGGGATGTTACAAACCTACCCCCCTTAAGATGAATCTCGCCCTCGAGATTCGGGTTGGCTAGAAAATAGGTGAGGGTGGTCCTTGAGTAAATCTTCCTCTCGTTCCCAGGTGACTTCATCCTCTGTGTGGTGGCTCCACTGAACTTTGCAAAACTTGATAACCTTGCTGCGAGTAACTCGATTGGCAAACTCGAGAATCTTAACTGGTTTCTCCTCATAGGTCAAATTGTTATCCAACTGAATAGTTTCCAATGGCACTGTGTCTCTCAAAGGTATGTCAGCCATCTCCGCGTGGCACTTCTTTAACTGAGAAACGTGGAACACATCATGAACTCCTGACAATCCTTCGGGCAATTCCAACTTGTAGGCCACTTCCCATACGCTCCAAAACTCGATATGGTCCTACAAATCATGGAGCTAACTTCCCTTTAACTCCAAAATGCTTTGTTCCCCGAAGTGGAGATACTCGAAGATAAGCTCTATCTCCGACTTCGTAAACTGTCTCCTTGCGTTTAGAATCTGCATAACTTTTCTGCCTGGACTGGGCTATCCTGAGCCTATCGCGAATCAACTTCAGCTTCTGTTCAGACTCTTTAATCAAGTCAGGACCAAACAACTAGCGGTCTCCAACTTCGTCCCATGACAACGGTGTCCTGCACCTCCTTCCGTACAAAGCTTCGAAAGGGGCCATCTTCAAACTGGTTTGGTAACTGTTGTTGTAAGAGAACTCTGCATATGGCAAATTATCGTCCCAACTAGATCCTAATCTAGCGCACAAGCTCTCAGCATATCCTCCAAAATCTGATTAACTCTCTCGGTCTGTCCATCTGTCTGTGGATGAAAAGCTGTACTGAATTCTAGCCTGGTTCCCAACGTCTCATGCAACTGCTTCCAGAACTTTGAGGTAAACTGGGTTCCTCTATCTGATACGATACTCCTTGGAACTCCATGCAGACATACGATCCTGGTCATGTATATCTTTGCCAACTTAGCACTGTTGTAAGTGGTCTTTACTGGGATGAAATGAGCTACCTTCGTCAATCGATCAACTACAACCCAAATTGAGTCATAGCCTGAATGGGTCCTGGGTAATCCCGTGATAAAATCCATGCCTAGCTTATCCCACTTCCATTCGGGTATCGGCAATGGTTGTAATAATCCTGCTGGCTTCTGATGCTTTGCCTTTACTCTCTGACATACATCACAAACTGCTACATACTCCGCAATATCCTTCTTCATTCCGGTCCACCAGAAAATATCCTTCAGATCCAAATACATCTTGGTATTTCCTGGGTGAATTGAATACGGTGAGTTGTGTGCCTCTTGCAAAATCAACTTCCTGATCTCCGGGTCATTGGGCACGTAAACACGGTCTTCAAACCATAGGGTGTCGTGCTCATCCTCACAAAATCCTTTAGCTTTCCCCTTGCTAAGTTTCTCCTTTATAGCGACAATCTCTTTGTCGGTCTTCTGAGCTTCTCTGATTCTATCCATCAAGGTTGACTGAATCTCCAATGCTGCTACATAGCCTCTCGGAACTATTTCCAAACATAGTTCATGAAGATTTTCTGCCAACTCCTTGGGTATTTCTCCCGTCATTAACATATTGACATGGCTCTTACGGCTTAAGGCGTCAGCTACTACATTAGCCTTTCCGGGATGGTATTGCAATCTCATATCATAATCCTTGATGAGCTCCAACCATCTCCTTTGTCTAATATTCAACTCCTTCTGTGTGAAAATGTACTTCAAACTCTTATGATCCGTGTACACCTCACAATGATTTCCAATGAGGAAATGTCTCCATGTTTTCAATGCATGCACTACGGCTGCTAACTCTAAATCATGCGTAGCATAATTCAACTCATGAGGTTTCAGTTGTCTTGAGGCATATGAAACAACTCTCCCTTCCTGCATAAGCACTGCTCCAAGTCCTCGACGTGAAGCGTCGCAATACATCTCATAATCCTTGGTTTGATCTGGCAAAATCAACACTGGTGAGGTAACCAAATGTTTCTTCAACTCTTCGAAACTAGCCTCACATTCCTCCGTCCATATGAACTTGGTATCTTTCTTTAACAACTCAGTCATAGGCTTCGCAATCTTTGAGAAATTCTCAATAAATCTCCGGTAGTACCCTGTGAGTCCAAGAAAACTCCGGATCTCTCCCACTGTAGTTGGTGCTTCCCACTTGGTCACGGTATCAACTTTAGTGGGATCAACTGCTATACCTTCTCCAGATATAACGTGTCCGAGGAATCCTACTTCCTTCAACCAAAACTCACATTTGCTGAACTTGGCATATAATTGATGTTCTCTGAGCTTTCCAAGTACCAAACGCAAATGTTCCTTATGTTCCTCTTCATTCTTTGAGTAAACCAGGATATCATCAATGAACACCACGACGAACTTATCCAGAAACTCCATAAACACTTTGTTCATCATGTTCATAAAATAGGCAGGTGCATTAGTCAGACCAAATGACATAACAGTATACTCGTACAGCCCATACCTGGTGGTAAAAGTTGTCTTAGGAATATCCTGTTCTCGAATCTTCAACTGGTGGTATCCTGATCGCAGATCGATCTTGGAAAATACCTTAGCTCCTTGCAATCGATCAAATAGATCATTGATCATCGGTAGTGGGTACTTATTCTTGATGGTTACTTCATTCAATCCTCGATAATCAACAACCATCCTTAACGCTCCATCCTTCTTCTCCACTAGAAGTACCGGCGATCCCCAAGGTGAAGAACTTGGGAGAATATATCCCTTATCCAGTAACTCCTTAATCTACTTCTTAATTTCCACCAAATCCTTTGCTGGCATCCTATATGGTCTCTTTGATATTGGCCCGGTGCCTGGCAATAGCTCAATCAAAAACTCAATATCTCTATCCGGTGGCATGCCGGGTAACTCTTCTGGAAATACTTCAGGGAAATCCCTTACCACTGGTACTTCCTCCTGCACAACTCCTGTTAGGCAATTTACTTGAGTCCTCTTTGGCACATGCCGGGATACATACTTGATCCTTCTCCCTTCTGGGGTGGTAAGCAAAATTGACTTACTAGCACATTCAATATTCCCTTCATACTTTGATAACCAATCCATGCCTAATATCACATCCAATCCTTGAGATTCCAATACTATTAGGTCTGAGGGAAAAACATAGTTACCTATCCTTAATGGTAACTGATCACACCATCGACTAGCCACATATTCTGCTCCAGGTGAGGTTACTAACATGGGTGACCTAAGGGCTTGGGTTGATAGGTTATACTTATCCACAAATCCCCTTGAGATGTATGAATGCGATGCACCAGTATCAAAAAGAACGAGTGTAGTAAATGACTTAACCAAAAACTTACCTATTACTGCATTGGGCTGAGCTTCAACCTCCTCCACACTAACGTGGTTCACCTATCCCCTGTTGAAAGGGTTCGGCTTCTTCCCAGAACTTCCATTGCCATTTTGGCCTTCAGGACATTCATTGGCATAATGTCCGGTCTTCTGACACTTAAAGCAAGTGACTTGGCTCAGGTCATTCTTGGCTGGGGTTGATGGGTTAGTGCGATTCTGGCCGGTGCTTCCTCCATTGCCATTACCATTCTTGGTGCCATTGTGATTGTGCAAGCTACCTCCTCCATGGGTATGCTGAAAATGTCCTCCCGGTCTAGGGGTAAAATGTGGCTTCTGCTGAGCTCTTGAATTGTACTTTCCTTGTCCATACTTCCTCTTGCGGTTCTCAATTTGCTACTGCTTCCCTTCAATCATAAGAGCAAGATCTACCAACTCCTGGTAGTTGTTGAAGGTGGCTACCATCAACTGCATGCTCAACTCATCATTCAGTCCTTCCAGAAACTTCTCCTGCTTAGCTGCATCCGTAGCAATGTCATCTGGTGCATAACGTGCTAACTTACTAAAGTCCTCCACATACTGGCCAACTGTCCGTCCTCCTTGGTGCAAGTTGCGAAACTCACGCTTCTTCATGGCCATAGCTCCTGCTGAAACATGTGCAGTACGAAAAGCCTGCTGAAACTGGTCCCATGTGACAGTGTCGACAGGGAAAGTGGCTGTGAAATTCTCCCACCATGATGTTGCGGGTCCTTCAAGCTGATGTGCGACAAACTTCACCTTCTCCGCATCCGTGCATCCTGCTGTGGTCAACTCTCTAGCTGTCTTGCGGAGCCGATCATCTGCTACTATCGGCTCGGTGCTACTGGAAAACACCGGCGGATTCAGCCTAAGAAAACGGGCTAAGTGATCAACAGGTGGTGGTGGTGGTGGTGGGTTGTTGTTGTTGTTCCCCTGATTCTGATTCTGGACTAGCAACTGCATCAATGTGTTCTGCTGCTGGATTAACTGGGTGAGCTCCGGTGGAAAGGCAAATCCGGGGTCACATCTCGGAGGCATCTGAGGGTTTTAGAAAAGATGAGATGTAAGAATAGAGGGGGTCTAAAGAGAAAACACTACCCATATGCACATGAGGCAAAAGCAAACAATTCACTTTATTCAATCAAACAAGGGCATACAATCGATCTAACTATCGCAAAAGTGCTTGGACTACTATATTTACATGGTGGACTACTACTACTGATGAGGTGGTCTACTAGAAATATTCTTCGATTGCAGACTCCATGATATCAGCTCCAGCTTCATCAACATAGTCATCATCGCTATCGTTGATGATGATACAGTCTTCCGGGCTAATCTCCTTGGGTTCTTCGTCTTCCTCTACTGGCATAGGGCCTCCCATAAATATTCCGATCTTCTTGATCAGGTCGTCATTCTTGTACACCAATACTTCAATTTCCTCTTCATAATCTTCACGTGTAGCCTTGAGTTCTTCCTCCAGTTCATTGATTCTAGTCTTAGCCTTCTTCAGATCTATCATGTCGGCACACATCTGGTTCTCCTGTCATCGAATGTGCTGGTTTAACTCCTGGATAAAAGCTGCGATTGATCTATCCTTCCTGGTGCTGATCATCTCCCAGTGTTCATCTCGGCACCCACAAATCTGGTAGATAGTATCCTTAATATCCTTGCGGTAGACTTCTCCAATGCGTCCCATGGCGATGTGATCTGCCATGCTCTTTCCTAGATTCCAAGTTGGTGCATCAAAAGAAAACTCTATGGGCTCAGTGACTGGCATGAACGTCCTTCCTGGAACTTGAACTTGAATCATCCAGCGCTCTTCTTCAGGTAAAGTGGTGTTATAGGTTCCGGTGAAGCTTGGTACTCCTATGTTCAGGTATCTAGTGACTTCCTTCAAGTGACGTCCAAAGGGTGTATCTTCATCCGGTTGCGTGAACTTGTTCCTTGCATCTGCCATCCTAAAGAGTATAAAAGATGAGAAGTCAGAAGAGAAGAGAGTGAAAAGTGATCTAGGTCTTTTAGCTTAGTGGTCGTGTCCTACAGTCAGCGTGTGCTCTGATACCATCTCTGCAGCGACCAGACCTCAAACAGTCTGATCTCTGTGCTCCGGTGTCATCCCTGGATCAGTAATGCTGACACCACACAGTACTCGGACGATTTATAACAGAGTAGCAATCACACACTTATTACATCGAGTGTCTCATAGAGAACTTAATACAATAAATATGGCTTAAGGCCATCTAATAACGATAACAGGGGAAGGCTTGGAAGATAAGTGAGTCCATCAACTCCAACGGCATCACTGAGTATAGAACCACGACCTAAAACTCCTTAATCATCGTCTGAAAAGTCTGCAACATTAACGTGGCAGCCCGAAAACGGGCCAGCACATGAATATGCTGGCAAGGTAACACACAGAGAGTAATGGAATGAAACAACTATACTATATGCATATTTGGCTGGTGGAAAGCTCTATGGTTACAGTTTTGCGTAAAGCCAATTTTTCCCTACTTCAAAGGAATAAAATTTATTTATCTATCATGGTAGTTGTTAAACATTGAGAATGGTTGACAGCATTCTCAATCCCAATTAAGCATCATCATTAAACAAAACCCAACAAAATTAATTTAGAGTAACATGTCGAGATTCACATGAAAATCCAGGTCCTAGATACTCAAGATGTCCATAACCGGGGACACGGCTAATCATGATTAGTTTATTACACTCTGCAGAGGTTTGCGCACTTTTCCCCACAAGACTCGATCGCCTCCGTTTGGTTTCTCGCACTACAAGGTGTTTGAGAAGATGGATGACCGAGACATAGTCTTTCAGAAGCGCTAGCACCTTACGATCGGGTAGACCGTACCACCTACATCCCCTACATCTGCTAGTCTACCACTGTAAGAGTTCGCACAACTTATTCAACTATGCTAGACCCATAATAGCTTGTGGCTGCACACGGAAGTTTCTAGTATGAATAGTCTCATGATCCCTTTGAGTCTGGGTGGCGGTCCAAAAGAAAACAGGCAAGTCCTGGATTACCCAGGTGCCTCAATCCACCCAGATGTGTGTTTAAGTTGCCACCTTAGATAAACCATTAATTAACCAAACTCACATCTGTCATAGATATCACTCACCCAATCCACGTCTACTAGCATAGCATGGCATAATAAGCAAACATAGAAGTAACTCCCAAAGGTTTGATAATAAATAGGTAATAGGTACTACCTCAACTACTTCCCATCCCATAATTTAATTAGATCCTAATCATGCAATGTGTGAGGATTGATCTAATGCAATAAAACTGGGTAGTAGGAAAGGTATGATCAAAGTGTTACTTGCCTTGCTGATGATCCGGGAAACCTAGAGATTCGAAGTAACAGGCGGCGCACTCCGGGTATTCTATCGCAGCCAAACAAACAAGCATACAATAAGTACTCATCTAATGCATAGGTAAAACTCAAATAAGAGATCTAACCAGAAGGTTCAACTTAAGAACTCCGGTTGGCAAAAAGAATCAAATCGAACGAAGCAACGAAAGTCAAATGGCGAAAGAAAACAACTTCGTTCTACTAATCTGGATCTAGGGAAAATTTTACAGTAGTAAAAACTTGTTTAAGTTGGTTAAACGGATAGAGGGTTTCGAGACGAAACTCCAGGCGCTTGAATCACCTGATTCCGATAAACGAGCGAAAAGATATACTAAAACGAAAATCGGATCAGGAATCGCGATCAGAAAAATCGCGGATTTAATTTGAGAAAAAGAAAAACGATGATCGTTCGCTAGAACGAACGAACTGACGAACGCTCGCAATTTAAATAAACTGGAAAAACCAATCTATTTAAAAAAACTGAAACTAAAAAAAACTGACGGAAAAACCGACGGAAAACCGATCGGTTTTCTAAAAAAACGGGCACGGATTTCGAGGTGGCGGCGAACCTCGGTTAGCATGCGGGCGAGGCGGCGGCGGCGGCTCCGGCGACGGCGTGCGGCGGCGCGGCGGCGGGCGGCGTCGGCGGCGGCGGTGGGCGGCGCGCGGGCGGGGCGGCGCGGGTGCGGGGCTGAGGCGGCGGCGGGCTAGGGTTTTCCCTGGGTGGGCTGCCCCGGCTTATAAAGCCCTGGCGGGTCGGAGTCCTAGTCGGACACAGCCCGTAGGTCGGTTCGATTTTTTTTATATAATTATGCGCAGAAAAAAACATAAAAAGAAATACTAAACGGACTCCAAAAATTCCGAAATAAATTTTCACGGGCTTCTAAAATCAAGTCGCACAAGGTGATCATTTATTTGGGACCTAAAAGAAAATTTTAAAAACGCACATTTTTCCTAAATTCAAATAAAATAACGAAAAACTCCGAAATAAAATCCTGTTTGATTTTATTATTAAATCCTCAATATTTCTTTATTTTGGGAAAGTCATTTTATTCCCTCTCTCATATTTTTGTAATAGAAATAATTGATGATAAAATAAATAAAATCAAATGATCCTATTCTCAAAATTTGAGAAAACTCAAATATGAAAATAACGAAATCCCCAACTCTCTCCGTGGGTCATTGAGTTGCGTAGAATTTCTAGGATGAACCAAAATGCAAAATAAAATATGATATGCATAGATGATCTACTGTATAACATTCCAAAATGAAAATTTGGGATGTTACATCACTTCAGCTAAACCTAAAGTAAACCTAAAGTAAACCAAACCTAAACTGAACTTAAAAAATAGAAACAAAAATAGAAAAAAATACAAGAGGTCTCACCGGAGCTGGGGGCGCCGGAGCGGTGGGGCGGCCGTGGGGGTGGAGGAGAGGGGCGCCGGGGTGGCCGGGTGGAGGAGGGGGCACTGAAGCGTCTGGGCGGCCGTGGTGGTGGAGGAGAGGGGCGCCAGGGCAGCTGGGTGGAGGAGGGAGCGCTGGAGCGGCCACGATGGTGGAGGAGAGGATAAATCTCAGAAATCAAGGCCATCGGGCCCTAGTGACAAGCATTAAGCATAGCAAAGTCATAGCAACATCAATCTCAGAACATAGTGGATACTAGGGATCAAGCCCTAACAAAACTAACTCGTTTACATGATGAATCCGATCCAACCCATCACCGTCCAGCAAGCCTACGAAAGAATTACTCACTCCCGGCGGTGAGCATCATGAAATATGGAGGATGGTTGATGATGATGAAGACCGAAGATCCCCCTCTCCGAAGCCCCGAATGGACTCCAGATCTGGCATCCCGATGAAGAACATGAGGTGGTGGCGGCTCCGTATCGTAAAATGCGATGAAACTTCATCTCCTATTTTTTCTTAGGAAATATGAATTTGTAGTATCCAGATTAGAGTCACCAGAGCCTCATGGGAACCACTACCCACCAGGGCACGCTAGAGGGGGGGTGCGCCTTGGTGCCTAGTGGGCAGTAGGGTCTTTGCTCCAATATTTTTATTCTCTAAAAAGTTTCGTCCAATTCCGAGAAATTTTCTTTCTGCACAAGAACAACACAATGGTAGTTCTGCTAAAAACAGTGTTAGTCGGGTTAGTTTCATTCAAATCATGCAAATTAGAGTACAAAACAAGAGCAGAATTGTTTGGAAAAGTAGATACGATGGAGACGTATCATATAGCTTTTGGTTCTTCACTCCCAACGCCTTGCTCATGTATGCCATGGGATGGCCATCTTGGACGAGCACTACGCCCACCCCAGTGTCACACGCGTCTGTCTCGATGGTGAATGGGCGCTCGAAGTTGGGTAGAGCGAGGACCGATGTTTGCACCATTGCTTGCTTAATGAGCCCGAATGTGGCTTGATTGCACTCGTCCCAATGGAATCCCTTCTTGGTCAAGAGCTGAGTGAGCGACCTGGCAAGGATCCCGTAGTTGGCGACGAACTTGCGATAACAGCTGTTGAGCTCGACGAACCTACATAGTTCGGTGGCATTGGTGGGAACAGGCCAGTCGCGCATCCCACTGGTTTTGTTCGCATCGGTGGCGACTCCCTCCTTGGAGATGGCCTGGCCCAAGTACTCAATGCTTGGCTGGCCAAAAGTGCACTTGGAGGCCTTGGCATATAGCTCATGTTGGCGCAGTATGGAGAGTATGAGCCGCAAATGTTCTTCATGTTACTGTAGGTCAACACTAAAGACCAGGATATTGTTTAGCAAGATGATCACAAACGTACGGATGTACTTGGAGAAAATGGAGTTCATCAGGCATTGAAAGGTGGCCGGCGCATTGCGGAGCCCGAATGGCATAACCTGGAAGTGAAAATGCCCATGATGGGGATTGAAGGCAGTTTTTTCCTCGCCCTCTTCACGCATGCGAATTTGGTGATAGCCAGAGCAGAGGTCGATCTTGGAGAAGTATGTGGCACCCGCGAGCTTGTCGGGGAGGTTATCCACGACCAGTAAGGGAAGTTTGTTCTTCGTCATGCCTTTGTTCAAGTGATGAAAATCAATGGAAAAGCGCCAACTACCATCCTTCTTCTTCACAAGCAGGACCGAAGCGACATAGGGGATCATGCTTTGCACAATCACACCAGCATCGAGCATGTCGCGCACTCACTCAGCTACTCGGTCTTGTGTTAATAGGTGCTGCCCCAGGCTCGAGAGTGAGACCGTGGTCATACTGAAAGTACGAGGGGAGCGCCGTCGGCTCTACAAACACATCCTCAAACTCACAGAGCACCTTCTGATTGTTTGGTGGTACAGGTGTTGTAGCCGCTTCTTTTACCACTGAAGTCACTATGACGAGTGATGCGTCTCCAACGTATTTGTAATTTTTTATTGTTCCATGCTGCTATATTATCATTCTTGGATGTTTTATAATCATTTTATATCATTTTTTGGTACTAACCTATTGACATAGTGCCAAGTGCCAGTTGTTGTTTTTTGCATGTTTTTTACATTGCAGGTAATCAATATCAAACGGAGTCCAAACGCAACGAAACTTTTTGTGGATTGTTTTGGACTAGAAGACATCCAGTGGGCCAGAGAAGCACCTGGGGCGTGCTCCGAGGGGAGCACAACCCACCGGGGCATGCCTGGAGGCCCAGACGCGCCATGGTGGGTTGTGCCCACCTCCGGTGCCACCCGGACCGCCTCTTTGCTCTATAAATACCCCAATATTCCAAAACCCCTAGGGGAGTCGACGAAAATCAATTCCAGCCGCCGCAGAGTCCAGAATCACCAGATCCAATCTAGACACCATCACGGAGGGGTTCACCACTTCCATTGGTGCCTCTCCGATGATGCATGAGTAGTTCTTTGTAGACCTCCGGGTCCGTAATTAGTAGCTAGATGGCTTCCTCTTTGTCGTTCGATTCTCAATACAATGGTCTCTTGGAGATCCATATGATGTAACTCTTTTGCAATGTGTTTGTTGGGATCCGATGAACTTTGAGTTTATGATCAGATCTATCTCTTTTTATCCATGAAAGTTATTTGAGTTTCTTTGATCTCTTATATGCATGATTGCTTATAGCCTCGTATTTCTTCTCCGATATTTGGGTTTTGTTTGGCCAACTTGATCTATTTATCTTGCAATGGGAAGAGGTGCTTTGTAGTGGGTTCTATCTTACGGTGCTTGATCCCAGTGACAGAAGGGGAACCGACACGTATGTATCGTGTTTACTAAAGTTAAAATGATGGGGTCTATTTCTACAAAATTAGATCTTGTCTAGAACATATCATCATTCTTATTGCATTATTCCATTTCTTCATGAACTTAATACACTAGATGCATGCTGGATAGCGGTCGATGTGTGGAGTAATAGTTGTAGATGCAGGCAGGAGTCGGTCTACTAATCTTGGACGTGATGCCTATATTGTCATGATTATTTGAAGTTCTATCAATTGCCCAACAGTAATTCGTTCACCCACCGTTTGCTATTTTTCTTGAGTTATTTGCCTTTGTGATCTATTTTATTTTCCTTTTATTTTCAGATCTATAAAACCCAAAAATACCTTGCTACAATTTATTTTATTTGGCGTTCAATCTATCAACTTATTACAACTCTCTCGCGTCCGTTTGCCAAGTTCTGGCGCTGTTACCCGAAAGGGATTGACAACCCCTTTAACATGTCGGGTTGCGAGTATTTGTTATTTGTGTGCAGGTGCTGTTTATGTAGTGTTGCTTGGTTCTCCTACTGGTTCGATAACCTTGGTCTCATCACTGAGGGAAATACCTACCGTTGCTGTGCTGCATCGTCCCTTCCTCTTTGGGGAAATACCGACGTAGTTCTAGCAGACATCAAAAGGAATTTCTCGTGCCGTTGCCGGGGAGGATCATCTACATCTACCAGGTTCCTAATCACAAATCTCATCTCCTCGCGATTTACATTATTTGCCATTTGCCTCTCATTTTCCTCTCCCCCTCTTCACAAAAATTTGCTGTTTTATTCGCCCTCTTTTTCGTTCGTCGTTTTCTTACCAGATCTGTTTTTTGAGCGCAATCTTGTTGCGTAGTCACCATGACTCAAGAGAACACCAAGTTGTGTGATTTCTCAAATACCAACAACAATGATTTTATTGGCACTCCGCTTGCTCCTCCCGCCACAAGTGTGGAGTCTTGTGATATTAATACTGCTTTGCTGAATCTTGTTATGAAAGATCAATTTTCCGGTACTCCTAATGAGGATGTCGAGTCCCATCTTAATACCTTCGTGGAATTATGTGATATGCAAAATAAAAATGATGCAGACAATGATGTTGTGATGATGAAATTATTTCTGTTTTCTTTGCGTGATTCTGCAAAAAAATGGTTTTCTTCATTGCCCGGCAATAGTATTGATTCTTGGAATAAGTGCAAAGATGCTTTTATCACTAAGTATTTTCCGCCCGCAAAAATTATTTCCCTTAGAACCCAGATCATGAATTTCAAGCAACTTGAACATGAGCATGTTGCACAATCTTGGGAAAGGATGAAAATGATGCTAAGGAATTGCCCAACTCATGGGTTAAATCATTGGATGATCATACAAAAAATTTATGCGGGGTTGAATTTTGTTTCTTGTAATCTTTTAGATTCCGCCAGGGGTGGTACTTTTATGGAAGTTGCTTTGGTTGATGCTACCAAATTTCTTGATAATATTATGGCAAATTATTCACAATGCCATACCGAAAGAGCTCCTACTAGTAAAAAAAGTTAATTCGGTTGAGGAAATTTCTTCTTTGAGTGAAAAAATTGATGCTCTTATGAAATTGGTTGCTAGTAAAAGTGCTCGTATTGATTTCAATGATATGCCTTTGTCTACTTTGATTGAGCAAAATAGTGATGTCGTAGATGTGAATTTTAGCTCATGAAACAATTTCAATAACAATGCTTATGGAGGTAATTTTAGTCCTAGGCCTTTTCCTAGTAATTCCTCTAATAATTATGGTAATTCCTATGGGAATCCTTCTTATAATAATAGTAGGAACACCTCCGATCTTGAGAATAATATTAAAGAATTTATCAATACGCAAAAAAAATTCAACACTACCATAGAAGAAAAGTTGAATAAGATTGATGATTTGTCTGGAAGTGTTGATAGAATTTCTCATGATGTGGAAAATCTCAAGATGAAAATTTTTGTGCCTAAGGTTGAGGAATCAACTAAAATCTTTATGTTTCTATGGATGAAAGTAAGAAAAGAACCGCTATGCTTAGAGCTAGAAGAGAATTTTTAGAAAAAGCATTTTCTAGTGATTACTTTCATAAAAGTGATGTAGATCTTAAAATGTTTGGTGTTTCTTCTACTGATTCCTTGTTTAGTAAGGTTAACATTGATGAAAAAGGGACTGGAGAATAGTCAACTTTGGCTAGAAGGCGTCCCGATAATTCGGAGGGTGAAAATCTTGTTGAGAAAATTAATAAAAGTGGGTTTGAAGAGGTCAAAACTTTAACTAGTGATGTACCCACTCTTTTGGATTACAAAGACTTTAATTATGATAGTTGCTCTTTGATTGATTGTATTTATTTCTTGCGATCCATGATAAATTCACCCCATGCTTATGAACAAAATAAAGCTTTTACTAAACATATTGTTGATGCTATGATGAAAGCTTTAGAAGAAAAGTTGGAATTAGAAGTTTCAATTCCTAGAAAATTGCATGATGAATGGGACCTACTATCAAAGTGAAGATTAAAAATTATGAGTGTTTTGCTTTATGTGACTTGGGGTGCTAGTGTTTTTATAATTCCGGAATCGTTATGTGATGTGCTTGGTCTTACCGATATTGAAGAGTGTTCTTTAAATTTGCACTAGGCAGATTCTACTATTAAAAAGCCTATGGGGAGAATTAATGATATTCTTATTCTTGCAAATAGGAATTATGTGCCCATATATTTTATTGTTCTTGATATTGATTGCAATCCGTCTTGTCCAATTCTTCTTGGTAGACCGTTGTTACGCACTATCAGTGCCGTGATTGATACAAAAGAAGCCAATATTAAGTTCCAATTTCCACTAAGGATGGGTACGGAACATTTCCCTACAACAAGAATTAGGCCACCATATGAATCAATCATGAGAGCATCTTATGGATCTAGGAACAAAGATGACAAAACTTAGATCCTTGCTTTATACCTAGCTAAGGGCGTGAAACAATAGCGCTTGTTGGGAGGCAAGCCAATGAATAAAATTTATTTTTGATTTTTGATTTCTGTTATTGAGTGTTAGCACAATTATGCTACTATTATGATTGTGTTTTTTAAGTTTTAATTAGTGTTTATGCCAAGTAAAGCCTTTAGGATCTTCTTGGGTGATAGTTGTTTGATCTTGCTGAAAACAGAAACTTCTGCGCCCACGAAAACAATTCTCATTTATAACCAGAGAGCGATAAAATACCAATTCTTTTTGAAAGCTTAATATACAAATTTCTCAGGTCTTCCTAATTGTTCAGAGTTTTTGGAGTTACAGAAGTATTCGAAATATCCAGATTGCTACAGATTGTTCTGTTTTTGATAGATTCTGTTTTCTTTGTGTTGTGTGCTTGTTTTGATGATTCTATGGTTTTCTTTGATGAGTTTTTGCCATAGAAAAGTTGGAATATAGTAGATATAATTCAAGAATAAAATATGAATTGGTTTGCAACAACACTTATAGTGGTGATTTGTTTTCTTATACTAACGATTCTCATGAAGGTTTTGTTGAGTTTTGTGTGATTGAAGTTTTCAAGTTTTGGGTTATCTTACGATGGATGAAGGAATAAGGAGTAAGAAGAGCCTAAGCTTCGGTATGCCCATGGAACCCCAAGCTATTATCCAAAGAGAAGCAAGCAACTAAGCTTGGGGATGCCCCGAGTGGCATCCCCTTTTTGTTCTAACGACCATCGGTATTTTACTCGAAGCTATATTTTTATCCGTCACATACTATGTGTTTTGCTTGGAGCGTCTTGTATGATATGAGTCTTTGCTTCTTTTCATTTGTGTTTTTAGTCTTGATCCCTTGCTGGACACACCTATTTTCGAGAACCAAAATTATGCCATGACTTGTTAGAATTACTCTCTATGCTTCACTTAAAATTTTTATGAGCTATGGATTTGCTCTAGTGCTTCACTTATATCTTTTTGAGCATGGTGTGCTTTAGTATTTTTTGAAGAAATGATCTCTTGCTTCACTTAGATTTATTTGAGAGTTAGTAAAATTTTCAAGAAATTATCTCTTGCCTCACCTAAATTAATTTGAGAGAAAAAATATTATGCTCGTGATCTTCACTTATATTTGTTTGAGCTTATCAAAAGCAACACATGAAAATTAGTCCCAAAGTGATAGATATCCAAGAAGGATATAATAAAAACTTTGGACAAATAAACTGGATTCCTTGTAATAGTTTTGAGATATGATGATGTGATATGTGAGTCATGCTGATGAGGAATTATGCTTTAGTAAGAATATTGGTGTTAAGGTTTGTGATTCCCTATGCAAGCACAAAAGTCAATAGTCATGCAATAAAATTACATCCTACTTGTGGTGCATTATTCGGTGTTAATTATGCTTAATGCTCGCTTATGAGATTATTCGTTTCTTAGTTGGTCGCTTCTCAATCTTTTGCTAGCCTTCATTTTGCAGATCACTACTTGTGCATCCAAAATCCTTTAAACCAGTTTTGCCGCATGAGTCTACTATACCTACCTATATGCGGTATTCTTTTGTCGTTCTAAGCAAATTTGTATGTGCCATCTCTAATATTCAAAATAAATTTCTCTTTTGTGTGCTCGTACCGCTCTCGAGGCGGTGACGGGTGGCTAATATTTTCCATGCTAGATGTGTTATTCTCAAGGTGAGTGTTTATTCACTTGTCATTGCACGAGAGTAAGGCAAAGGTATTAGGGATGCCCAGTCCCGAAATGAAAAATGAATTTACTTTATGTTGTCAAATAATAAATTCCTTGGAAAGTGTTGGTATGGAAGGCACCCGTGGATACGGTTAGCCATGGAAAGTGAAAGTATGGTGGAAAAAAGAATAAACTTTATTTTCTATTTGGGAACCGCCTATGATATATCTAGCATGGAAAGTGTTGGTAACTCTAAGTCGTTTTCGTTGGTGGAAAAAGTATGCCTCTCAAAATGTTTTTATCTCTCAATTTTTGCTTTGAGCTCTAGCACCTCTACAAATCCCTACTTCCCTCTGCGGAGGGCCTTTCTTTTACTTTATGCAATTTTTCGAATTTGAGCCTCCATCTTCTCTTATAAAGCACCAACTAGGGGGCACTATGATCGTACTTGAGCATTGGGTGTAGTTAATATGCAAGTGTGTTTCATGAATGGATCAATGATTGAGCATGCACTACAAGAAATATGTCAACTAGTGACCTTCTGTCAGTGACCCTGGAAGAATTGGTCATAGATTTACGACCATTTGAGACCAATTGGTCAAAAGCTACTCAGGGGGCTCCAAAACCCTCAACTATATCGACCAGTTTGGTCATAAAGGTCATAATTTCCTTACACGAAATGGTCATAAAGTAGACAACACTGATCCGCTGCCTTATTTCTAGCTGATCACGACCAATATAGATGGTCATAACCTTGTAAGTTGTGGTGGATTGCTATGACTAGGCGCCACCTCATCAGTTTTGCCTATGTGTCATGTGCATGTGTCAAATTTTTCCCTAGGTTGTGATGACACCTATATTTCTGTCATTCCCAAAATTCCCCAAAAATGGGCATTCTTTACTATCCAAATCATTGCCTCGTGACAATATTCAACTCCATTTTCCTAGTAAATCTTCCTCGGCAAATTTCCGAAGTTTTTGTTCAACTCGAACTATTGTGAAGGAAGTACTAGCTAGGCATATCCTAATGAGCTGAATTTTTGCCACATCTTCTATATTCCCAAATCATAGCTCTCCACAAAATTTGAGCCCCATCTAACAACACATGTGAGTGTGGCTTCAACATTCATATTTCTGTCAAGTGTGGTACGTTGCAAAGCAAGTGCCACCTAGGCTACTCCATTTGAGCTGCAAATTTTCCAAGATAGTGTCCTTATATTAGTAGATGATCATCCTCGGCCAAAACTCAGGCCCATTGGCCATGTGCATTTCCCGTACCACTAATCAAACACTTGGGTGCTAATTCATGTTTGAGCATTATTCGGTCTCCTCGTGAGATTCTTCTATTGTTATTTTCTTCCAAGCATCTACCTGGGGAGTGCCAAACCTACTAGACATTCCTAGGCTTCCCAGAACACATGGCAACGCCACGGTCACGCGGTGACCATGCGGCGCACATGCGAGTCTACGCGCTTTGGAGTTGGGGCCCTGGGTCACCATCCAAACCTCAACGTATCACCACGAAACCAAGTATTTATGCTTAAATAGATACTTATGCACCTAGAAATGATTTTTGGAAAAATAAAGAGCAAACTATAAGGCAGTTGCAGTTCAAATTTGACCCGCTTCCTACTGAATCAGTGGAAATTTGTCTTTTTCACCAGAGGTGCATAATTTTTTTCACCCAACCATTTTGTCAATTGTGCATTAAACATGGCCTAGTATTTTATAAAATTGATCTGGTCCATTTTTACAACATTTATTTGGTAGTTCCTTCACAAAAAACCTCATTTTGGGCACTCGAAAAATGGAAAATGAATTTTCCGTGCAAAGAAAATGAAAACTCCCTTAGGAAACATTGTTTGGAATTCCAAGATGCACCCTTGTGCACAATATGAGATCATTTGAACAAACTATGCCATGAATGTGGCCATAAGATTGATCATTTGGCTTGAAAGCCATGAATCCTCACGCATGATAGCTCATTTCTGAGAACACTTTTTAAAAATAATTGCCGTATTACAAGTTTATTGTTTTTCCTGGAAACTTGGTCACATATGATGACACAATGCGAAGGTTTTCTAATTTTTTTTTGTTTTTTTTGAATTTTTTATGCCCGTTTCAAAATGCGGTCAAAACGACGGGCTTGGCCGTTGCTAGCTAGTTGTTGAATCTTGGAAACCTTTTGATATTTCTCTGATTAAATAGATAGTTATGTACCTAGAAATGATTTTTGGAAAAAACAAAGAGCAAACTATGAGGCAGCTACAGTTCAAATCTGACCCGTTTCCTACTGAATCGGCGAAAATTTGTCTTTTTCACCAGAGGTGGATCAAGGCTTTTGACACACAACCATTTGGTCAATTGTGCATTAAACATGGCCTAGTATTTTATAAAATTGATCTGGTCCATTTTTACAACATTTATTTGGTAGTTCCTTCACAAAAACCTCATTTCGGGCACTCAAAAAATGGAAATGAATTTTCCGTGCAAAGAAAATGAAAACTCCCTTAGTCAACATTGTTTGGAATTCCAAGATGCACCCTTGTGCACAATATGAGATCATTTGAAAAAACTATGCCATGAATGTGGCCATAAGATTGATCATTTGGCTTGAAAGCCATGAATCTTCACGCATGATAGCTCATTTCTGAGAACACTTTTTTAAAATATTTGCCGTATTACAAGTTTATTATTTTTCTTGGAAACTAGGTCACATATGATGACACAATGCGAAGGTTTTCCAAGTTTTTGATTTTTTTGAAATTTTTATGCCTGTTTCAAAATGCGGTCAAAACGGCGGGCTTGACCGTTCCTAGCTAGTTGTTGAATCTTGGAAACTTTTTGATGTTTCTCTAATTAAATAGAAAGTTATGTGCCTAGAAATGATTTTTGGAACAAATAAAGAGCAAACTATGAGGCAGCTACATTTCAAATTTGACCCGCTTCCAGCTGAATCGTCGGAAATTTGTCTTTTTCACACGAGGTGGATCAAAGCTTTTGACACCCAACCATTTGATAAATTGCATAGTAAATATGGACTAGTATTTGAGAAAATTGATGGAGTCCAATTTTACAACAAATATTTGGTAGGTTCTTCACAATAAAGAACCATTTTTGCCACTCAGAAAATGATTAAAAATAGCTAGAAAGATCAGAAATGCATAAAAATTGGTCCTTATCCATAAAATATGGTCTAACTCTAGTGAAAATTTGTGTGGTACCCTTTTGCAAAATATTTTTCATAGCTACTTCACAAAATCCCTCTAGTTTTAGTACTTGAAAACTCTTTTAAATCACTAGTTTTCCGAACCAATCAGAACCATTCCCACGGATCGATGACATGGCACCCATCCATCCATCCATCTCTCCATCCCACATCCATCCATCCATCTATCTACAGAAAAAAATGATTCTTTTTGGAAAAGAGATACCCCACCCGCAGCCCAAACCCTAGCTCAGATCCCCCATCTCCTCGCCGCCGTCGTCGCCCCCTCCCGATCCAGTCCTCCGTCTCACCCCCTCCTCTCCCCTCAACCAAGGACGACGGAGATCCAGTCCTCTCCCCGTGCGGCAACCCTTACTCCCACCCACCACCAACCTCGCCGTGCTCCTCACCCACCGCCCACCTCGTCCCTCCCTCCCCTCACCATCTCTCCCTACCCTATGCCCCAGATCGAGTCGAGCAGGTCGGCCGACACGCTAGGGTTCCATCCCTCCGTCCCTGCCTTCGCCGCGATCGCCCCGGCTGTAGCGACCCGACCTCAAACGGTCAAGTCTCTGTGCTTCAGTGTCATCCCTGGATCGGTAATGCTGACACACACAGTACTCGAAGGATTTATAACAGAGTAGCAATCACACACTTATTACATCGAATGTCTCAAAAGAGAACTTATTACAATAAATATGGCTTAAGGCCATCTAATACGATAACAGCAGAAGGCTTGCAAGATAAAGTGAGTCCATCAACTCCAACGGCATAGCTGAGCTGCACGGCAACGACCTAACAAACCTTACTCCTCGTCTGAAAAGTCTGCAACGTAATACGTTGTAGCCTGAAAACGGGTCAGCACATGGAATATGCTGGCAATATAACACAGTAGAGCAAGAACAGAATAATGTTATCACTTCATGCATATTTGGCGTGGTCCGACGAGGCGGGGCGGCGCGGGTGGCAAGGGCGGCGTGGAAGCGGTGCTCGGCGGCGGCGACGCGGCAACGGGTGGCGGCGGTGCAGCAAAGGCGGGGCGGCGCGGGGCGGCTCCGGTTGCGGTGGTGGTGGCGGGAATCGGGGGCAGGGGTGGGGTATTTATAGGAGGGGGTGCTTGCTTGGGCGAGGGGGCAAGCGGCGCGGGGAGGGAGAGTCCCGGCCGGACTCGGCCTTGCGGGCAGCGGCATGCTCCCGTTCTCCTGGAAGGAGACGACGCGGGGAGGTGGGCCGGCGGACTTGGGCTTCGGCCCAGTCGGCGGAGGAAACTCTTTTTTTTAATATTTCCGCCGAAACAAAAAAATCCTATAAAATAAAATAAAAATCAAAAAATGCCAAAACAAATTCTCACCGTCTAAATAAAATATCTAGGACAGGATGAACATTTTCTTGGCCCTAAAATGCAACTTTGAAAAACATGCAATTTTTCTAATTCAAATAAGATAGCAATAAACTCCGAATAAAATCAAATATTTGATTTTAATATTTTTCCTCCAATATTTCATTTATTTTGGAGAAGTCATATTATCTCCTCTCATATATTTTAATATGAAATATTTTCGGAGAGAAAAATAATTAAAACCAAAAATCCTCGTTTCAATATTTGATAAAACTCAAATATGAAAACAGGGAAATCCCCAACTCTCTCCGAGGGTCCTTGAGTTGCTTAGGATTTTGAGGATCGCAAAACGAAATGCAATAAAATATGATATGCATGAATGACCTATGTATAACATTCCAAATTGGAAATTTGGGATGTTACAAACCTACCCTCCTTAAGATGAATCTTGCCCTCGAGATTTAGGTTGGCTAGAGAATAGGTGCGGGTGGTCCTTGCAAAGATCATCCTCTCGTTCCCAGGTGGCTTCATCCTCGTTATGGTGACTCCACTGAACTTTGCAAAATTTGATAACCTTGCTGCGGGTGACTCGGCTGGCAAATTCAAGAATCCTGACTGGCATCTCCTCGTAGGTCAGATCATTGTCCAACTGAATCGCTTCCAAGGGCACCGTATCTCTTAGTGGTATATCGGCCATCTCAGCATGACACTTCTTCAACTAGGAAACATGAAACACATTATGAGCTCCTGACAGTCCTTCAGGTAACTCCAACTTGTAGGCAACTTCTCCCATACATTCCAAAATTCGGCACGGTCCTACAAATCTCGGGGCTAATTTTCCCTTAACTCCAAAACGTTTCACTCCTCACAGAGGTGACACTCGCAGATATGCTCTATCTCCAATTTCATAGGTTATTTCCTTGCGTTTCGAGTCTGCATAATCTGCCTGGACTGAGCTATCTTCAGTCTATCTCTAATCAACTTAACCTTTTCTTCAGACTCCTTGATCAGATCTGGTCCAAACAACGAACGGTCTCCAACTTCATCCCATAACAACGGTGTTCTGCACCTTCGTCCATACAGGGCTTCGAATGGTGCCATCTTCAAACTGGCTTGATAGCTATTGTTGTATGAGAACTCCACGTAGGGCAAATTGTCATCCCAACTAGATCCATAATCTAGCGCACAGGCTCGCAACATATCCTCCAGAATCTGGTTGACTCTCTCAGTCTGTCCATCCGTTTGCGGGTGGAATGCTGTACTGAACTCCAATCTCGTTCCCAAAGTCTGGTGTAGTTGATGCCAAAACTTTGAGGTAAACTGTGTTCCTCTATCTGATACTATGGTCCTTGGAACTCCATGCAGACATACGATCCTGGTCATGTATATCTTTGCCAACTTCGCACTTGTATATGTGGTTTTCACTAGGATAAAGTGAGCCACTTTGGTCAAGCGATCAACTACTACCCATATAGAATCATATCCTGATTTGGTTCTGGGTAATCCGGTGATAAAATCCATGCCAAGTTTATCCCACTTCCATTCAGGTATCGGCATAGGTTGTAACAATCCTGCTGGCTTTTGATGTTCAGCCTTCACTCTCTGACATACATCACATACGGCTACATACTCGGCAATATCTTTCTTCATACCAGTCCACCAAAAACGCTCCTTCAGATCCAAATACATCTTGGTGATTCCGGGGTGTATCGAGTATGGTGAGTCATGAGCCTCCTGAAGTATTAACTTCCTGATCTCCGTGTTATCGGGCACATAAATACTGTCCTCAAACCATAAGGTGTCGTGCTCGTCCTCACGAAAACCTTTGGCCTTTCCTTTGCCCATTCCCTCCTTTATCTCAGTTATATCTTTGTCATCCTTATGAGCTTCTCAAATCTTTCATAACAATGTAGACTGATGCTCCGTTGTTGCAACAAAACCTCTAGGAACAATCTCCAATCGAAGTTCCCTGAGATCCTCTGCTAACTCCTTTGGCAATCCCGTGCTTATTAGGGTATTAGCATAGCTCTTCCGGTTCAAAGCGTCGGCTACGACATTGGCCTTGCCTGGATGATAATGAAGCTTCATATCATAATCCTTTATAAGCTCCAACCATCTCCTCTGCCCAAGGTTCAACTCCTTATGTGTGAAAATGTACTTCAAACTCTTATGATCCGTGTACACATCACAACGATTTCCAATAAGATAATGTCTCCAAGTCTTGAGCGCATGCACTACAGCTACTAACTCCAAATCATGCGTGGCATAATTCAATTCGTGCGGTCTTATTTGTCGTGAGGCATACGAAACAACTATTCAGTCTTGCATAAGCACACTTCCACGTCCTAGGCGAGAGGCATCGCAATACACTTAAAACTCCTTACATATATCCGGCAGAATCAACACTGGGGCTGTAGTCAAACGTTTCTTTAACTCCTGCAAACTTGCCTCACATTCTTCCGGCCATTTAAATTGGTATCCTTCTTCAATAACTCCGTCATTGGCTTCGCAATCTTGGAAAAATTCTCTATGAATCTCCGATAGTATCCTACGAGTCCAAGAAAACTGTGGATCTCGCTAACTGAAGTGCGTGCCAACCATTCAGTAACTGACTGAACCTTGGTAGGATCTACTGCTACACCTTCTCCTAATATAACATGTCCAAGGAATCTGACTTCCTTCTACCAAAACTCACATTTGCTGAACTTGGCATACAACTGGTGTTCCCGGAGTTTCTCGAGAACTAAACGCAAATGCTCCTTGTGCTCCTCCTCATTCTTCGAGTATACCATTATATCATCAATGAACACCACAACAAACTTATCCAAATATTCCATGAACACCTTGTTCATCATGCTCATGAAATAGGCAGGGGCGTTAGTCAGTCCGAAGGACATGACCGTATACTCATACAACCCGTACCGTGTGGTGAAGGCTGTCTTTGGTATATCCTTCTCTCGAATCTTCAACTTGTGATATCCTGATCGCAAATCGATCTTTGAAAACACCTTAGCTCCTTGCAGTTCGTCAAACAAATCATTGATCATCGGCAGTGGGTATTTGTTCTTGATCGTCACCTCATTCAATGCACGATAATCAACAACCATCCTTAAAGACTTATCCTTCTTCTCAACCAAAAGCACTGGGCCTCCCCATGGTGATGAACTCCGTCAAATGTAACCTTTCTCCAATAACTCCTTGATCTGCTTATTAATCTCTTCCAGATCATTCGCGGGAATCTGGTATGGTCGCTTCGATATAGGCCCGGTGCGTGGCAACAGTTCTATCAAAAACTCGATGTCTTGATCCGGTGGCATGCCTGGTAATTCCTCTGGAAAAACATCTGGGTAATCCTTCACTACAGGCACTTCCTACTGAATAATTCCCATGAGGGTATTTACTTGGCTACTCCTAGGCGCATGCCTAGATACATACTTAATCCTTTTTCCCTTTGGGGTGGTGAGATAAATTGACTTACTAAGACAGTCAATGCTTCCTCCATACTTTGACATCCAGTCCATGCCTAATATCACATCTAATCTTTGTGACTCCAAGATTATTAGGTCGGACGGAAAAACATGGCTACCAATGGTTAAGGGTATCTGGTCGCACCATCGACTAGCCATATACTCTGCTCCAGGTGAACTTACTAACAGAGGGGTCCTAAGGGTTTGGGTTGGTAATTTAAACTTATCCACGAATCCCCTTGATATGTATGAATGCGATGCACCAGTATCAAAAAGAACAAGGGCGGTAAAAGACTTAACCAAATTTACCAATAACCGCGCGGGCTGCTCTTCAACCTCCTCCACATTAACGTGGTTCACTTGTCCTTTGTTGAATGGATTGGGCTTCTTCCCAGTGCTCCCATTACCGTTTCCATTCTCCGCTTCAGGGCACTCCGTGGCATAGTGTCCCGTCTTCCCGCACTTGAAACAAGTAACGTGGCTTAGGTCTCTCTTGGCGGGTGTGGCTGGATTGGAACGATTCTGATTGTTGCTTGCTCCATTCCCATTCCCATTCCTTAGGCCAGTATAATTATGGGTACTTCCTCCATTGTGGGTGTGGCATCCATGGTTATGAACAAGTCCTCCCGAGTTTGGGGTTAGGCGAGGCTTCTACTGAGTTCCTGAATTATACCTTCCTTGTCCATACTTCCTCTTACAGCTCTCAATCTGCTGCTGCTTCCCTTCAATCATAAGAGCCTTATCTACCAACTCATGGTAGTTGTTGAATGTTGCCACCATCAACTGCATGCTCATCTCATCATTCAGCCCTTCCATAAACTTCTCCTGCTTCGCAGCATCTGTGGCCACATCGTCAGGGGCATAGCGAGATACCTTGCTAAACTCATCCATGTACTGAGCCACAGTACGGTTCCCCTGGCATAAGTTGCGAAACTCACACTTCTTCATATTGATAGCTCCAGTTGAGACATGGGCTATGCAGAAAGCTTGCTGAAACTGGTCCCATGTAACAGTGGCTATAGGGTAGGTGACAGTATAATTCTCACACCATGAGGTTGCTGGTCCATCCAACTGATGTGCGGCAAAACACACCTTCTCAGCATCGGTACATCCTGCAGTGGTTAACTCCCTTCCAATTGCTACCTCTTTTAGCACTGCGTTGGTTTTCCCCGAAGAGGAAGGGATGATGCAGCAAAGTAGAGTAAGTATTTCCCTCAGTTTTTGAGAACCAAGGTATCAATCCAGTAGGAGGCTACGCGCGAGTCCCTCGCACCTGCACAAAACAAATAAATCCTCACAACCAACGCAAATAGGGGTTGTCAATCCCTATAGGGCCACTTACGAGAGTGCGATCTGATAGATATGATAAGATAATATTTTTGGTATTTTTATGATAAAGATGCAAAGTAAAATAACGGCAAAGTAAATAGCAAAGTAAATAACTAAGTAATAGGAGATTGATATGATAAAGATAGACCCGGGGGCCATAGGTTTCACTAGTGGCTTCTCTCGAGAGCATAAGTATTCTACGGTGGGTGAACAAATTACTGTTGAGCAATTGATAGAATTGAGCATAGTTATGAGAATATCTAGGTATGATCATGTATATAGGCATCACGTTCGAGACAAGTAGACCGACTCTGCCTGCATCTACTACTATTACTCCACTCATCGACCGCTATCCAGCATGCCTCTAGAGTATTAAGTTAAAAACAGAGTAACGCCTTAAGCAAGATGACATGATGTAGAGGGATAGACTCATGCAATATGAAGAAAACCCCATCTTGTTAACCTCGATGGCAACAATACAATACGTGCCTTGCTGCCCTTACTGTCACCCGGAAAGGACACCGCAAGATTGAACCCAAAGCTAAGCACTTCTCCCATTGCAAGAAAGATCAATCTAGTAGGCCAAACCAAACTGATAATTCGAAGAGACTTGCAAAGATAACCAATCATACATAAAAGAATTCAGAGAAGATTCAAATATTATTCATAGATAGACTTGATCATAAACCCACAATTCATCGGTCTCAACAAACACACCGCAAAAAGAAGATTACATCGAATAGATCTCCACAAGAGAGGGGGAGAACTTTGCATTGAGATTCAAAAAGAGAGAAGAAGCCATCTAGATACTAACTATGGACCCATAGGTACGAAGTAAACTACTCACACTTCATCAGAGAGGCTATGGTGTTGATGTAGAAGCCCTCCATGATCAGTGCCCCCTCTGGTGGAGCTCCGGAATAGGCCCCAAGATGGGATCTCGTGGATATAGAAAGTTACGGCGGTGGAATTAGGGTTTTCGCTCCGTATCTGATCGTTTTGGCTCCCCAAGCTTAATTCCCGCTCGTTCTCGAGTAGGTAAATGATAAAAATAGAATTTTTGATGCGGAGTGCTACTTGGCATAATTTTAATGTAATTCTTCTTAATTGTGGTATGAATATTCAGATCCGAAAGATTCAAGACAAAAGTTCATATTGACATAGAAAATAATAATACTTCAAGCATACTAACAAAGCAATTATGTCTTCTCAAAATAACATGGCTAAAGAAAGTTATCCCTACAAAATCATATAGTCTGGCTATGCTCTATATTCACCACACAAAATATTTAAATCATGCACAACCCCGATGACAAGCCAAGCAATTGTTTCATACTTTTGACATTCTCAAAACTTTTTCAATTTTCACGCAATACATGAGCATGAGCCATGGATATAGCACTATAGGTGGAATAGAGTGGTGGTTGTGGAGAAGACAAAAAGGGAGAATATAGTCTCACATCAACAAGGCGTATCAACGGGCTGTGGAGATGCCCATCAATAGATATCAATGTGAGTGAGTGGGGATTGCCATGCAACGGATGCACTAGAGCTATAAGTATATGAAAGCTCAAAAAGAAACTAAGTGGGTGTGCATACAACTTGCTTGCTCATGAAGATCTAGGGCAATTTGAGGAAGCCCATCATTGGAATATACAAGCCAAGTTCTATAATGAAAAATTCCCACTAGTATATGAAAGTGATAACATGAGAGACTCTCTACTATGAAGATCATGATGCTACTTTGAAGCACAAGTGTGGTAAAAGGATAGTAACATTGTCCCTTCTCTCTTTTTCTCTCATTTTTTTATTTGGGCCTTTTCTCTTTTTTATGGCCTCTTTTCTTTCTCCTTTTTTATTTGGGCTTCTTTGGCCTCTTTTATTTATTTTTCATCCGGAGTCTCATCCCGACTTTGGGGGAATCATAGTTTCCATCATCCTTTCCTCACTGGGACAATGCTCTAATAATGATGACATCACACTTTTATTTTTCTTACAACTCAACAATTACAACTCAATACTTAGAACAAAATATGACTCTATATGAATGCCTCCGGCGGTGTACCGGGATATGCAATGATGCATGAGTGACATGTATGAAAGAATTATGAATGGTGGCTTTGCCACAAATACGATGTCAACTACATGATCATGCTAAGCAATATGACAATGATGGAGTGTGTCATAAACGGAAAAGTGGAAAGTTGCATGGCAATATATCTCGGAATGGCGGTGGGAATGCCATAATAGGTAGGTATGGTGGCTGTTTTGAGGAAGGTATATGGTGGGTGTATGATACCGGCGAAAGGTGCGCGGTATTAGAGAGGCTAGCAAAGGTGGAAGGGTGAGAGTGTGTATAATCCATGGACTCAACATTAGTCATAAAGAACGCATATACTTATTGCAAAAATCTACAAGTTATCAAAGCAAAGTATTACGCGCATGCTCCTAGGGGGATAGATTGGTAGGAAAAGACCATCGCTCATCCCCGACCGCCACTCATAAGGAAGACAATCAATAAATAAATCATGCTCTGACTTCATCACATAACAGTTCACCATACGTGCATGCTACGGGAATCACAAGCTTCAACACAAGTATTTCTCAAATTCACAACTACTCAACTAGCATGACTTTAATATCACCATCTCCATATCTCAAAACAATTATCAAGTATCAAACTTATCTGAAAGATATAAGTGAAGTACTAGAGCAAAATTATATAACTCAAAAGATATAAGCGAAGCACATAGAGTATTCTAACAAATTCCAAATCATGTATGGATCTCTCAAAAGGTGTGTACAGCAAGGATGATTTTGGTAAACTAACAAGAAAAGACTCAAATCATACAAGACGTTCCAAGCAAAACACATATCATGTGGTAAATAATAATATAGCTCCAAGTAAAGTTACCGATAGAAGTAGACGAAAGAGGGGATGCCTTCCGGGGCATCCCCAAGCTTTGGCTTTTAGGTGTCCTTAGATTATCTTGGGGGTTCCATGGGCATCCCCAAGCTTAGGCTCTTGCCACTCCTTGCTCCATAATCCATCAAATCTTTACCCAAAACTTGAAAACTTCACAACACAAAACTTAAAGTAGAAAATCTCGTGAGCTCCTTTAGTGAAAGAAAACAAAAGACCACTTCAAGGCACTGTAATGAACTCATTATTTATTTATATGGGTGTTATACCTACTGTATTACAACTTCTCTATGGTTTATAAACTATTTTACTAGCCATAGATTCATCAAAATAAGCAAACAACACACGAAAAACAGAATCTGTCAAAAACAGAACAGTCTGTAGTAATCTGTAGCTAGCTCAAGACCTGGAACCCCAAAAATTCTAAAATAAATTGCTTGACGTGAGGAATTTATCTATTAATCATCTTCACAAATAATTAACTAAATAGCACTCTCCAAATAAAAATGACAGCAGTTCTCGTGAGCTCTAAAGTTTCTGTTTTTACAGCAAGTTCAACAAGACTTTCCCGAAGTCTTCCGAACGGTTCTACTTGGCACAAACACTAATTAAACACAAAAAACACAACCAAAATAGAGGCTAGATAAATTATTTATTGAATAACATAAGGTAAAAATATTGGGTTGTCTCCCAACAAGGGCTTTTCTTTAAAGCCTTATAGCTAGGCATAATATTTAAATGATGCTCACATGAAAGACAAGAATTGAAGCACAAAGAGAGCATCATAAAACACGTGACAAACGCATCTAAGTCTAACATACTTCCTATGCATAGGCATCTTATAGGCAAACTAATTATCAAGGCAAGCAAAAACTAGCATATGCAAGGAAGCAGAAAGAAACAATAGCAATCTCAACATAACGAGAGGTAATTTAGTAACATAAAAATTTCTACCACCATATTTTCCTCTCTCATAATAATTACATGTAGGATCATAAGAAAATTCAACAAAATAGCTATCACATAAAATATTTTCAACATGATCCACATGCATGCAAAGTTGACACTCTTCCAAAATAGTGGGATTAACATTAACTAAAGTCATGACCTTTCCAAACCCACTTTCAATAATATTGCGAACACTATTATCAATCTCATATTAATCATGGGGCTTAAATAAATTTTCAAGATCAAAATAAGAATCACCCCAATCATGATCATTACAACAAGTAGTAGACATAGCAAAACTAGCATCCCCAAGCTTAGGGTTTTGCATATTATTAGCACAATTGACATCAAGAGAATTTATAGTGAAATCATTGCAATCATGCTTTTTATTCAAAGATCTATCGTGAATCACTCCATAAGTTACTTCATCACAATTTTCAGATTCACGAATTTCAAACAAAACTTCATAAAGATAATCTAGTGCACAAAACTCACTAGCAATTGGTTCATCATAATTGGATCTCTTAAAAAGATTAGCAAGCAGATGAGGATCCATAGATCGTAGGTTCTCTATTTAGTAATAAATAAACAACTATACCAACCATACGAGTAAACAAGAAACGGGCAAAAAGAGGCAAATAGAGAAAGAGAGGGAGGATAGAGAGAGAGAGAGGGCGAATAAAACGGCAAGGGTGAAGTGGGAGAGATGAAAACGAGAGGCAAATGGCAAATAATGTAATGCGGGAGATAAGGGTATGTGATGGGTACTTGGTATCTTGACTTTTGTGTAGACCTCCCCGGCAACCGCGCCAGAAATCCTTCTTGCTACCTCTTTTAGCACTGCGTTGGTTTTCCCCGAAGAGGAAGGGATGATGCAGCAAAGTAGCGTAAGTATTTCCCTCAGTTTTTGAGAACCAAGGTATCAATCCAGTAGGAGGCTACGCGCGAGTCCCTCGCACCTGCACAAAACAAATAAATCCTCGCAACCAACGCAAATAGGGGTTGTCAATCCCTATAGGGCCACTTACGAGAGTGAGATCTGCTAGATATGATAAGATAATATTTTTGGTATTTTTATGATAAAGATGCAAAGTAAAATAAAGGCAAAGTAAATAGCAAAGTAAATAACTAAGTAGTAGGAGATTGATATGATAAAGATAGACCCGGGGGCCATAGGTTTCACTAGTGGCTTCTCTCGAGAGCATAAGTATTCTACAGTGGGTGAACAAATTACTATTGAGCAATTGACAGAATTGAGCATAGTTATGAGAATATCTAGGTATGATCATGTATATAGGCATCACGTCCGAGACAAGTAGACCGACTCCTGCCTGCATCTACTACTATTACTCCACTCATCGACCACTATCCAGCATGCATCTAGAGTATTAAGTTAAAAACAGAGTAACACCTTAAGCAAGATGACCTGATGTAGAGGGATAGACTCATGCAATATGAAGAAAACCCAATATTGGTAACCTCGATGGCAACAATACAATACGTGCCTTGCTGCCCTTACTGTCACCGGGAAAGGACACTGCAAGACTGAACCCAAAGCTAAGCACTTCTCCCATTGCAAGAAAGATCAATCTAGTAGGCCAAACCAAACTGATAATTCAAAGAGACTTGCAAAGATAACCAATCATACGTAAAAGAATTCAGAGAAGATTCAAATATTATTCATAGATAGACTTGATCATAAACCCACAATTCATCGATCTCAACAAACACACCACAAAAAGAAGATTACATCGAATAGATCTCCACAAGAGAGGGGGAGAACTTTGCATTGAGATTCAAAAAGAGAGAAGAAGCCATCTAGCTACTAACTATGGACCAATAGGTCTGAAGTAAACTACTCACACTTCATCGGAGAGGCTATGGTGTTGATGTAGAAGCCCTCCGTGATCGATGCCCCCTCCGGTGGAGCTCCGGAACAAGCCCCAAGATGGGATCTCGTGGATACAGAAAGTTACGGTGATGGAATTAGGGTTTTGGCTCCGTATTTGATCGTTTGGGGGTACGTGGGTATATATAGGAGGAAGAAGTACAACGGTGGAGCAACAGGGGGACCACGAGGGTGAAGGGCCGCCTGGGGGGTGTGCCCCCTACCTCGTGGCCTCCTGTTACGTGGCTTGATGTAGGGTCCAAGTCTCCTGAGTTGTATTCGATGAGAAAATCATGTTCCCGAAGGTTTCATTCCGTTTGGACTCCGTTTGATATTCCTTTTCTTCGAAACCCTAAAACAGGCAAAAAACAGCAATTCTGGGCTGGGCCTCCGGTTAATAGGTTAGTCCCAAAAATAATATAAAAGTGGATAATCAAGCCCAATAATGTCCAAAACAGTAGATAATATAGCATGGAGCAATCAAAAATTATAGATACGTTGGAGACGTATCACCAATCCTGCGGAGCCAATCATCTGCTACTATGGGCTCGGTGCTACTGGAAAACACCGGCGGTTGCAACCTTAGAAAACATGCTAAGTTATCAACTGGTGGTGGTGGTGGGTTGTTGTTGTTGTTGCCTTGGTTCTGAACTAACAACTGCATCAGGGTATTCTGCTGCTGGATCAACTGAGTGAGCTCCGGTGGGAAGGTAAATCCGGGGTCACATCTCGGAGGCATCTGAGGGTTTAGAGGGAGGAGAATAGAATAGAATGAGGTCTAATGAGAGAAACACTACCCAGATGTACATGAGACAAACATAATCATATCACTCAATCAATCAAGCAAGGGCATACAATTGATCTAACTATCATTACAGAAGTGCTCGGACTATACTATATACATGGTGGAATACTACTACTGATGTGGTGGTTTACTAAAAATATTGATCGGTCGAAGACTCCATGATGTCTGCTCCAGCTTCATCTTCATAGTCATCATCGCTATCATCGGGGACCGAGTCGGTGTGGTTGATGATGATGTAGTCCTCGGACGAATCTCCTTGGGTTCATCATCTTCTCCTCCTGGCGCGGGGTCTCCCATGAATATTCCTAGCTTCATTGTCAGGTCGGCATTCTTATCCACCAGTATGACGATTTCTTCCTCATAATCTTCGCGAGTAGCCTTGAGTTCTTCCTCCAGTTCCGTGATCCTTGTCATCGCCTTCTTCAGATCTATCTTGCTTGCGCACATCTGGTTCTCCCGGCGACGAATGTGCTGGTTTAACTCCTGGATGAAAGCTGCAATTGATTTATCTTTTGTTGGTGTTGATCATCTCCCATTGCTCATCTCGGCGCCCACAAATCTGGTAGATAGTATCCTTAAGCTCCTTTTGGTAAACTTCTCCAATGCGTCCCATGGTGATGTGAGCTGCCATTTTCTTTCCTAGACTCCAGGTTGGTGCATCAAAGGAAAACTCTATGGGCTTAGTGACTGGTGTAAATGTTCTTCCTGAAACTTGAACTTGAATCATCCATTGCTCCTCTTTTTGTAAAATGGCGTTGTAAGTCCCGGTGAAGCTTGGTATTCCTATGTTCAGGTACCTAGTGACTTCCTTCAAGTGTCGTCCAAAAGGTGCGTCTTCATCCGGTTGTGCAAACATGTTCCTTGCGTCCGCCATCCTAAAGAGTAGAAAATGGAGATGAGTCAGAAATGAGAAGAGAATAGTGATCTAGGGCTTTAGCTTAGTGGTCGTGTCCTACACTCGGCGTGTGCTCTGATACCATCTTGTAGCGACCCAACCTCAAATGGTCAAGTCTCTATGCTTCCGTGTCATCCCTGGATCGGTAATGCTGACACACACAGTACTCGAAGGATTTATAACAGAGTAGCAATCACACACTTATTACATAGACTGTCTCAAAAGAGAACTTATTACAATAAATATGGCTTAAGGCCATCTAATACGATAACAGCGGAAGGCTTGGAAGATAAAGTGAGTCCATCAACTCCAACGGCATAGCTGAGCTGCACGGCAACGACCTAACGAACCTTACTCCTCATCTGAAAAGTCTGCAACATAATACGTTGCAGCCCAAAAATAGGCCAGCACATGGAATATGCTGGCAATATAACATAGTAGAGAAAGAACAGAATAATGCTATCACTACATGCATATTTGGCTGGTGGAAAGCTCTATGGTTATAGTTTTTGCGAAAAGCCAATTTTCCCTACAACAAAGGAATAGATTTTATTTAACTATCATGGTAGTTGAAACATCATTGAGAAGGTTCCTCCAACTCAATCCCAATTAAAAGTAATTATCAACCCAACAATATTAGTTTAGAGTGATGAGATACATATGATAATCCAAGTACTAGATACTCAAGAATTGTCCATAACCGGGGACACGGCTAACCATGATTAGATTGTACACTCTGCAGAGGTTTGTGCACTTTTCCCCACAAGACCCGATCTCCTCCGTTGGATTTCTCGCACAACAGGGTGTTTGAGAAACGGATGACCGAGACACAGTCTTTCAGAAACATTTACTCTTTACTCCGGGCAGACCATACCAACCTACATCCCTCTACCGGCTGATCTACCTCTTCAAGAGCTCGTGGAACTTACTCAGCTATGCTAGAGCCCATAATAGCATGTGGCTGCACACGGAAGTTTCTAGCATGAAATATCTCAGTTCCCTTTGAGCCTGGGTGGCGTACCTTAGGATTATCACACGGGTACTCCGGGATATCCTAGGACAACACTGGATTCTCTGGGTGCCCGACAAACAATCCACCCAGATGTGTATTCAACTTGCCACCTTAAGTTGAACCATTAATTAACAATCTCACATCTGTCATGGATTTCACTCACCCAAACCACGTCTACAAGCATAGCATAGCAATGTAAGCAATACGTGAAAGTAAATCCCAAGGGTTTGATAATAACATGGCAATAGGTTCTACCTCATTAACTACTCCCCAACCCACATGTTAATTACATCCTAGTCATGCAATGTTTGAGGATTGGAGCTAATGCATAAAAACTGGGTGATAATGGGGTATGATCAAAGTGTTACTTGCCTTGCTGATGATCCGCAAAACCTAAAGATTTGAAGTAGCACGCTTCGCACTCCGGGTGTTCTATCGCAAACAAAAAATATCATACATAATCAATCAAGCAAAGAAACATGGGTAAATCTCAAATAAGTAGATCTAACCAGAAAGTTCAACTTAAGAACTCCGGTTTGCAAAAAGAATCAAATCAAACGGGGCAACGAACTCAAACTGCGAAAGAAACAAGGTCCGTTTACTATTCTGAACTAAAGTCAAATTTTACAGTATCAAAATCTTGTTCAAGTTGATTAAACAGAAAGAGGGTTTTGAGACGAAGATCTAAGCCCTTGAATCGCCTGATTCCGACAAACGAGCAAAAAGATAAACTAAAATGAAAATCGGATCAGAAATCGCGATCGAAAATAATCACGGAAAATCCGAGAAAAAGAAAAACTGACAAACAGGCTAACGAACGAACGTTCGCTGTCTGCAGCTAATGAGTGAACACCGTTCGTTAAAATGAACGTACGGACAAACGTCCGCTAAATAACTAAACCGAGAAAAACCGGTGAACCGTTCTATTAAAAAAACTTAGGGTTTCCTAAAAAACTGGATCCGTTCTTTAAAAAAACCAAACGGCGGCTTTACCTCCGGCGAGGTGGGGCGGCGCGGGTGGAAGGGGCGATGTGGCAGCGGCGCTCGGCGGCGGCAACGCGGCAAAGGCGGGGTGCGGCGGTGGTGGCGGGAATCGGGGGC
>NC_041390.1:518980962-519051963 GCF_002162155.2 Triticum dicoccoides | reverse complement strand
CGGCCGGACTCGGCCTCGCGGGCGGCGGCGCGCTCCCGTTCTCCTGGAAGGAGACGACACAGGGAGGTGGGCCGGCTGACTTGGGCTTCGGCCCAGTCGGCGGAGGAAACTCTTTTTTTTTAAATATTTCCACCAAAACCAAAAAATCCTATAAAATAAAATAAAAATCTAAAAATGCCAAAACAAATTTTCACCATCTAAATAAAATATCTAGGATAGGATGAACATTTTCTTGGCCCTAAAACAAATTTGAAAAATGTGCAATTTTTCTAATTCAAATAAAATAGCAATAAACTCCGAATAAAATCAAATATTTGATTTTAATATTTTTCCTCCAATATTTCATTTATTTTGAAGAAGTCATATTATCTTCTCTCATATATTTTAATATGAAATATTTTTGGAGAGAAAAATAATTAAAACCAAAAATCCTCGTTTCAATATTCCCCAACTCTCTCCGAAGGTCCTTGAGTTGCTTAGGATTTCGAGGATCGCGAAACAAAATGCAATAAAATATGATATGCATGAATGATCTATGTATAACATTCACCCGAACCCCAACACACAGGTGCTCTCCCACCACCCACGACCATGGCGGAGAAGTTGAGGGTTTAGGGTTCCGGCGAGATGTCGACAGCAAAACCCCTCCCCCGCGATCAATCGCGGCGCCCCCACCCCCACTCCCCCGCGCGGCCCGCGGCTGCCTCCGACGCCGCGGCCGCGAAGCCCGCCATGCAGCTACGCAAGCTCGTCTTCACCACCATCGACAGGCTGCAGCTGGAGACGCACGGCCACACCCTCACCGCGTGCGTCCTCTCCGCCCGCATCGTCCTCGACAAGCCTGCCAGGCAGACCCGCGTCGCCGAGTGCCTTGTCGGTGACCCCATCGACACCGTCCTCTTCACCGCCCGCAATAACCAAAGTAAGTATTAAATGCCCCCTTCCCTCGCCCGTCTGATCCGCTCTGCTTTGCTTGCCCTATGGATGCATATTGTACCTTTCCATTGTCCCTTAATTTTTTTATGGACGGACGGATTGATTCGCCCCCTGCTGTTTGCTGAGAACGCCCTCCCCTAGTATAGATTTGTAGACGATTTCTGTAGATCTAATTGCTGTTGTGGCTTCCCTCCTGTTGGAGGGAGCAGCTTCATCTTCCTTCGCTTGCTGCATTGTTGTTTACCTCGTTACATGCTTGTTGATCCATAGACTGTTTGGGGACAGAAGATGGCTTGCAGTTGCTTACCATTGGTGCAGTCATCATTTTGTTTTCTGATTCACTAGTGCCTGTACCAATGTACTAGGTGCTGTATTGGGGGAGAAATATTTCAAATCGACTTGTATGTACATGTTGATTTCCAAGGGACATGTAGCGTAGTTAAAAAATGTTGCTTACAATACATGCTTGTTTGTTAATCGAATATCCGGGAATCAGTTTCAGTTACCATCTGTGATGTTTTTTTGGGTCCTGCATTGTAGTAGAAGGCTTTAAATTTGGCTTGTAGGCACATGACAAGCTGTGTGTGTGCTTATTTATTCATGAACCATTGGGGAATTAGTTGCAGTAGCCATCGATCGATTTGGGCTGGACAGTGCAATGGATGATGACCTGTATCCGTGTTTGATTTACTTACTGATTTTGTTTCCTCCGCTGGTGATGCTTCCTGAAGGCGCTGGCCAAGGACTGATGCAGTTAAGGAAGGCGGTCAACCGCCTCTACGAGAACAAGGCCCAACTCAACTCCATCTCCATGCACCTTGGCAAGATCGTTGGTAATGGACACTACCTAAGTCATATCTTTCTTTCTAGATAGCATTCTAGTGTGGTAACATATGATTTAGAACTGCCTATTCATGATGCTATACAAACTTTGAAAATTGGTACTTCAGTCAAATGTGCTTCCTCTCTGAACAACTGTTTCTACTTATCCATCCTGGAGACCGATTGCATGCTATCATAGATGGGTCTGGTTGTGCAGCGCTGCCGTTGTGTTACTACTAATGTGGTTTATGTTGACTGAAAATGGGCTGCTTTGTTTTAGAGGAGTGCCACTGATCTGATACTGCGGGATCTGCAAAATAACCCTGACATGTGGCTGCAAGTGGTGCACATCCTGCTGAACTCCCAGAACCTCAACACCGAGTTCTTTTCCCTTCAAGTAAGCTTTTGCTCTAGAATGTTTTAATTTGAGTAGTTTACAAGGTTGTTCCCAACTAAATGAAGGTTGATCGATGTCGTGGCTGCAGCTGGTCTTGGATTAGACCATGCATGTTTTACATTCAGTACTGCCAGCACTCGCCATTTATTACACTTGCTATTGTGGTTCACCGGTTATATTAGGAAATGGCGCTGCTAATATTTTCTTCTCGAACTCGTAACCGGTTTTAAGCGGTTAAAATGCCCAGTTTCTTGGTATCCTATTGGGCCATGTTTGTTTGTGTTTCCCTATTTATTTCGTAGTTGACCAGTTATGTCCTGGCCAAACATGTATGTTCAGCCCCAAGGAAACATTATATCCTATTTTGTGTAATGGCAATTAACAAACAAAAGCACATCAGAGCTAATATTAATTAATATTATTTATCAAGTGCCCCAAAGTTAACCATATTTCTGTTCACATTTGACACAAATATCAAATTATCATTTCCTATGCAGTTTAGAAAAGAAAAACATGCAATTGGCTTGATGCATTCCTTCATTTTGTCTTACACACAGACATGTGAAACTCTGATGATAAGAAGACAATTTGATTATTTTATTGACGGTGCCATAGGAACTGAGTTGATTTTGTATTACGAGCTCTCTAGGTCGATGGAATAATCAAATGTTCTTAATGTTGTTTTTCAGGATCAGGAAACAACAAAGGTGAAGATGTGAATAAAGGTGTGTTTCTACCAATTTGTTAAGTTGTGTTCAACACATTTGAACATGCAGTATGCTACATGAAAATCCCATGGTGTAGAAAAGATGGATGTTTAATAGGATTCTGCTTTGGTGTGTGAGCTCAAATGCCGTGTCTGTACGTGTTTGTACAATACTAATTTGATTGGCTGGTTACTACCAGCTGTTGAGCATCTCACTACTTGAATATAATTGACTCGTGCACATAATTGTTTGTAATCTACGGGAAAGCCCTTAATAGTCAGCTGACCTTATGCCTACTGCGTGTATCCTGACCTTAATAGTCATCGTGATAGTGGGAACCATTCATGCATTTACACATTCATGATTTCCTCCGCTGTTTGTAATTCTTTTGGTTAACTGTGCTAGCAGATATTGCCTCGAAGTGTCATTTTTGGAGTCTCGTCTCTTTTACAAGAGCTGTCTAAGAATAAGCAGATCATCATTTCACCATCTTCGGCCGCCCCAGGGTATGTCATCTCTTTGGCCTCTTCCAGCACTGTCTTCTTTGTTCTTGACTATAAAAATTGATGCATGTGCCATGTTCTATAGTGGAAAATCACTGGTAGCTTGTACTGTCCAAACTTGCACTGTGTTGGTACTTATCGTTTGCAAAATATATCTCAGTTTTCACTGTTATGAGAATGTTATATGCATGGTTTCCTGTTAAATCTAAAGTTCTGCAACAGATTTTCATCGTTATGAGAATTTTGTATTCACGGATTCACTTGATTTTGTTTCTAACTTTTCATAATTTATTATTTGTAGATGCTGGCCTTCATTCTTCAAAAGATGGGTGTACATGAGCTGTAGGAAGAAGAATCCTGAAGAAAAACCACACCCAGAATGCGTTTTAGCTCACTGGAGCTAGTTATGTGTATATTTACTTGTATTTATAACCAAATACCAGATTTGTACTATGTACTTTGCTTGGCTGTTGTAATGCACTATCTCAGTTTTGCGTGTACAGGATTATAGTGTACTTTGGTTGGCTGTTGTATGAAAAATTATGCCTTATTGGCTCTTTTTGAATGAAATTATCTAATTGCACAAATATAGAATTGACATGTGGTAATTGGTTCCCATTTGACTAGTGGGACCTACTTTAAAATGGAGAAGAAACAAAAGAAAACTGACAAATGGGCTAGAAAAAGTCTGAGGCCCAAAAAAATGTGGACTGTAGAAGGCTGTTGCCAAAAAAATAGAAGTCTGGTGGGCTTGGCCCATGTAGCTGACCAAACTTGAAAGAAAAAAAATAAATGGGCTGAATTATTGGGCTCGGCCCATGTAAAACACCGAATCGGACCGGGCTGAATCTTATCAAAGACCTTTTCAATTGGTCGCAATTTTGCCACGTCAGCTTGCCACGTCGGATCCGATGTGGCCTGGGTAAAGAGCTAGTGACCAAACAGAAGGTCATAGGATCAACGACCTTTTGTTTTGGTCGTGGAATTCCACGACCTTCTCACAGAGAAGGTCGTTATTTCAGTTTACGACCACCAACTTTTGACCTTCTGTTTTTGGTCACAAAAAGGACGCAAATGAAAAACAATGATCTTTCAGTGACCAATAGTGATGGTCGCAAGTTGACATATTTCTTGTAGTGATGATGGGCTAGGGATAACTTATTTTAGCGTTGATATTTTGAAAGACATGGTTGCTTGTTGGTTTGCTTGAGTATCTAAATCATCATGTCAAAACTAGACTATTGCTTTGAATAATATAAAAGTCCAAATGTCCATGCTATAAAGAAAATAATATGAGATGACACGTTATGCAACATTCCACATCAAAAAATCTGTTTTTATCATTTACCTACTCGAGGACGAGCAGGAATTAAGCTTGGGGATGCTGATACGTCTCCAATGTATCTATAATTTCTGATTGTTCCATGCTGTTATATTATCATTCTTGGATGCTTTATAAGCATTTTGTATCATTTTTTGGTACTAACCTAGTGACATAGTGCCAAGTGCTAGTTGCTGTTTTTTTGCATGTTTTTACATCGCAGGTAATCAATATCAAATAGAGTCCAAACGCAGCAAAACTTTTTGTGGATTTTTTTTGGACCAGAAGACATCAAATGGGTCGGAGAAGCGCCTGGGGGTGCTTTAAGGGGAGCACAACCCACCAGGGCGCACCTGGAGGCCCAGGCGCGCCCTGATGGGTTGTGCCCACCTCCGGTGCCCCCCGGACCGCCTCTTTGCTCTATAAATACCCCAATATTCCAAAAAACCCTAGGGGAGTCGACGAAAATCAATTCCAGCCGCCGCAGAGTCCAGAACCACCAGATCCAATCTAGAAACCATCACGAAGGGGTTCACCACTTCCATTGGTGCCTCTCCGATGATGCATGAGTAGTTCTTTGTAGACCTTCGGGTCCGTAGTAAGTAGCTAGATGGCTTCATCTCTCTTATTTGATTCTCAATACAATGGTCTCTTGCAGATCCATATGATGTAACTCTTTTGCGGTGTGTTTGTTGGGATCCGATGAACTTTGAGTTTATGATCAGACCAGGGAGCATAGCTCTATTCTTTGAGTCACTTAGGATTTATATCTGTTGATCATTATGAGGAACTTGAAAGATGAAAGAACCAAGATTTTTCCCTCAACTACGAGGGGAGGTAAGGAACTGCCATCTACCTCTGCACGTGATTCACCTTCTGTTATGAGTAAATTTGCGACACCTACTCCTGCTATTCATTCTGATATGTCGCATATTATTGATGATGCCACTTCTGCTTTGCATGATAATTATGATGAAACTACTTCTATGCTTGATAATATTGTGCCATTAGGTGAATTTCTTGATGAAAAACTTGCTAGGGTTAGAGAGAATGAAATTATTGAAACTGATAATATTGATGAAAGTGGTGATGAAGATTCTCCCCCTAGATATGAATTGCCTATTGTGCCTGAAGGTTGTGTTATGGATGAAGAAACCGCTAGAGACTTTTTAGCTTGCAATCATAGATATGATCTTAAGAAATTGTTAGCTAAGATGAAAGAAAAATCCTTGAATGCTAGAATGAAATATGACCCTGCTTTTTCTACTTCACCTATTTGTATCACTGATAAAGATTATGATTTCTCTATTGATCCTGAGATAATTACTTTGGTTTAATCTGATCCTTTTTATGGCCATGAATCTGAAATTGTTGGGGGCACATCTTACTAAATTAAATGATATAGCCACCCTATTCACTAATGAGGGGAAAATTCGTTACTACTATATCCTTAAGTTATTTCCATTCTCATTAAAGGGTGATGCTAAAATATGGTTTAATTCTCTTGCTCCTGGTTGTGTGCGTAGTCCCCAGGATATGATTTATTACTTCTCTGCTAAATATTTCCCCGCTCATAAAAAACAAGCTGCCTTAAGGGAAATATATAATTTTGTGCAAATTGAAGAAGAGAGTCTCCCACAAGCTTGGGGGAGGCTTCTACAATTACTTAATGCTTTGCCTGATCATCCTCTCAAGAAAAATTAAATACTTGATATCTTTTATAATGGACTAACCGATGCTTCCAGAGACCACCTATAGTTGCGCTGGTTGTGTTTTCAGGGAAAGAACTGTTGATCAAGTTGAATTGCTATTGAATAATATGTTGAGTAATGATAATGATTGGACACTTCCTGAACCAACTCCGAAGAAAAGGGGTATTCTATTTCTTAGTCCTCAAGATATACAAGAGGCAAAGAAATCTATGAAAGAAAAGGGTATTAAAGCTGAAGATGTTAAGAATTTACCATCTATTGAAGAAATACATGGTCGTGATATCCCGACACAGGTAGTAAAGGTAAATTATCTCTATAGATTTGATGAAGGTGATATTCCTCGTAATAAGTCTGCTAGCCAATGCTTGGATGAGTTTGATAATTTTATTGTTAAACAAGAAACCTTCAATGCTTATGCTGGTAGACAATTGAAATGTAATGCTTATATGATTGAACACTTTAGTGATTATATGTCTAGAGTTAAAGGTGAACTTAAACTTATTAGTAAACATGCTTCTATGGTTACCATTCAAGTAGAACAATTGCTTAAAGCTCAGAATGGTTTGCTCAGTGAATTAAATAATAAGAAAAATGATAATGATGTTAGAGTTGTCACTAGAGGGGGTAAAATGACTCAGGAACCTTTGTATCAGGAAGGCCACCCTAAGAGAATTGAGCAAGATTCTCAAAGAACTAATGTTGATGCACCTAGTTCTTCTAAGAAGAAGAAAAAGAAAAATGATAGGACTTTGCATGATTCTAGTGAACCCGTTGTTGACACACCTGAGAATCCCGATGATATTTCTATTTCTGATGCTGAAACACAATCTGGTAATGAACATGAACCTAGTGATAATGTTAATGATGATGTTCATGTTGATGCTCAACCTAGCAATAACAATGATGTAGAAATTGAACCTACTGTTGATCTTGATAACCCACAATCAAAGAATCAACATTATGACAAGAGAGGCTTCGTTGCTAGGAAGCACAGTAAAGAAAGAGAACCATGGGTTCAGAAACCCATGCCTTTTCCTCCTAAACCATCCAAGAAAAAGAATGATGAGGATTTTGAGCGCTTTGCTGAAATTATTAGACCTATCTTTTTTCATATGTGTTTGATTGATATGCTTAAAATGAATCCTTATGCTAAGTACATGAAAGATATTGCTACAAATAAAAGAAAGATACCGGAAGCTAAAATTTCCACCATGCTTGCTAATTATACTTTTAAGGGGGGAATACCAAAGAAACTAGGAGATCCCGGAGTACCAACTATGCCATGCTCCATTAAAAGAAACTATGTTAAAACTGCTTTATGTGATCTTGGAGCCGGTGTTAGTGTTATGCCTCTCTCTCTCTCTCTCTTTATATCATAGACTTGATTTGAATAAGTTGAAACCTACTGAAATATCTTTGCAAATGGCTGATAAATCAACTGCTATACATGTTGATATTTGTTAGGATGTGCCTGTTGTGGTTGCAAACGTTACTATTTTAACGGACTTTGTTATTCTTGATATTCCCGAGGGCGATAGTATGTCTATTATTCTTGGTAGACCCTTTTTGAATACTGCAGGGGCTGTTATTGATTGCAACAAAGGCAATGTCACTTTTCATGTTAATGGTAATGAGCATACGCTACACTTTCCGAGGAAACAACCTCAAGTCCACAGTATTAATTCTATTGGAAAAACTTCAATGATTACTATTGGAGGCTTTGAATTTCCTCTTCCTACTGTCAAGAAGAAATATGATATTCTTATTGTTGGGGAAATGCATATCCCCGTTGAGGTAACTTAGTGTTATTCGAAAATTCTCTAGTTTCATGTTATTCGAAAAGAGTTTGTTAACAAGACTTGATCAACCTTTTTAGTGGATTCCTTTTGATGAGCATGAAATGGATGAAGTTAGAAAGCACAACTCTCTGTACCCTCTTTTTACTTTCTGTTATTTATATTAAATAAAGCAAAAAAGTATTTTAGTCTGTTTTCTGAATTATCCTTGCAATAAAAAATACCGCGAAAATAAAAGTTCTCCAAATGTCCTAAAAATTTTGGACGATTTTTTGTAGAATATTTAAGAATTATTGGCACTGAGAACACACGAGGGGGCCACACCACCTGGCCACGAGGGTCCAGGGCGCGCCCCTGCCTCGTGGACCCCACGTGGCCCCCCTCCACTTATTCTTGCACCAACACACTTTGTCTTCCTCCAGAAAAAAAATCCTCCCATAGCTCAAACCCGTGTTCTAGCTCATTTTGCTGCCATTTTCGATCTCCTTGCTCAAGGCCCCATTCACAAAATTGCTTTGGGGGATTGTTCTTCGGTATGTGACTCCTCCAATGGTCCAATTAGTTTTTGTTCTAGTGCTTTATTTATTGAAAATTTTTGCTGCTTAGGTGACCCTGTTCTTGAGCTTGCATGCCAAATTTGTGTGGTCAAAAGTAGTTTTAATGCATGATATGGCCTCTAGGCACTTGTAGGAGTAGTTGCTTTCAATCTTGTTGAGTTTGGTTCACTTTTATTTTGAGTCACTAAAAATTTCAGGAATTTTTCAGAGAAAGAAAATGATGAAGAGATTGTTGAGGGGCTCTTCGAGCCGAAGCTCGAAGGATAAGAAAAGTGAAGAGAATAAGAAGCCCAAATATAATCTCCCTCGCACTACGGAGCTTCGGCCATGCGAATGGCCTTGTGATGAGTTCTTGAGAGCAGCCGGGATATATGAGGACTTCTATTATTTGGCTGGGAATGCAGGCCTCATCGACTTCCTCCGCGACCATCGTGAACAATATCTCCTCCTCACTAATTTTTTCGTGCAAATTTTTTACTTTCATGCTAAGAAATCACCACCTTCAGTGGAATTTCACTTATATGATGAGGTTAAGGAGATGTCACTATATGAGTTTTGTCGGGTCTGTAAGATACCCTTTGCGGGCAGCATAGAGGAACCACATCGTAATGATGTGGAGGGGTTTATTGATACGATTGCTGTAAGGGAAACTAGGAAAGTTTCTGATGCAAGAATCACTAGCATACATTTTCCTGTTCTACATTACTTTGCAATATTTACTAGTAGATGCTTAATTGGTCGCGAGAACAATGGAAATCTTACTGCTCCTGATATTGTTATTTTGTGCCATGCTTTGTTTCATGACAGAACTTTCAGTCTAGGCGCTATTGTTGCTAAATGATTAAATCTGAACCGAACAAAGGGTCCCATCTTCGGAGGCATCTTTGCTTCGCGCCTTGCTGCACACTTTAGGATACCTATTAGGCAATATGAGAAAGAGGAAAAGTTGTTGCCCCCTATTTTTCTAGATTATAAGAGTATGGTAGCACATGATTTTATTATTAAGGATAAGAAGAAGATGCTTAAGTATAAATTGATATTTGATAAAAACTACTATGAGATTATTACCTTGCCTGCGCCCTCTTTGTTTAACATATTTTCAGGCACATACCTCATTTTGCCAGAGGCTGTTCATGCATACTGGAGCCGGACACCAGCTCCAGAGCCTGAGCCGGAGCCACCCCTTACCCTTATCGACACTCTGTTTATCAGGGGGATTCGGAGGAGATCGCCAACCAGTGGCACCCAGAGGACACTCCTCCGTACACCGGAGAGGGAAGCTTTGAGCCATGGCCCTAGAGCAACTCAGTCCAAAAGCCTAAGCTTGGGGGAGTACGTATTTCTCACCGACATTACATTCATGTTCACACACTCATTCCAGTTGTCGGTGCTCATACTTTTTCGTTGTACTATCCATGCTAGTTTAATTTCTTTTTAAGCCTTCTTCTTGTGTGTTTGAAAACCTTAATAAAAACAAAAAAATAGTTGTAGCTTTTAGCTAGTTTACTTCCCATGCTTGTAGTAGTAGTAATTAAAATAAAACCCAAAAAGATTTCTCGTTCTTCTTTTGCTTGTTAGGAGCTTCCCCGTGTAAATAGTTTTGTTTCTTTTCGTTTCTTTGGGGGTCGAGAGGAGAAGACCATGATGAAAATGTTGAGTGGCTCTCATATGAATTATTTTTGATCTAGCAAAGAGCCCATATTACCTTGTCTTCTCCCTTGTATTGAATGCTTGCAGATTGCAGCTTAGTCCAATGCACGTGCACTATTACTATTATCCCCACCGTTCGGTCGTGCAAGTGAAAGGCAATAATGACGTTATATGATGGACTGATTGTGATGAGACAAGCAGGTATGAACTCGACCTATCTTGTTTTTTTAAATATGATTAGTTCATCATTCCTGATTCAGCCTATTATGAATGAAACATGTTTGTAATGACAATTAGAGATTATAGTTGCTCATGCCATGCTTAATTAGCTAGGAGTTTATAATTGTTTACCTTGCGTGCCAACATGCTATTAAAATGGTTGTGATGTGGTATGATAGGGTGGTATCCTCCTTTGAACGATTCGAGTGGCTTGACTTGGCACATGTTCACACATGTAGTTGAAACAAAATCAACATAGCCTCCACGATATTTATGTTCATGGTGAATTATATCCTACTCATGCTTGCACTAAGTGATGATTAATTTTAATGCATGTTCATGATTGTTGTCGCTCTCTAGCTAGTCGCTTCCCAGTCTCTTTCTAGTATTCACTTTTGCGAAGCGGGATTACTACTTGTGCATCCACTTCCATAAACTTCAAAATTTATTCTATATGAGTCCACCTTACCTTCCTATATGCGGTATCTACCTGTCGTTCCAAGTAAATTTGTATGTGCCAAACTCTAAACCTTCAAATGAAATTCTGTTTTGTATGCTCGAATAGCTCATGTATCAACTAGGACTGTCTATATCTTCCATGCTAGGTGGGTTATTCTCACGAGGAGTGAACTCCGCTCCTCATTCACGAGAAAATGGTTGGTAACCGGGATGCCCAGTCCCATGCTGAAATTAAAATAATTGCAAACAAAACTTCCCCAGGATTGTTGTTAGTTGGAGGGACCCATTGTTTCGGACAAGCCATGGATTGATGTTTGTTGGTGGTGGGGGAGTATAAAGTTTATCATTCTGTTTGGGAAGCGCCTATAATGTGTGTAGCATGGAAGATATCGAGATCTCTTGGTTTTCATGTTGATAATGAAAGTATACCACTCAAAATATTATTCATCTCTGTTTCAAAAATCGAGCTCTAGCACCTCTACAAATCCCTGCTTCCCTCTGTGAAGGGCCTATCTATTTACTTTTATGTTGAGTCACCATCCTCTTATTAAAAAGCACTAGTTGGAGAGCACCGCTGTCATTTGCATGCATTACTATTAGTTTACATTGAGTATGACCGTGACTGGATTTCTTTTACCATGAATTACAATGTTTAGTCAGTCCTTGAACTTCAGAGGTGCTCTGCATTTATGTTTTGCGGTCTCAGAAAGGGCTAGCGAGATACCATCTTGTTATATCATATTATGATTGTTTTGAGAAAGTGTTGTCATCCGAGATTTACTATTATTGCTCGCTAGTTGATTATGCCATTGATATGAGTAAACATGAGACCTAAATGTTATTGTGAATATGGTTAGTTCATAATCTTTGCTGAAAACTTGAATGCCGGCTTTACATATTGACAACATCAAGATCAAACAGAGTTTGTAAAAGTTTTTCTTTATCACTTTCAGTTTATCAACTGAATTGCTTGAGGACAAGCAAAGGTTTAAGCTTGGGGGAGTTGATACGTCTCCATCGTATCTACTTTTCCAAACACTTTTGACCTTGTTTTGGACTCTAACTTGCATGATTTGAATGGAACTAACCCGGACTGACGTTGTTTTCAGCAGAATTGCCATGGTGTTATTTTTGTGCAAAAATAAAAATTCTCGGAATGACCTGAAACTTCACGGACAATATTTTTGAAATTTATAAAAAATACTGGCGAAAGAATCAACATCAAGGGGCCCACACCCTGTCCACGAGGGTAGGGGGCACGCCCACCCCCTAGGGCGCGCCCCCTGTCTCGTGGACCCCCTGAGGCTCCACCGACCTCAACTCCAACTCTATATATTCATGTTCGAGGAGAAAAAAAATCAAGGAGAAGGATTCATCACGTTTTGCGATATGGAGCCGCCGCCAAGCCCTAATCTCTCTCGGGAGGGCTAATCTGGAGTTCGTTAGGGGCTCCGGAGAGGGGAATCCGTCGCCATCGTCATCATCAACCTTCCTCCATCACCAATTTCATGATGCTCACCGCCGTGCGTGAGTAATTCCATCTTAGGCTTGCTGGATGATGATGGGTTGGATGAGATTTATCATGTAACTGAGTTAGTTTTGTTAGGGTTTGATCCCTAGTATCCATTATGTTCATAGATTGATGTTGCTATGACTTTGCTATGCTTAATGCTTGTCACTAGGGCCCGAGTGCCATGATTTCAGATCTGAACCTATTATGTTTTCATGAATATATGTGAGTTCTTGATCCTATTTTGCAAGTCAATAGTCACCTACTATGTGTTATGATCTGGTAACCCCGAAGTGACAATAATCGGGACCACTCCCGGTGATGACTATAGTTTGAGGAGTTCATGTATTCTCTAAGTGTTAATGATTTGTCTCGGTACTCTATTAAAAGGAGGCCTTAATATCCCTTAGTTTCCAATAGGACCCCGCTGCCACGGGAGGGTAGGATAAATGATGTCATGCAAGTTCTTTTCCATAAGCACGTATGACTATATTCAGAATACATACCTACATTACATTGATGAACTGGAGCTAGTTCTGTGTCACCCTATGTTATAATTGTTGCATGAGGAATCACATCCGACATAATTATCCATCACTGATCCATTGCCTACAAGCTTTTCACATATTGATCTTTGCTTAGTTACTTTACCATTGCTACTGTTACAATCACAACAAAACAAATACTATTACTTTTGCCACTCCCACCGTTACTTCCATATTACTTTGCTATTAAATACTTTGCTATAGATATTAAGTCTGTTAGGTGCGGTTGAATCGACAACTCAACTGTTAATACTTGAGAATATATTCTTTGGCTCCCCTTGTGTCGAATCAATAAATTTGGGTTGAATACTCTACCCTCGAAAACTGATGCAATCCCCTATACTTGTGGGTTATCACTTTGCGATCTATTTTATTTGCCTTTTATTTTCAGATCTATTAAACCCAAAAATACAAAAATAACTTGCTGCAATTTAATTTATCCTGTGTTCGATCTATCAACTTATTACAACTCTCTCACATCCGTTTGCCAATTTATGGCGCGGTTACTCGAAAGGGATTGACAACCCCTTTAACACGTCGGGTTGCGAGTATTTGTTATTTGTGTGCAGGTGTTGTTTACGTAGTGTTGCTTGGTTCTCCTACTGGTTCGATAACCTTGGTACCATCACCGAGGGAAATACCTACCGTTGTTGTGCTGCATCATCCCTTCCTCTTTGGGGAAATACCGACTTAGTTCTAGCAGACATCAATGAGTTTTGTGGTCCATATATCATTGGCGACCTCCATCCGATGCAATTTGTAAGCATACAGTTCCGATAAGCGAGGGAGATCAGAAGGTTTGATCTCCTGCAAGTTCACCCACTTCCCTTCAGCCTGAAACGAGATTGTTTTCTCAAGCCAGTGACAGGCCATGGGGCGATGCGCTGCTAGCCAATCTGTAGCGACCAGACCTCAAACAATCCAATCTCTGTGCTCCGGTGTCATCCCTGGATCAGTAATGCTGACACCACACAGTACTTGAAGGATTTATAACAGAGTAGCAATCACACACCTATTACATCGAGTGTCTCAAAAGAGAACTTATTACAATGAATATGGCTTAAGGCCATCTAATAACGATAACAGCGGAAGGCTTGGAAGATAAGTGAATCCATCAACTCCAACGGCATCACTGAGTATAGAACCACGACCTGAAGGCACCTTACTCGTTGTCTGAAAAGTCTGCAACATGAACGTTGCAGCCCGAAACGGGTCAGCACATGGAATATGCTGGCAATGTAACCCATAGAGAGCAATCAAAGAATAAGGCTATACTATATGCATATTTGGCTGGTGGAAAGCTCTATGGTTATAGTTTTTGCGTAAAGCCAATTTTTCCCTACTTCAAAGGAATACATTTTATTTAACTACCATGGTGGTTGTTAAACATTGAGAGTGTAGACACCCTCTCAATCCCAATTAAACATCATCATTAAAACCCAACAAAATTAATTAGAGTAACATGATGAGATTCACATGATAATCCAAGTACTAGATACTCAAGATGTCCATAACCGGGGACACGACTAACCATGATTAGTTTATACACTCTGCAGAGGTTTGCGCACTTTTCCCCACAAGACTCGATCTCCTCCGTTGGGATTCTCGCACTACATAATGTTTGAGAAATGGATGACCGAGACATAGTCTTTCAGAAGCGCTAGCACCTTACGATCGGGTAGACCGTCACACCTACTTTCCCCTACATCTGCTAGTCTACCACTATAAGAGTTCGCACAACTTAGTCAACTATGCTAGAGCCCATTGTAGCTTGTGGCTGCACACAGAAGTTTCTAGTATGAATAATCTCATGATCCCTTTGAGCCTGGGTGGCGGTCCAAAAGAAAACAGGCAATTGCTGGAATACCCAAGTGCCTCAATCCATCCAGATGTGTATTTAAGTTGCCACCTTAGATAAACCATTAATTTAACAATCTCACATCTATCATGGATACACTCACCCAATCCATGTCTACTAGCATAGCATGGCATAATAAGCAAACGTAGAAGTAACTCCCAAAGTGTGATAATGAAACAGGTAATAGGTACTACCTCATCTACTTCCCAAAACACACAATTTAATTAGATCCTAATCATGCAATGTGTGAAGGTTGATCTAATGCAATAAAATTGGGTAATAGAAAGTATGATCAAAGTGTTACTTGCCTTGCTGATGATCCGCAAAACCTAGCGATTCGAAGTAGCAAGCGGCGCACTCCGGGCACTCTATCGCAAACAAACAAGAATACAATAAGTACTCAACTAATGCATAGGTAAAACTCAAATAAGAGATCTAACCAGAAAGTTCAACTTAAGAACTCCGGTTGGCAAAAAGAATCAAATCGAACGAAGCAACAAAAGACAAACGACAAAAGAAACAAGCTTCGTTTACTAATCTGGATCTAGGTAAATTTTACAGAGGCAAAAACTTGTTTGAGTTGGTTAAACGGAAAGAGGGTTTCGAGATGAAACTCCAGGCGCTTGAATTGCCTGATTCCGATAAATGAGCGAAAAGTTATACTAAAACGAAAATCGGATCAGAAATCGCGATCAGAAAAATCGCGGATTTAATCCGAGAAAAAGAAAAATGACGAACAGATTAACGAACGAACGTTCGTTATCTGGATCTAAACGATGAACACGTTCATTAAAATGAATGAACGAGCAAACGCTCGCTAACAAACTAAACCGAAAAAACCGATCTATCTAAAAAATGAATAAAAAAACCGAAAATAAACCGAACAGTTTTTCGAGAAAAACCGGCGGCAGCGGCGGCTTTGATCTCGTCGGCGGCGGCGGATTCCGGCGGCGGCGGCGGCGGCTACAGGCGGCTTAGGGTTTCGGGCAGCGGCGTCTTTGGGCTGGTTCGGCCCGGGGTCGTGCTATATAAAGCCCTGGCCAGGCGGAGTCCTGGCTGGACATGGCCCAAGGTCGGTTCGGTTTTTTAATATAATTACGCTCAGAAAAAACAAAATAAATACTAAATGGACTCCAAAAATCCCGAAATAAATTTTCCCCGGCTTCTAAAATCAAGCCGCACAGGATGAACATTTATTTGTGGCCTAAATGCAATTTTGAAAAACGCGCATTTATCCTAAATTCAAATAAAATAGCAAATAAAACCAAAGTAAAATCTTATTTGATTTTTTTTATTAAATCCTCAATATTTCTCTATTTTGGGAAAGTCATTTTATTCCCTCTCTCATATTTTGATAATAGAAATAATTGAAGATAAAAATAAATAAAATCAAATGATCCTATTTTCAAAATTTGAGAAAACTCAAATATGAAAATAACGAAATCCCCAACTCTCTCCGAGGGTCCTTGAGTTGCGTAGAATTTCTAGGATCAACCAAATGCAAATAAATATGATATGCAATGATGATCTATTGTATAACATTCCAAATTGAAAATTTGGGATGTTACAAACCTACCCCCCTTAAGATGAATCTCGCCCTCGAGATTCGGGTTGGCTAGAAAATAGGTGAGGGTGGTCCTTCAGCAGATCTTCCTCTCGCTCCCAGGTGGCTTCATCCTCCGTGTGGTGGCTCCACTGAACTTTGTAAAACTTGATAACCTTGTTGCGGGTGACTCGGCTGGCATACTCAAGAATCTTGACTGGTTTCTCCTCATAGGTCAAATCACTGTCCAACTGAATCGCTTCCAGCGGCACTGTGTCTCTCAGCGGTATTTCAGCCATCTCTGTGTGGCACTTCTTCAACTGGGAAACATGGAATACATCGTGAACTCCTGACAATCCTTCGGGCAATTCCAACTTATAGGCTACTTCTCCCATACGCTCCAAAACCTTGTATGGTCCTACAAAATGTGGCACTAACTTTCCCTTAACTGCAAAGCGCTTAACTCCTCGAAGTGGAGATACTCGAAGATATACTCGGTCTCCGACTTCGTAAATTGTCTCCTTGCGTTTAGAATCTGCGTAGCTCTTCTGCCTGGACTGGGCTACCTTGAGCCTATCGCGAATCAATTTTACCTTCTATTCAGACTCCTTAATTAGATCCGGTCCAAACAACTGACGGTCTCCAACTTCATCCCACAACAATGGGGTCCTACACTTCCTTCTGTACAACGCTTCGAAAGGGGCCATTTTGAAACTGGATTGATAACTGTTGTTGTAAGAGAACTCTGCATATGGCAAATTCTCGTCCCAACTAGATCCATAATCTAGCGCACAAGCTCTCAGCATATCCTCCAAAATCTGATTGACTCTCTCGGTCTGTCCATCTGTCTGCGGGTGGAAAGCTGTACTGAACTCTAGCCTAGTACCGAAAGTTTCATGCAGCTGATTCTAGAACTTTGAGGTAAACTGGGTTCCTCTATCTGATACAATGCTCCTTGGAACTCCGTGCAGACATACGATCCTGGTCATGTATATCTTTGCCAACTTGGCACTAGTATAGGTAGTCTTCACTGGAATGAAATGGGCTACCTTTGTCAAATGATCGACTACAACCCATATCGAGTCATAGCCTGAACGAGTTCTGGGAAATCCTATAATAAAATCCATGCCTAACTTATCCCACTTCCATTAGGGTATCGACAATGGCTGTAGCAATCCCGCTGGCTTCTGATGCTCTGCCTTTACTCTCTGACATACATCACAAACAGCTACATATTCCGCAATATCCTTCTTCATTCCGGTCCACTAGAAAGTATCCTTCAAATCCAAATACATCTTGGTATTTCCTGGGTGAATCTAATATGGTGAATTATGGGCCTCTTGCAGAATTAACTTCCTGATCTCCCGGTCATTAGGCACATAAAGACGGTCTTCAAACCATAAGGTATCGTGCTCATCCTCACGAAATCCTTTAGCTTTTCCTTTGCTCATTTTCTCCTTAATAGAAGCAATCTCCTTGTTAGTCCTTTGAGCTTCTCTGATCTTATCCATCAAAGTAGACTGAATCTCCAATGCTGCTACATAGCCTCTCAGGACTATGTCCAAACATAGCTCACGAAGATTTTCGGCTAACTCCCTTGATAAATCTCCCGTCATTTGGGTGTTAACATGACTTTTACGGCTCAGCGCATCGGCTACTATGTTAGCCTTTCCAGGGTGAAAATGCAATCTCATATCATAATGCTTGATGAGCTCCAACCATCTCCTTTGCCTGAGATTTAACTCTTTTTGCGTGAAAATATACTTCAAACTCTTGTGATCCGTGTACACCTCACAATGGTTTCCAATGAGAAAATGTCTCCAAGTCTTCAACGCATGCACTACGGCTGCTAACTCCAAATCATGAGTGGCATAATTCAACTCATGAGGCTTAAGCTGTCGTGAGGCATAGGAAACAACTCTTCCTTCCTGCATAAGTACTGCTCCAAGTCCTTGACATGAAGCGTCACAATACACCTCATAATCCTTGGTCTGATCTGGCAAAATCAACACTGGTGATGTAACCAAACGTTTCTTCAACTCCTGGAAAATGGCCTCACATTCCTCGGTCCATATGAACTTGGTATCCTTCTTCAACAACTCCTTCATAGGCTTCGCAATCTTCGAGAAATTTTTAATAAATCTCCGGTAGTATCCTGCAAATCCAAGAAAACTCCGGATCTCTCCAACTGTTGTTGGCGCTTCCCAATTTGTCACAGTGTCAACCTTGGTGGGATCTACTGCTATACCTTCTCCGGATATAACGTGTCCGAGAAATCCAACTTCCTTTAACCAAAACTCACATTTGCTAAATTTGGCATATAACTGATGTTCTTTGAACTTACCCAGTACCAAACGCAAATGCTCCTTATGCTCCTCTTCATTTTTCGAGTAAACCAGGATATCATCAATGAACACTACGACGAACTTATCCAAAAACTCCATAAACACCTTGTTCATCATGTTCATAAAATTATGCAGGTGCGTTAGTCAGTCCAAATGACATAACTGTGTACTCGTACAGCCCATACCTGGTAGTAAAAGTTGTCTTAGGTATATCCTGTTCTCGAATCTTCAACTGATGGTATCCTGATCGCAGATCAATCTTGGAAAATACCTTAGATCCTTGCAATCGATCAAACAGATCATTGATCATCGTTAGTGGGTACTTGTTCTTGATGGTTACTTCATTCAATCATCGATAATCAACAACCATCCTTAACGCTCCATCCTTCTTCTCCACTAGAAGTACCGGCGATCCCCAAGGTGAAGAACTTGGGAGAATATATCCCTTATCAAGTAACTCCTTAATCTGCTTCTTAATCTCCTCCAAATCCTTTCTGGGCATCCTGTATGGTCTCTTAGATATTGGCCCTGTGCTTGGCAAAAGCTCAATCAAAAACTCAATATCTCTATCCGGTGGCATGCCTGGCAACTCCTCTAGAAATACATTAGGGAAATCCTTCACTACTGGTACTTCCTCCTGCACAACTCCTGTTAGGGAATTTACTTGAGTCCTTTTAGGCACATGCCGGGATACATACTTGATCCTTCTTCCTTTTGGCGTTGTAAGCAAAATTGACTTACTAGCGCAGTCAATATTCCCTTCATACGTCGATAACCAATCCATGCCTAATATCACATCCAATCCTTGAGATTCCAATACTATTAGGTCTGAGGGAAATACGTAGTTACCAATCCTCAATGGTAACCGATCACACCATAGACTAGCCATATATTCTGCTCTAGGTGAGGTTACTAACATGGGTGACCTAAGGGCTTGGGCTAGCAATTCATACTTATCCACAAATCCCCTTGAGATGTATGAATGCGATGCACCGGTATCAAAAAGAACGAGTGCAGTAAAGACTTAACCAAAAACTTACCGATTACTGCATCGGGCTGCTCTTCAACCTCCTCCACGTTAACGTGGTTCACCTGTCCCTTGTTGAAAGGGTTCGGCTTCTTCCCAGAGCTTCCATTTCCATTTCCATTCTGAGATTCAGGACATTCATTGGCATAATGTCCGGTCTTCTGACACTTAAAGCAAGTGACTTGGCTCAGGTCTCTTTTGGTTGGGTTTGATGGGTTGGTACGGTTCTGGCCGTTGCTTCCTCCATTCCCATTACCATTCTTGGGGCCGTTATGATTGTGCGAGCTACCTCCTCCATGGGTATGCTGAAAATGTCCTCCCGGTCTAGGGGAAAAATGTGGCTTCTACTGAGCTCCTGAATTGTACTTCCCTTGTCCATACTTCCTCTTGCGATTCTCAATCTGCTGCTGCTTCCCTTCAATCATAAGAGCACAATCTACCAACTCCTGGTAGTTGTTGAAGGTTGCTACCATCAACTGCATGCTCAACTCATCATTCAGCCCTTCCAAAAACTTCTCCTGCTTAGCTGCATCCATAGCAACGTCATTTGGAGCATAACGTGCTAGCTTACTAAAGTCCTCCACATACTGGTCAACTGTCCGTCCTCCTTGGCGCAAGTTGCGAAACTCACGCTTCTTCATGGCCATAGATCCTGTTGAAACATGGGCAGTACGGAAAGCCTGCTAAAACTGGTCCCATGTGATAGTGTCGATAGGGAAAGTGGGTGTGAAATTCTCCCACCATGATGCTGCGGGTCCGTCAAGCTGATGTGCGGCAAACTTCACCTTTTCCGCATCTATGCATCCTGCTGTGGTCAACTCCCTTGCTGTCTTGCAGAGCCAATCATCAGCTACTATAGGCTCGGTGCTACTGGAAAACACCGGCGGATTCAGCCTAAGAAAACGGGCTAAGTGATCAATAGGTGGTGGTGGATTGTTGTTGTTTCCCTGATTCTGATTCTGGACTAGCAATTGCATCAACGTGTTCTGCTGCTGGATCAACTGAGTGAGCTCTGGTGGGAAGGTAAATCCGGGGTCACGTCTCGGAGGCATCTGAGGGTTTAGAAATGATGATATTTAAGAATAGAGAGGGGTCTAGAGAGAAAACACTACCCATATGCACATGAGGCAAAAGCAAACAATTCATTTCATTCAATCAAACAAGGGCATACAATCGATCTAACTATCGCAAAAGTGCTCGGACTACTATATTTACATGGTGGACTACTACTACTGATGGGGTGGTCTACTAGAAATATTCTTCGGTTGCAGACTCCATGATATCTGCTCCAGCTTCATTAACATAGTCATCATCGCTATCATCTGGATCCGAGTCGGTGTCGTCAATGATGATGTAGTCTTTCGGGCGAATCTCCTTGGGTTCATCGTCTTCTTCTACTGGTGTAGGGCCTCCCATGAATATTACGATCTTCTTGATCAGATCGTCATTCTTCTCCACTAATACTTTGATTTCCTCTTCATAATCTTCACGTGTAGCCTTGAGTTCTTCCTCTAGTTCCGTGATTATTTTCCTCGCCTTCTTCAGATCTAGCATGTATGCGCACATCTGGTTCTCCTGATGTCGAATGTGCTGGTTTAACTCCTGGATAAAAGCTTCAATTGATTTGTCCTTCCTGGTGCTGATCATCTCCCATTGCTCATCTCGGCACCCACAAATCTGGTAGATAGTATCCTTGAGATCATTGCGGTAAACTTCTCCAATGCGTCCCATGGCGATGTGAGCTGCCATGCTCTTTCCTAGACTCCAGGTTGGTGCATCAAAGGAAAACTCTATGGGCTCAGTGACTGGCATGAACGTCCTTCCTGGAACTTGAACTTGAATCATCCAGCGCTCCTCTTCAGGTGAAGTGGTGTTGTAGGTTCCGGTGAAGCTTGGTACTCCTATGTTCAGGTATCTAGTGACTTCCTTCAAGTGACGTCCAAAGGGTGTATCTTCATCCGGTTGTGTGAACTTGTTCCTTGCATCCGCCATCCTAAAAGATTAGAAAAGATGAGGAGTTAGAATGAGAAGAGTGAGTAGTGATCTAGGGCTTTAGCTTAGTGGTCGTGTCCTACAGTCAGCGTGTGCTCTGACACCATCTTGTAGCGACCAGACCTCAAACGGTCCAATCTCTGTGCTCCGGTGTCATCCCTGGATCAGTAATGCTGACACCACACAGCACTTGAAGGATTTATAACAGAGTAGCAATCACACACTTATTACATCAAGTTTCTCAAAAGAGAACTTATTACAATAAATATGGCTTAAGGCCATCTAATAACGATAACATCGGAAGGCTTGGAAGATAAGTGAGTCCATCAACTCCAACGACATCACTGAGTATAGAACCACGACCTAAAGGCACCTTACTTGTCGTCTGAAAAGTCTGCAACATGAACGTTGCAGCCCGAAATGGGTCAGCACATGGAATATGCTGGCAATGTAACACATAGAGAGTAATGAAAGAATAAGACTATACTATATGCATATTTGGCTGGTGGAAAGCTCTATGGTTACAGTTTTTGCATAAAGCCAATTTTTCCCTACTGCAAAGGAATACATTTTATTTAACTACCATGGTGGTTGTTAAACATTGAGAGTGTAGACACCCTCTCAATCCCAATTAAACATCATCATTAAAACCCAACAAAATTAATTAGAGTAACATGCTGAGATTCACATGATAATCCAAGTACTAGATACTCAAGATGTCCATAACCGGGGACACGACTAACCCTGATTAGTTTATACACTCTGCAGAGGTTTGCGCACTTTTCCCCACAAGACTCGATCTCCCCCGTTGGGATTCTCGCACTACATAATGTTTGAGAAATGGATGACCGAGACATAGTCTTTCAGAAGCGCTAGCACCTTACGATCGGGTAGACCGTCACACCTACTTTCCCCTACATCTGCTAGTCTACCACTATAAGAGTTCGCACAACTTAGTCAACTATGCTAGAGCCCATTGTAGCTTGTGGCTGCACACAGAAGTTTCTAGTATGAATAATCTCATGATCCCTTTGAGCCTGGGTGGCGGTCCAAAAGAAAAATAGGCAATCGCTGGAATACCCAGGTGCCTCAATCCACCCAGATGTGTATTTAAGTTGCCACCTTAGATAAACCATTAATTTAACAATCTCACATCTGTCATGGATACACTCACCCAATCCGCGTCTACTAGCATAACATGGCATAATAAGAAAACATAGAAGTAACTCCCAAAGTGTGATGATGAAACAGGTAATAGGTACTACCTCATCTACTTCCCAAAACCCACAATTTAATTAGATCCTAATCATGCAATGTGTGAGGGTTGATCTAATGCAATAAAACTGGGTAATAGGAAGTACAATCAAAGTGTTACTTGCCTTGCTGATGATCCGCAAAACCTAGCGATTCGAAGTAGCAAGCGGCGCACTCCAGGTACTCTATCGCAAACAAACAAGCATACAATAAGTACTCAACTAATGCACAGGTAAAACTCAAATAAGAGATCTAACCAGAAAGTTCAACTTAAGAACTCCGGTTGGTAAAAAGAATCAAATCGAACGAAGCAACGAAAGACAAACGGCAAAAGAAACAAGCTTCATTTACTAATCTGGATCTAGGTCAAATTTTAGAGAGGCAAAAACTTGTTTGAGTTGGTTAAACGGAAAGAGGGTTTCGAGATGAAACTCCAGGCGCTTGAATCGCCTGATTCCGATAAATGAGTGAAAAGTTATACTAAAACGAAAATCAGATCAGAAATCGCGATCAGAAAAATCACGGATTTAATCCGAGAAAAAGAAAAACGACGAACAGATTAACGAACGAACGTTTGTTATCTGGATCTAAATGATGAACGCGTTCGTTTAAACGAACGAACGAGCGAACGCTCGCTAACTAACTAAACCGAAAAAACTGATCTATCTAATAAAACGAATAAAAAACCGAAAATAAACCGAACGGTTTTTCGAGAAAAACCGGCGGCAGCGGTGGCTTTGACCTCGTCGGCGGCGGCGGATTCCGGCAGTGGCGGCGGCTGCAGGCAGCTTAGGGTTTGGGGCGGCGGCGGCTTGGGGCTGGTTCGGCCCGGGGTCGCGCTATATAAAGCCCCGGCCAGGCGGAGTCCTGGCCGGACATGGCCCAGGGTCGGTTCGTTTTTTTAATAATTACGCACAGAAAAAACAAAAGAAATACTAAACGGACTCCAAAAATCCTGAAATAAATTTTTCCCGGCTTCTAAAATCAAGCCGCATAGGATGAACATTTATTTGGGGCGTAAATGCAATTTTTAAAAACGCGCATTTTTCCTAAATTCAAATAAAATAGCAAATAAAACCAAAGTAAAATCTTATTTGATTTTTTATTAAATCCTTAATATTTCTCTATTTTGGGAAAATCATTTTATTCCCTCTCTCATATTTTGATAATAGAAATAATTGAAGATAAAAATGAATAGAATCAAATGATCCTATTTTCAAAATTTGAGAAAATTCAAATATGAAAATAACGAAATCCCCAACTCTCTCCAAGGGTCCTTGAGTTGCGTAGAATTTCTAGGATCGACCAAAAAGAAAATAAATATGATATGCAATGATGATCTATTGTATAACATTCCAAATTGAAAATTTGGGATGTTACACAATCCATGCCTAACACCCCATCGTATGGACTCAGCTCGAGCACTCGCAGATTGGTGTGAAAGGTGTCTCCATGCCAATCTAGTTGCCTTGCCATGGAGTTGCGGCGCATATACTGGTCATTGTCCGCACGCATGAATACGGGCGGCAGTGCTTCTGTGGGGACAGACGGACGAGTAGCAAACACCCGACTGATGAAACTATGGGTGCTCCTCGAGTCCACTAGTAAGAGCATAGCTTGATCACCAACCTGGGCGCACATACGCATTGTGGATGGGGCCTCATCACCAGATAGGGCATGCTATGAGAGTGTGCAACATTTTGGCTCCTGGGCTACTGGGGTATCGAGAGACTAAAGTGCGTGCACCATGTCATCCGAGAGGATTTCCCCATAGTCGCCGACCTCAATCATAAGAACTTGACTGGTGCGCTTCCACTGATGTTCTCGACTATATTTGTCACCACAACGGAAACAGAGGCCATTGGCACGCCTGAAATGCCGTAACTTCCGCTCTTTGCCGTAATCATTACCACCGAGTCGTGGTGGCAGACTGGCGCAAACTGGTATAGGAGTCGGCGAGGTTGATTGTGGACGGCCCCCTGGTGTAGTGCGGTGGCGTGGTACTCATTGTTTCTCTAGTTCCTCTTCTTGAATTCTGGCGAACACCTCCGGTTGGTGACTATAGCCGGATACCCAATCGGAGTTCGTCCTTCAACCCAAGCAGAAATTAGGAGACGAGAAATTTGGGGCTCAGCGATGGGTCGAGTGACATGAGATGGTACATGGATGTTTCAAACTGTTTGCGATACTCTTGCACTATTCCTGTCTGCTGCAATTGCATGAAATGATGCATTTGGACCTCGAAGTCCTCGGATGTGTCTCACAGAATGCCAGCACCCACACCGCTGCAAGCCCCTCCATGTATGGCGAACCTGTGGTGACCCAGTTGTGCTGCGGCACTTGATACAATTCGAAGTATCAGGTACAACGCTCTAGCCAAATCCACGGTGCATTGCCATCGAACCGCGGAAATTCATGTTTCGGAGGTTTGAAAGTGTACTCGCTGGTGCGGCCCTGCTCTATCGTTTGGCATGCGCGGGGGAAGCAGAGGCGGGCCGTGGTTCACCATATAGGTGAAGGGCAGCTGGGCCGCGCCCTCGTTGTAGAGCAGTAGTGGCGGCGTGGGGCGAACGGGCGGAGGGGTGGTACTTGGGGCGGATCGGTGACTAGTTGCGGAGGTGGCTGATACGTCTCCAACGTATCTATAATTTTTTATTGTTCCATGCTATTATATTATCCACCTAGGATGTTTTATATGCATTTATATGCTATTTCATATGATTTTTGGGACTAACCTATTGACCTAGAGCCCAGTGCCAGTTTCTATTTTTCCTTGTTTTGAGTTTTACAGAAAAGGAATACCAAACGAAGTCCAATTGACATGCCAATTTTTGATGATTCTTTATGGACGAAAAGAAGCCCCCGAAGTAAAAGAGTTGGGCTAGAAGAGTCCCGAGCCATCCACGAGGGTGGAGGGCGCGCCCTAACCCCTGGGCTCGCCCCCTATCTCATGGACGACTCGGAGACCCCCTGATGTGAGATCGACGCAAAAAATGCCTATAAATACATAAACCCCCGAAAAGAAACCTAGATTGGGAGTTCCGCGGCCGCAAGCCTCTGTAGCCACCGAAAACTTATCTAGACCCGTTCTGGCACCCTGCCCTGCCAGAGGGGGGATCCATCACCAGTGGCCATCTTCATCATCCCAGCACTCTCCATGACGAGTAGGGAGTAGTTCACCCTCAGAGTTGAGGGTATGTACCAATAGCTATGTGTTTGATCTCTCTCTCTCTCTCTCTCTCTCTCTCTCTCTCTCGTGTTCTTGATTCAGCACGATCTTGATGTATCGCGAGCTTTGCTATTATAGTTGGATCGTATGATGTTTCTCCCCCTCTACTCTCTTGTAATGGATTGAGTTTTCCCTTTGAAGTTATGTTATCGGATTGAGTCTTTAAGGATTTGAGAACACTTGATGTATGTATTGCATGTGCTTATCTGTTGTGACAATGGGATATTCACATGATCAACTTGATGTATGTTTTGGTCATCAACTTGCGAGTTCCGTGACCTTGTGAACTTATGCATAGGGGTTGGCACACGTTTTCGTCTTGACTCACCGGTAGAAACTTTGGGGCACTCTTTGAAGTTCTTTGTGTTTGTTGAATAGATGAATATGAGATTGTGTGATGCATATCGTATAATCATACCCACGGATACTTGAGGTGACATTGGAGTATCTAGGTGACATTAGGGTTTTGGTTGATTTGTGTCTTAAGGTGTTATTCTAGTATGAACTCTAGGATAGATCGAACAGAAAGAATAGCTTCGTGTTATTTTACTACGGACTCTTGAATAGATCGATCAGAAAGGATAACTTTGAGGTGGTTTCGTACCCTACAATAATCTCTTCGTTTGTTCTGTGCTATTAGTGACTTTGGAGTGACTCTTTGTTGCATGTTGAGGGACAGTTATATGATCCAATTATGTTATTATTGTTAAGAGAATTTGCACTAGTGAAAGTATGAACCTTAGGCCTTGTTTCAACGCATTGCAATACCGTTTTCGCTCACTTTTATCATTAGTTACCTTGCTGTTTTTATATTTTCAGATTACAAAAACCTATATCTACCATCCATATTGCACTTGTATCACCATCTCTTCGCCGAACTAGTGCACCTATACAATTTACCATTGTATTGGGGCTGTTGGGGACACAAGAGACTCTTTATTACTTGGTTGCAGGGTTGTTTGAGAGAGACCATCTTCATCCTACGCCTCCCACAGATTGATAAACCTTAGGTCATCCATTTGAGGGAAATTTGCTACTGTCCTACAAACCTCTGCACTTGGAGGCCCAACAAAGTCTACAAGAAGAAGGTTGTGTAGTAGACATCAGTGGCACCTAGGTGGAGGATCCCATGGTTGCTGTGACCCCGGAGGCAGAGAGCGTTCTTGCGGCGACCATCGCTTTTGGATCGGTGACCGGTGTTGACTTGCGAGCCTCGTCCACTTCCGCCTGGGTGAGGTCAATTTTCTTGGACAAATATTTGAGCTCATGAGACACCTGCTCGTTGAAGGCGAGTTGCACCTGGAAACGCTCATCTGCGGTGGTCTTGCTGGCATCAAGACAACGTATGACCGACTCGAGCAGATTTTGGAGCTTATCGGTGGTCTCCATCATCACGGTGAGGACGTGTCAGATCTGGATCGAGGGTTTGTTGGACGACACTGTCGTCTCGCTCCAAAACGGATCGAACCACAGGAAAGATTTTGCATGCATTCACCAGGGTGAATCGCACCTAACATGATGGAATTTTTCCGATCCGAACGAGAGGATGTGCGGCGGCGGCAGCGTGAAGGTGGGGAGAAAATTTCTGGCTCTCATTACCAACTGTAATGCCCAGCTGGGGAGGATCGGGGAGAGGATCGGGATGAGGAAGGGAGAGGTTAGGTGAGAGGAGGCAGCGGAGGGGAGAGGATCAATTCACTTTCTTATTCACCATGAACCATAACAGTGGGAACAACTAGCTTAAGTAGTATCTCTCACACACACACATCGTCCCAACACGGGATCACTCGTATTAATTGGCTTGGGCCCAGAGGCTCTCAGGCTATGGCCCAACTTAACTTGTAGTTGCACAATTTGTGCACTCGTTGTCCGCTGCAGGTTCAGGCCATGCACCCTAACTGCATGCATGACACCCACGTGTGGCGTACTAGTTTTGCACATACATATCTTTTACGACACATTGTGGGAAAATGGGTTGGCCGATGGAGTAACAACGGAGCTAAGGTCAAATCATCCCACCTCCGACCACGTGGGTGAACACATGTACCTGCGCATATCATAACATCACCAAGTGACTACCTTGAGCGACTGTGAAATGACGGTCATTTGTTCCCGGAGGCGAGGAGCCAAGGACACTTCATCGAGTATTTAATTTGCATGCCTACCTTGTTAGGAGAGGTATTATTTGTGTAGAATAGACACTATGGTACCCCTTGGACTATAAAAGGAGGGCCGAGCTACTGTAAAAGGGTGTTGGATACTTGGTAGAACCTAGGGAGGAGCAACACTACACTTCCCGTTCCAACGGGGGTTTGTAGCTCTCTATCCACCAAATAAACCACACACAAACTAGGAGTAGGGTGTTATGCAACCATGCGGCCTGAACCTGGGTAGACCGTAGTGTCTTTCTACTCTTTTCTCGTTGAGATAGATCCATGCCTTGCACACTGTCTATGAGTCGACAAGGGATGCCTCCAATCCTTGGTGTCTCGCTTGTGTTCTGCACATGCGGACGACGCCCGGTTACACTCTAAATCCTTGAGTATCCACAAATCTAGGCGTCATGTCCTTGTTTCCTAGCTTCCTCCCTTCACTCACTCTCGATCTAACACGCGTCTAGCCCCACACACACCCATGCATCCTCCACTAAGAGTGAAACCAACTAGTTGTGTCCTCATTTGTATTGCCATAATTCCAGCACTATACAATTTATACTTCCCAATATAATTTTTATATGTTGACAATCGAGTCATAAGAAAATATGACCTATTAAATAGTAATATGTGGCCTTGTGCCATTGATCAAAACAAAATATATGGTCAACAATTAGGTGGCAACTATTTGAGGTTGTTGAAAATCCATATGCACATGTCAACAACTTCAATAAGTATAATTTAAATGTTAACATTATTATACTTCACAAATTTGGTAGTTCATATCTTCTTTCAAAACGACTACATGTAGACAAAGAGACATCTTGTAGATACAATATTGAAATTCTATCCTACAAGTAGAAGTTAAATGTCTACATTATTATACTCCATAAAACTGTTGATTCATGTCTTTTAGAACCACTTCCATGCAGATATAGCCACATCTTCTAGATATAATATAAGAATTTCAACATGCATATCTTCTAGATAGAATCACATATCTTATCATTCAGTTTTTTAGGTCTCGTCTTTCTAGGCTATAAGATATGGCATAGCCTATCTCGATGTGCATCTACTCGCTTACTTGCTTTCGTAACTATTCATTTCTGAAGACATGGGAGTCATCAAAATGCTAAGCCTATTATGCCTGCTACTGCTCATGCCACTTCTTTTAGTTCCTTGTAAGAGTTGTTTGAAAATTTCAGATGAAGAACAAGGCACTTCCTTCGTGCAATATTTTACATTTTCAAGTCATATGTGATATTCATACTCCATGCTACTTCTTTCTTTCTTGTTTCTTCATGGAAGATTGTAGGATCTAATTTTTTGTGCTCCATATCGTGTGGTTGTTTTGTAGGCTTGGAAGCCAAGACTTGCGTTGTACATAGCAGGACCTATGAGACTATATCATGCAAGGTGGATCCATGTGTTGAGGCCTGCCACAAGGAGGGATTTACTTATGGGTTCTGCTCCCCCTACCCCCTTATAATAGTTTGTTTCTGCGTAAAAAACTGTTGAATAAAAATCATGCTGCGACTATCATAGGATGTGTGATGTAACAAATAATAAGGTTATTTAGTATGATGAATTGAGAATGGGAAATGCCAGAAGTTGAGTATCTACCAAATATTCCTTACCTTTTGGCTTAACGTACAAATAGGACTACTCATGATGCAGGTACATCAAACACATGGCACTATGCTAAAAAATCACATGCTAGAAATGTGAGATGTAGTTACTTTGATTACCATACACCCACAAACATTTTGTCCCTACCATATTCTCTAGCGTATGTCCTTCCCTCTGGTGATGCTTGTTAAAAGTATGACCTATAAGCAATAATAAAGTTGCTATTCTTCTATTTCCATGCTCATAATTAAGTTTATATTATTGCATTATAAACCCAATGGTTATTCAATATGAGATTCGTAGGAAAACCCAGTGGCATGTGTGAAAAGATAAACACCAATCAGATCCCTAGCATCAGTGTCACAGATAATGGGTACCCGTTGAACCCTCCATCATGTGGGCCGTGCCGACTCATTAATTACTGGGAGTACGCCGAGACATCAACAGAACCTGAAGCTCATACAAGACCCCTCTCAATGGATTCAAGTAAGGCAAGGCTTTGGAAGCCTTCCAATTACATATTGAAAAGCATCACCCTTGCATTGACTCCAACGAGGAGAGCATCAAGACATCCACACTCATCCTACGAACGTCCGAAGAATGGGCTATCGCGAAGTGGTCGTCCCCTGTGAATAGGCGACGGATCCACCACGGGTCGAGCCCGACCCATGGGTGGGAGGAGCAGCCCCCGAACAGTACATTGGCCTAGGCCAATGATAGCGTGGGAGGAGACCTTTGACGATGTGTTTCTCACTGGAGGCCACCCCGCTCTTAAGCAATCATGACGTGTCGAGCGTTTAGCCTATCTTTACCATGCACATGACAATTGTTTTGGTACGTTGATGTCTACTATGCAACTTTATTCTTGTAGACACATGTTGGGCCTCCAAGCGTAGAGTTTTGTAGGACAGTAGCAATTTTCCCTCAAGTGGGTGACCTAAGGTTTATCAATCCGTGAGAGGTATAGGATGAAGATGGTCTCTGTCAAACGGCCCTACAACCAAATACAAGAAATCTCTTGTGTCCCCAACACACCCAATACAATGGCAAATTGTATAAGTGCACTAGTTCAGCCAAGAGATGGTGATAAAAGTGTAATATAGATGGTAGAAATATATTTTTATAATCTGAATAAATAAAAACAGCAAGGTAGCAAATAGAAAACAAGCACAAAAACAGTATTGCAATGCTTGAAAATGAGGCCTAGGGTCCGTACTTTCGCTAGTGCAATTTCTCAATAGTGCTAATATAATTGGATCATATAACCACCCCTCAATGTGCAACGAAGAATCACTCCAAAGTTCCTATCTAGCGGAGAACATACGAAGAAATCATTTGTAGGGTACGAAACCACCTCAAAGCTATTCTTTCTGATCAATCTATCCTAGAGTCGTACTAAAATAACACCAAGCTATTCTTTTCGATCGATCTAACCAAGAGTTCGTACTAAAATAACACCAAAGCAAATTCAGATTTGTAATATTCAATTCAACACAAAGAACTTCAAAGAGTGCCCCAAGATTTCTACCGGAGAAACAAAGACAAGAACGTGCATCAACCCCTATGCATAGATTACTCCAATGTTACCTCAGGAATCCGCGAGTTGAGTGCCAAAACATATATCAAGTGAATAAATATGATACCCCATTGTCACCACGAGTATTCAATTGCAAGACATATATCAAGTGTTCTCAAATCCATAAAAGTATTCAATCCGGTAACAACAAAGTCTAAAAGGGAAAAACTCAATTCATCACAACAAGATAGAGAGGGGAAAACACCATATGATCTGACTATATTAACAAAGCCCGCAATACATCAAGATCGTGACATCTCAAGAACATGAGAGAGAGAGAGAGATTAAACACATAGCTACTGGTACAAACCCTCAGCCCCGAGGGTGGACTACTCCCTCCTCATCGTGGTGGCCGCCGGGATGATGAAGATGGCCATCGGAGATGATTCCCCCCTCTGGCAGGGTGCCGAAAAGGGTCTAGATTGGTTTTCGGTGGCTGCAGAGCATTGCGGTAGCGGAACTTCTAATCTAGTTTAACCCCGAGGGTTTTTGGAATTTTTGGGAATTTATAGGGTAAAGAGGGGGTGCGGGAGGCCACCGATGTGGGCACAACCCACCTGGGCGCGCCTGGGCCCCCAGGCGTGCCCTGGTGGGTTGTGCCCCCTCAGGGCACCCCTAGGTGCTTCTTTGGCCCACTGGTGGTCTTCTGGTCCATAAAAAATCCACAAAAAGTTTTGTGGTGTTTGGACTCCATTTGATATTGATTTCATGCGATGTAAAAAACAAGCAAAAAACAGCAACTGGCACTTGGCACTATGTCAATAGGTTAGTCCCCAAAAATGAAATAAAATGACTATAAAATGATTATACAATATCCAAGATTGATAATATAACAGCACAGAACAATAAAAAATTATAGATACGTTGGAGACGTATCATACGTGTCTGATACGTCTCCAACGTATCTATAATTTTTTATTGTTCCATGCTATTATATTATCGGTTTTGGATGTTTTATATGCATTAATTTGCTATTTATATTACTTTTGGGACTAACTTATTAACCTAGAGCCCAGTGCTAGTTTCTATTTCCCCTTGTTTTTGAGCTTCACAGAAAAGGAATACCAAACGGAGTCCAAACGAAATAAAACTTCACGATGATTTTTCTTCGACTAGAAGACACCCAGGGGACTTGGAGTCCTAGCTAGAAGAGCCACGAGGCGGAGGCAAGGGTGGAGGGCACGCCCTAGGGGGCACCCCTACCTTCTGGACCCCTCGGGGCTACCCTGACCTAGCACTTTGTCCTATATATTCACATATATACCAAAACCCTCAAAAGCATCCACGAAAACACTTTTCCACCACCGCAACCTTGTGTTCCCGTGAGATCCCATCTTGGGGCCTTTTCCAGCATCCTGTCAGAGGGGGTTCGATCACGGAGGGCATCTACATCAGCTCTATTGCCCTTCCGATGAAGCGTGCGTAGTTTACCATAGACCTACGGGTCCATAGCTAGTAGCTAGATGGCTTCTTCTCTCTCTCTCTCTCTCTCTCTCTCTTTGATTCTCAATACCATGTTCTCGATGTTCTTGGATATCTATCCGATGTAATCTTCTTTTGCGGTGTGTTTGTCGAGATCCGATGAATTGTGGATTTATGATCAACTTATCTATGAATATTAGTTGAATCTTCTCTGAACTCTTATATGCATGATTTGATATCTTTGTATTTCTCTTCTAATTATCGATTTGGTTTGGCCAACTAGATTGGTTTTTCTTGCAATGGGAGAGGTGCTTAGCTTTGGGTTCAATCTTGCGTGATTTCACCCAGTGACAAAGTAGGGGTAGCGAGACACGTATTGAATTGTTGCCATCGAGGATAAAAAGATGGGTTTTCATCATATTGCTTGAGTTTATTCCTCTACATCATGTCATCTTACTTAAGGCATTACTCCGTTCTTTATGAACTTAATACTCTAGATGCATGTGGGATAGTGGTCGATGTGTGGAGTAATAGTAGTAGATGCAGGCAGGAGTCAGTCTACTTGACACGGATGTGATGCCTATATGCATAATCATTGCCTTGGATATCGTCATAACTTTGCGCTTTTCTATCAATTGCTCGACAGTAATTTCTTCACCCACCGTATTATTTGCCTTCATGAGAGAAGCCTCTAGTGAAACCTATGGCCCCAGGTCTATTTTCCATCATATTAGTTTTCGATCTACTATTTTGCAATCTTTTATTTTCAGATCTATAAACCAAAAAACCCAAAAATATTTTATATTTTGTTTAGTTCTATCTATCTCTATCAGATCTCACCTTTGCAAGTGACCATGAAGGGATTGACAACCCGTTTATCACATTGGGTGCAAGTGTTTGATTGTTTGTGCAAGTGCATCTATTGGGGACTTGCGCGTTTCTCCTACTAGATTGATACCTTGTTTATTAACTGAGGGAAATACTTATCTCTTCGGTGCTGCATCACCCTTTCCTCTTCAAGGGAAAAACCAACGCAAGCTCAAGAAGTAGCAGGAAGAATTTCTAGCACCGTTGCCGGGGAGATCTACGTCAAGCCTACCAAGTACCATCATAAACTCTCATCTCTTGCATTACATTATTTTCCATTTGCCTCTCATTTTCCTCTCCCCCAATTCTAAAATGATTTTCAGAAAAACACAAAAATATTTTCCCTTTTTATTCGCCCTTCTTCCGTTCGTCTTTTCGTTTGCCTCTTTGCTCATGTTGCCATGTGCCTTCTATTTGCTTGCATGTTTGCTTGCTAAAAATATATTGTTATGGATCCACTTAATGTTTTCTAATTGGATCATCTTCGACCCATATGTGCTCGTGCTGAAACCCCAACCGGTTTAGTTGAGGGAAAATCTTTAGATATGCATGCTCATTTTGTGCGTCACCGTTTGTTTGAAAAGGGGAGAGTCTTATGGAATCAAATAAATTATTTTCTATGTTATGCTTGGAATCTTTGTGAACTTTGTGATTTTACTTGTTGCTCTAAGAACACAAAAAAACACCTTCCCTACCTATGTGAGTTTTAATGATAATGAAATTTTATCTTCTTATGAAAAGAGTGTTTATAGTTACTATGATATCGAACAAATTGAAGAATCTATTGCTTTTAAGGGTGCTTATGAAGTTGCTTCTTTGATTGAAAAGTATGATATTACTCTCTACATATCTGAAAAATTTGACATACTTAAATATTGCTATGAAAACTATGGTTATAATGTCTATGTCAATGTATTTATTGAGAGAATGACCGTGGCTTTGGAAGAAAATAATGACATGCATAAATCTATAGATAATTATGATTCCGATGATTTGATTGTAATATCCCTTGATGAACATGATGCTTGCCATTCTTATGGCCATGATGCCAATATTTATGGAGATGAATTTGCTATAGTTCCTTATGTTAAACATGAGATTGTTGCTATTGCACCCATACTTGATAGTTCCTTGAATCAAAAGCATGATTGCAATGATGTTATTATAAATTCTATTAGTGTAAATTGTGCTAATAATATGCAAAACCCCAAGCCTGGGGATGCTAGTTTTACTATGTCCGCTACTTATTGCAATGATCATGATTGGGGTGATAATGCCTCTTATGATCTTGAAAATTTATTTAAGCCTCATGATGAATATGTTTGCTATAATATTGAAAGTGGGTTTAGAAGAGGGTCAACTTTAGGAAATAATTACCCCACTATTTTGGAGATTGATAAATCTTATGTAATTTTTGATAAAAGTTGGCTTGGCGAGGTCATGACTTTATTTTATGATAATCCCACTAATTTGGAAGAGTGTCAACTTTGCATGCATGTGGATCATGTAGAGAATATGTTTTGTGATAACTATATTGTTGAATTTGAGTATGACCCCGCATGTAATTATTATGAGAGAGGAAAATATGATTGTAGAAATTATGATGTTACTAAATTACCTCTTATCATGTTGAGATCGCTATTGTTTCTTTCTTCTTCTTTGCACATGCTAGTTTTTGCTTGCCTTCATAATTTGTTTGCCTATAAGATGCCTATGCATAGGAAGTATGTTAGACTTAGATGTGTTTTTCACATGCTTTATGATGCTCTCTTTGTGCTTCAATTCGTGTCTTTCATGTGAGAATCATTAAAATTATCAACGCCTAGCTAAGGGCGTTAAACAAGAGCGCTTGTTGGGAGGCAACCCAATTTTATTTTTGTTCTTGCTTTTTTGGTTCTGTTTTTCCATAAATAATTCATCAAGCCTCTGGTTAGATGTGTTTTTGTGTTTTAATTAGTGTTTGTGCCAAGTAAGACCTTTGGGACGGCATACGATGATAGTTGACTTGGTCTTCCTAAAAAACAAAAACTTTTGCGCCCAGTCACAGAATTTTTAAAAATCACATAAGCGCGATAAAATTCTGATTTTTAGAAAAGTTTATATACAAATTGCCTCCGTTGTCCAATTTTTTTTAGAATTTTTGAAGTTATAGAAGTATTCGAAGTTTACGGATTGCTATAGACTGTACTATTTTCAACAGATTCTGTTTTCTATGTGTTCTTTGCTTATTTTGATGAATCTATGGGTAGTATTGATGTCTACTACGCAACTTTATTCTTGTAGACACGTGTTGGGCCTCCAAGTGTAGTGTTTTGTAGGACAGTTGCAATTTCCCCTCAAGTGGATGACCTAAGGTTTATCAATCCATGGGAGGTGTAGGATGAAGATGGTCTCTCTCAAACAACCCTGCAACCAAATAATAAAAAGTCTCTTGTGTCCCCAACACACCAAATACAATGGTAATTTGTATAGGTGCACTAGTTCGGCGAAGAGATGGTGATAAAAGTATAATATTGATGGTATAAATATATTTTTATATTCTGAATAAATAAAAACAGCAAGGTAGCAAATAGTAAACGGGCACAAAAACGGTATTGCAATGCCTAAAAAATGAGGCCTAGGGTCCATACTTTCGCTAGTTCAATCTCTCAACAGTGCTAACATAATTGGATCATATAACCATCCTTCAACGCGCAACAAAGAATCACTCCAAAGTTCCTATCTAGCGGAGAGCATAAGAAGTAATCGTTTGTAGGGTACGAAACCACCTTGAAGCTATTCTTTCCGATCGATCTATCCAAGAGTTTGTACTAAAATAACACCAAATAATTTCAGATTCGTAATACTCAATCCAACACAAAGAACCTCAAAGAGTGCCCCAAGATTTCTACCGGAGAAACAAATGACGAGAACGTGCATCAACCCCTATGCATAGATTACCCCAATGTTACTGCGGGAATCCGCGAGTTGAATGCCAAAACACATATCAAGTGAATCAATATGATACCCGATTGTCACCACGAGTATTAATATGCAAGACATATATCAAGTGCTCTCAAATCCATAAAAGTATTCAATCTGATAACAACGAAATCTCAAAGGGAAAAACTCAATTCATCACAACAAGATAGAGAGGGGGAAACACCATATGATCCGACTATATTAACAAAGCCCGCGATACATCAAGATCGTGACATCTCAAGAACACGAGAGAGAGAGATTAAACACATAGCTACTGGTACAAACCCTTAGCCCTGAGGGTGGACTACTCCCTCATCATCGTGGTGGCCGCCGGGATGATGAAGATGGCCACCGGAGATGATTCCCCCCCTCCGGCAGGGTGCCGGAACAGGGTCTAGATTGTTTTTCAGTGGCTATAGAGGCCTGCGGCGGTGGAACTTCTGATCTAGGGTTATTTATGACGGTTTCTCTATTTGTAGGATTTTTTGGCGGTGCTTTCACGCGAAGATGGGCCTCGACGTGAGCACAACCCGCTGGGCTGAGCCAGGCCCACCAGACACGCCCTGGTGGGTTGTGCCCTCCTCGTGGCTCATCTGGCCCTCCCACGAAGCTTCGGGGGTCTCTTTTGTTCCAAAAAAATCGTCAAAAAGTTTCAGATCATTTGGAGAACTTTCATTTCTGCACAAAAAACAACACCATAGTAGTTCTGCTAAAAACAACATCAGTCCGGTTAGTTCCATGCAAATCATACCAAAACCATATAAAATTGTTGTAATCATGACATGAATACTTCATAAATTATAGAAACGTCGGAGACGTATCAGCATCCCCAAGCTTAATTCCTACTCGTCCTCGAGTAGGTAAATGATAAAAGAAATATTTTATGAAGTGTGAATGCTAGCAAAGTGCACAACTTTGATCAATGATAATTTCGATCACTTTTCCTAGGGTCATAACAACAACTCTTTCTCATAAAACCTATCATATTCATCATATACTGTTTTCTTTTGTAGCATGGACATTTGGACTTGAATGATTCAAAGTAATAGTCTATAATTTAACATGGGGGCATCAATACTCAAGCATATCACCAAGAAACCATGTCTTTCAAAATAGCAACGCTAAAATAAGTTATCCGTAGCGCATCATGCTTAATCATTGATCCATTCATGAAACACACTTGCATATTGACTACACCGAATGCTCAAGTACGATCATAGTGCCCCCTAGTTGGTGCTTTATAAGAGAAGATGGAGACTCAAATTAAAAATAAAAATTGCATAAAGTAAAAGAAAAGCCCTTCATGGAGGGAAGTAGGGATGTGTAGAGGTGCCAGAGCTCAAAGCGAAAATTGAGAGATCAAAACATTTTGAGAGGCATACTTTTCCCACCAACGAAAATGATTTAGAGCTCCCAACACTTTCCATGCTAGATATATCGTAGGCGGTTCCCAAACAAAAAATAAAGTGTATTCCTTTTTCCACCATACTTTCACTTTCCATGGCTAACCATATCCATGGGTGCCCTCCATACCAACACTTTCCAAGGAATTTATTATTTGAAAACATAAAGTAAATTCATTTTTCATTTCGGGACAAGGCATCCCTAATACCTTTGCCTTACTCTCGTGCAATGACAAGTGAATAAACACTCATCGTGAGAATAACACATCTAGCATGGAAAATATTGGCCACCCCTCACCGCCTCGCGAGCGGTACGAGCACAAAAAGACAAATTTATTTTGAAAATTAGAGATGGCACATACAAATTTGCTTAGAATGACAAAAGAATACCGCATATACGTAGGTATAGTGGACTCATGTGGCAAAACTGTTTTAAATGATTTTGGATGCACAACTAGTGATCATACTTAGTGCAAAATGAAGGCCAGCAAAAGATTGAGAAGCGACCAACCAAGAAACGAATAATATCATAAGCGAGCATTGAGCATAATTAACAGCGAATAATGCACCACAAGTAGGACATAATTTCATCACAAAACTATTGACTTTCATGCTTGCATAGGGAATCACAAACCTTAACACCAATATTTTTACTAAAGCATAATTACTCACCAACATGACTCACATATCACTATCATCACATCTCAAAACTATTACAAAGAATCAAATTTATTTTCTCCAGTGATCTTCATGAAAGTTTTTATTATATCCTTCTTGGATATCTATCACTTTGGAACTAATTTTCATGTCTTGCTTTTGATAAGCTCAGAAAAATAAATAAGTGAAGATCATGAGCATAATATTTATTTCTCTCAAATTAATTTAAGTGAAGCAGGAGAGAATTTCTTCGAAAATACTAAAGCACACTATGCTCAAGAAGATATAAGTGAAGCACTAGAGCAAATGACAAGCTACTCCAAAAAAGATATAAGTAAAGATCAAGCGAGTAGTTAAGTAAATAGGTAGCTATTTGAGGACTCTCTCTTATTCAAAAACTTTCAGATCTAAGAATTTTATTAAAACAACAAGCAAAACAAAATAAAATGACATTCCAAGAATAGCACACATCATGCGAAGAAGCAAAAACCTAGGCTCAACCGATACTAACCGATAATTGTTGAAGAAGAAAGGTGGGATGCCTACCAAGGCATCCCCAGGCTTAGATGCTTGATACTTCTTGAAATATTACCTTGGGATGCCTTGGGCATCCCCAAGCTTGAGCTTTTGTGTCTCCTTAATTCTTCTCATATCACGGTTTTCCTAAATCTCAAAAGCTTCATCCACACAAAACTCAACAAGGACTCGTGAGATAAGTTAGTATAAACCAATGCAAAAACCTTATCATTCTCTACTGTAGCAAATCACTAAAATTATTATTCAACATTGCACACTAAATGCCTCTGCATATTTAATAATCCTATCCTCAAATACAATTATTAAACAAGCAAACATATGCAAACAATGCAAACATAACAGGAATCTGCCAAAACAGTACAATCTATAAAGAATGAAAGAGTATCAATACTTCCCTAACTCAAAAAGTTATGAAAATTTTGGCACACTGTAGACAATTTATCGGAGCTCATTTTGCAAAAAGTTTCAATGTTTTATCACATTCTGCTTTTCTAGGGAATTTTTGCAACAGCGGTAAACTGTTTTCAAATAACAACATCTATACTTACAAAATAAGCATGGCAATGGCTATCATTGCCACTTTTATTGAAATAAAAGATGAAAAAAATGATTCTGAATAAACACAAGAAAATCCTAACAAAATAAAATGACGCTCCAAGTAAAACTCATATCATGTGACGAATGAAGACATAGCTCCAAGTGAGGTTACCGATAATGTTGAAGACGAAAGAGGGGATGCCTTCCGGGGCATCCCCAAGCTTAGTTGCTTGGATCTTCCTTGAATATTAACTTGGGGTGCCTTTGGCATCCCCAAGCTTAGGGTCTTTTTACTCCTTATTCTCCTCATATCAATGTCTCACCCAAAAATTGAAAACTTCAATCACACAAAACTTAATGGAACTTCGTGAGATAGGTTAGTATGATAAAGAGCAAACCATTTCACTTTGGTACTATCTCAGACAAGATTCATAATTGGTCTCACACAATGCCTACTGTAGCATATCATTTCTACAATTTATATTGAGCAATATAAGCCATAGAAACTAGAAAACAAGCAAACTATGCACTGAAAACAGATTCTGTCAAAAACATAACAGTCTATAGTAATCTGTACTCCAACCATACTTCTGCTACTCCAACAATTCTGAGAAAAATAGGAAAACCTGGGTAATTTATCTATTAATCTTCTGCAAAAAGAATCAGCATTTTATCATGCTTTCGATAAAAATGAGAATTGTTTTCCTGAGCACAAAAGTTTTTGTTTTTCAGCAAGATCAAATCAACTATCACCGTAAGCCATCCCAAAGGTCTTACTTGGCACTTTACTGAAACAAAAGCAATAAAACATGACTACTACAGTAGCCTAATCATGTGAACACACAAAAAAGTAGGTAAAAGTGTTGGTTTGTCTCCCAATAAGCGCTTTTCTTTAATGCCTTTTAGCTAGGCATGATGATTTCAATGATGCTCACATAAAAGTAAAAAATAAAACATAATGGGAGCATCATGAAGCATATGACTAGCACATTTAAGTATAACCCACTTCCTAGGCATAGGGATTTTGTGAGCAAATAATTTATGGGTGCAAGAATCAACTAGCATAGGAAGGCAAAACAAGTGCATCTTCAAAAGTTTCAACACATAGAGAGGAAACTTGATATTATTGAGATATGTAGAAGCATATGTTCCTCCCTCATAGTAATTTTCAGTAGCATCATGAATGAACTCAACAATATAGCTATCACGTAAATCATTCTTTTCATGATCTACAAGCATAGAAATTTTATTACTCCCCACACAAACAAATTTCTTCTCATCAATAGTGATGGGAGAAAACTCAACAAAATAACTATCATGAGATTGAAAATTAAAATCATGATGACAAGTTTCATGGTTATCATTATTATTTATAGCATACATGTCATCACCATAATCATCATAGATTGCAACTTTGTTGTCATAGTCAATTGAAACCTCTTCCAAAATAGTCGATTCATCACTAAATGAAGCCATGACCTCTCCAAATCCACTTTCATCATTATAATCATCATAAATAGGAGGCATGCAATCATTATAACAAATTTGCACATCAAATCTTGGGGGACTAAAAATATCATCTTCATCAAATATAGCATCCCCAAGATTGTAGCTTTGCATATCATCAACATCATGGATATTCGAAGAATTCATACTAACAACATTGCAATCATGCTCATCATTCAAATATTTTGTGCCAAACATTTTATTGACTTCTTCTTCTAACAATTGAGCACAATTTTTTGAACCATCATTTTCAAGAAATATATTATAAAGATGATCAATAATATGATGCAACCTCAATTCCATTTTTATATGTAGTTTTCTTTTATAAACCAAACTAGTGATAAAATAAGAAAATAAAAGATCCAATTCCAAGATCTAAAGATATACCTTCATGCACTCACCTCCCCGGCAACGGCGCCATAAAAGAGCTTCATTGATGGGATGTGAGTGCCGCTTTCCTAACCTCCCCGGCAACGGCGCCAGAAAAGAGCTTGATGTCTACTACGCAACTTTATTCTTGTAGACACGTGTTGGGCCTCCAAGCGCAGAGTTTTCCAGGATAGTAGCAATTTTCCCTCAAGTGGATGACCTAAGGTTTATCAATCCGTGGGAGGTATAGGATGAAGATTATCTCACTCAAACAACCTTGCAACCAAATAATAAAAAGTCTCTTGTGTCCCCAATATACAATGGTAATTTGTATAGGTGCACTAGTTTGGCGAAGAGATGGTGATAAAAGTGTCATATTGATGGTAGCAATATATTTTTATAATTTGAATAAATAAAAGCAACAAGGTAGCAAATAGTAAACGGGCACAAAACGGTATTGCAATGCTTAAAAATGAGGCCTATGGTCCTTACTTTCGCTAGTTCAATCTCTCAACAGTGCTAATATAATTGGATCATATAACCATCCCTGAACATGCAACAAAGAATCACTCCAAAGTTCCTATCTAGCATAGAGCATAAGAAGAAATCATTTGTAGGGTACGGAACCACCTCGAAGCTATACTTTCCGATCAATCTATCCAAGAGTTCAAACTAAAATAACACCAAATAATTTCAGATTTGTAATACTTAATCCAACACAAAGAACCTCAAAGAGTGCCCCAAGATTTCTACCGGAGAAACAAAAGACGAGAACATGCATCAACCCCTATGCATAGATCACCCCAATGTCACCGCGGGAATCCACGAGTTGAATGCCAAAACACATATCAAGTGTAATCAATATGATACCCTATTGTCACCACGAGTATTAATATGCAAGATATATATCAAGTGCTCTCAAATCCATAAAAGTATTCAATCCGATAACAACGAAATCTCAAAGGGAAAAACTCAATTCATCACAACAAGATAGAGGGGGAAACACCATATGATCCGACTATATTAACAAAGCCCACGATACATCAAGATCGTGACATATCAAGAACACGAGAGAGAGAGAGAGAGATTAAACACATAGCTACTGGTACAAACCCTCAGCCCTGAGGGTGGACTACTCCCTCATCATCATGGTGGCTGCTGGGATGATGAAGATGACCACCGGGGATGATTCCCCCCTCTGGCAGGGTGCCGGAACGGGGTCTAGATTGGTTTTCGATGGCTACAGAGGCCTGCGGCAGGGGAACTTCTGATCTAGGGTTATTTCTGATGGTTTCTCTATTTATAGGATTTTTTGGCGTCGGTTTCATGCGAAGATGGGCCTCGAGGTGAGCACAACCCACTGGGGCAAGCCAGGCCCACCAGGCGCGCCCTGGTGGGTTGTGCCCTCCTCGTGGCTCTTCTGGCCCTCCCACGAAGCTTCAGGGGTCTCTTTTGTTCAAGAAAAATCATCAAAAAGTTTCAGCTCATTTGGAGAACTTTCATTTCTGCACAAAAAAAACACCAGGGTAGTTCTGCTGAAAACAGCGTCAGTCCGGGTTAGTTACATGCAAATCATACCAAAACCATATAAACTTGTTGTAAACATGGCATGAATACTTCATAAATTATAGATGCGTTGGAGACGTATCAGTATCGGGGGTATGAACCATGGAGAAGTTGTAATACAGTAGAATTTACACCAATATAAATAAAAATTGAGTTCACAAGTCACAACAGTACAAAAGTGGTGATTTTATTTTCTTATACTAATGGATCTCATGAGTGTTATGTTGAGTTTTGTGTTGTGAAGTTTTCAAGTTTTGGTTAAAGATTTGATAAACTATGGAATAAGGAGTGGAAGAACCTAAGCTTGGGGATGCCAAGGCACCCCAAGGTAATATTCAAGGACAACCAATAGCCTAAGCTTGGCGATGCCTCGAATGGCATCCCCTCTTTCGTCTTCGTCTATCGGTAAATTTACTTGAGGCTATATTTTTATTCACCACATCATATGTGTTTTGCTTGGAGCGTCTTGTATGATATGAGTATTTACTTTTTAGTTGGCCAAAATCATGCTTGCTGTACACACCTTTTGAGAGGGACACGCATGAATCGTGATTTATTAGAATACTCAATGAGCTTCACTTATATCTTTTGTGCTAGGCAATTTTGCTCTAGTACTTCACTTATATCTTTTTAGAGCACGACGGTGGCTTTACTTCATAGAAATTATTGAACTCTCATGCTTCACTTATATTATTTTGAGAGTCTCTCTAAACAGCGTGGTAATTTGCTTTGGTTATGAATTTAGTCCTAATATGATGGACATCCAAGAGGGATATAATAAAAACTTTCATATAAATTGCATTGAATACTATGTGAAGTTTGATTCCTTATGATTGTTTTGAGATATAGAGATGGTGATATTACAGTCATGCTAGTGAGTAACTGTGGATTGTAGAAATACTTGTGTTAAAGTTTGTGATTCCCGTAGCATGCACGTATGGTGAACCGTTATATATGTGACGAAGTCGGAGCATGATTTATTTGTTGATTGTCTTCCTTATGAGTGGCGGTCGGGGACAAGCGATGTTCTTTTCCTACCAATCTATCCCCCTAGGAGCATGCGCGTAGTACTTTGTTTCAATGACTAATAGATTTTTGTAGTAAGTATGTGAGTTCTTTATGACTAATGTTGAGTCCATGGGTTATACACACTCTCACCCTTCCACCATTGCTAGCCTCTCTAGTACCGCGCAACTTTCATTGGTGCCTTACACCTACCTTTTACCTTCCTCAAAATAGCTGCCATACCTACCTATTATGGCATTTCCATAGCCATTCCGATAGATATTGCCATGCAACTTCCACCGTTCCATTTTATTATGACACGCTCCATCATTGTCATATTGCTTGCATGATCGTAAGATAGCTAGCATGATGTTTGCATGGCTTGTCCATTTTTTGATGTCATTTGCTATGCTAGATCATTGCACATCCCGGTACACCGCTGGAGCATTCATATAGAGTCATATTTTGTTCTAAGTTTCGAGTTGTAATTCTTCAGTTGTAAGTAAATAAAAGTGTGATGATCATCATTATTAGAGCATTGTCCCATGTGAGGAAAGGATGATGGAAGCTATGATTCCCTCACAAGTTAGGATGAATCTCCGGACTTTACAAAAAATAAAAGAGGCCAAGAAGCCCACCAATAAAAAAGGAGAAAAGAAAAAAAGAGAGAAAAGAGAGAAGGGGCAATATTACTATCCTTTTCCACACTTCTGCTTCAAATTAGCACCATGATCTTCATGATAGAGAGTCTCCTATGTTGTCACTTTCATATACTAGTGGGGATTTTTCATTATATAACTTGGCTTGTATATTCCAATGACGGGCTTCCTCAAATTTCCCTAGGTCTTCGTGAGCAAGCGAGTTGGATGCACACCCACTTAGTTTCTTTTTGAGCTTTCATAGACTTATAGCTCTGGTGCATCCATTGCAAGGCAATCCCTACTCACTCACATTGATATCTATTGATGGGCATCTCCATAGCCTGTTGATATGCCTAGTTGCTGTGAGACCATCTCCTTCTTTTTGTCTACTCCACAACCACCATATTCTATTCCATCTATAGTGCTATATCCATGGCTCACGCTCATGTATTGCGTGAAAGTTGAAAAGGTTTGAGAACATCAAAAGTATGAAACAATTGCTTGGATTGTCATCGTGGTTGTGCATGATTTAATACTTTGTGTGATGAAGATGTAGCATAGCCAGACTATATGATTTTGTAGGGATAACTTTCTTTGGCCATGTTATTTTGAGAAGACATGATTGCTTTATTAGTATGCTTGAAGTATTATTGTTTTTATGCCAATATTAAACTTTTGTTTTGAATCTTATGGATCTGAACATTCATGCCACAATGAAGAGATTTACATGGATAAATATGTTAGGTAGCATTCCACATCAAAAATTCTGTTTTTATCATTTACCTACTCGAGAATGAGCAGGAATTAAGCTTGGGGAAGCTTGATACGTCTCCAATATATCTATAATTTTTTATTGTTCCATGCTATTATATTGTCTGTTTGGATGTTTTATATGCATTTATATGATTTTTTATATAATTTTTGGGACTAACTTATTAACCTAGAGGCTAGTGCCAGTTTTTGTTTTTCCTTATTTTTGAGCTTCGCAGAAAAGGAATACCAAACGGAGTCCAAATGGAATAAAACTTCACAATGATTTTTCTTAGACGAGAAGAGATCCAGGGGACTTAGAGTCCAAGGAGAAGAACAAGGGTGGAGGGCGCGCCCTGGGGGGGTCTACCTTGTGGGCCCCTCGAGACTCCCCTGACATAGCCCTTCGTCTTATATATTCACATATATTCCAAAACCCTCAGAAGCATCCATGAAAACACTTTTCCACCGCTGCAACCTTCTGTTCCCGTGAGATCCCATCTTGGGGCCTTTTCCAGCATTGTTGGGGATATACCCCATGGCGTAAACCGGCCGGAACTATAACCCGGCCGGACTTGGCGGTTTACTTGGGATCCGGCTGACACTTGGCGATTCACTAGCGACCCGCCCGGACCTGGCGGTTTACAAGCAACCCACCTGGTCATTATGACTCACTAGTGATCCGGCGTGTGGGACAGACGGATGACAAGGCCCAAGGCCCAGAAGGCCGGTTCACATTTAATGGTGGGCCGGTTTATGAGGAAAGTGTAAGGATTATTCTCCTACAAAGGAAGCAACACTAGGACTCCACTTGTAATAGAGTAATCCTAATCCAACTAGGACTAGTCATGTAAACCGCCCCTTCAACATATATAAGGAGGGGCAGGGCTCCCCAAAGAGGGACAAGTTACAAGCAAGAAGAAACAATCTTAGGGCTAGACACAAAGAGGAGAGCCGGTTTACGACGACTCCCTCGTGATGATAATGAGACCTAGCCTCAAACAACATGTAGGGTTGTTACCGGATGATGTTTCTCGGGGCCCGAAGCTGTCTAAATCCCTGTCTTGTGTTGCGTCTCTCGTCCCGATCAACCCCTCTCAAGCTACCGCATAGATGCGTTGGCCTCGCGACTAAGTCCTGACACTAAGGACATCTGCCGTGACAATTCCATGATAGTTGGCGCCCACCATGGGGCTGGCGCACGGTGGTGATGAGTTTTTGAAGGTATTTCTTCCAGGGATCGAGAAACTCGCAATTTTTCTGGTGAAGAAGAGCCGGTTTAAAAAAATCGACATCAGAAGTTAGGATTACATGGCGCGGCACGACATGTGCTTGCGATCCGACGATCCGAAGCCAGATCAGTTTTTGGACAGATCAGTTTTTGGAGCACGTTCCTGAGGCGAAGGAGTTTTTTCACTGGAGATCATATCCGTACATACGACTACGACTTGTGGTCTAATCGGAAGCAGCAGTACCAATCCATCAAAACCTGCCGATTCGTGCGGACGGCGACATGTACACATGAGGAAGAGATGCGGTTGCTCCACGCATCAAGAAACAGGAAGCGACATGTTAAAAAAAAGGGAGGAGTAGCTACGACCTGGAGAAGGACCGGAACAGGATTGGTCAAACCTCCACAATTCAGAGGATGACTCGGCCATGGCTCGCGAGCGCCTCTGCCGCCTCTGGCCGCGGACTGGCCCGGTGCCCCCCCTTGTCGGTCTCCCACGCTGGCGTCTCCCCCGCCCTTTGCCTTCGCGCCTCCACTGCTACTACGACCATGGCCTGTTTTGAGTCGTCGCCCATTACTACCTCTAAAGCGACGACCGTGCCTCCGACCTACTCTGCTGCAGCAGCCGCCGCCACAAACCGCCCGCGCCGGGCCGGGTTCACCTTCACCTTGAGCCGCTGCACGCACCTGCCCTCGAGCCGATGCTTCTGCCAGGTCCGAGTCACTGTTTTGTCCTCCGCCTCTGTCGCTAGCGCTTCCGAGACGCCTCTGCTCGTTTTTGTTCCGGATGCCTGGCGCGCAAAGTCGCCTGCGAGCCCGACCTCGCGTCGCCTCTGCATTCCGGTCCATTGGTGCATATAACCCATACAGGGCTTGGACAGAGAACAAGATAGGCGTGATTTCACTTGTGAGGATTCAGTTTCATCAGGTTACATTAGTCTGTATTTCAGATCAACCATATACTGATCACGGTGTAAGAGCTGAAGGCAACATGGCGTTGTTTTAGTCAAAAACATTCAAGGCAATGCTGTAGTTGAAATCCAGAAGAATGTCATTGCTGAAAGGAGTCAAAGCCCTATTTCATAGTTAAAAGGAATTGATGCCATTACTGATCAAAATTGGCTGATGCTTTAAGAGGCAAGATCAACTGATGTGCTACCGCTGCTACCTCACCTTACGTGAGACCCGCCCGCGCTAACACGACCAGCGCCAGGCCTGAAGCCGTCCTCTGCTCCAAGTCGCCGAAGTCACGGGCTGGCCGCGTTTCCGCTGTCGCTCTGCGCCTTTGCGCGTCCTCACCGGCTCTCAAGCTGCGGCTGTGCTCGAGATGTCACAGACGCGACCCGCCGCTGCTACACCTGCTGACCTCACCACGGTGGTTCACCGCTATGCCTGCCGGCTTGCCTGCCTCTTCTACCGCGCTTTGCTCCCATTAGCGTTAAACCGCTCCTAAAGCTAGGAACTGGTGTTAAAGAAAAGGCGCTACGGCAACATCTGCAAACCACTGATCATTAGAGTATTATATATACACCTGATGGGCTATACTATTGTCAGTTTATTGACGGATATTACATATGGATTATCTGCCATACGAACAAATCAGGTGCTATTTTTCTAAACTTTTACTGGTATAATTAAGTATCATCCAAAGCTTTTTTCACGGTATGCTATGCTATACACAGGTCAATTGACTCATGGCCAAGGTATGATCCGGTCGTCGTGCGCCGGCGTCGGAGGCGACGTATACATCTGCACCGCCCGTGCCGGGTGTTTAAGACCTGGAGAATAACCCGAAGGTTTTCTGCTTGAACCGCCAGGACCATATTGACTTGCCGACCAGTCTAAATCGCCTTTGTCGCGATGAACGGATCATCCGTTCGAACAAAAAACATGAGGACAACTGTTCATTACAAATGAGGCGTTATATTACGGGCACGGAGCACGCGCTAGCAACGTTCTGCACTGGTGTTTCGTCCGTGTCATACCACCCATTGAATGAACATGAGCAAATCGCCGTCCCTATGGCCCGGTTTACATCAGATTGCCGAGACCGCACCCGCGATTAACTCGCCCGACTGTGCCGGTTTACGACACCGGTGCCGATTTTCCTCGTCCGCACCGGTTTACAATGCCGCGGCCGACTCATTTGTCCGAACCGCCTCTGATGCTACGGTCGTCTTTGTCGTCCGTCTCTTGGGGCCTGGTCTACATCAACATACCGGGTCACACCTGTCTGCATGAGCTGTTTGTTGAATATAAAGCCAGTCCCTGCTTGGGTAGCCCAGTTTTCTTTCAACAAATTGGAGGCAAATTATCATATACTATCGACCGCCGTCTGCACTGGATGGCTCAATGGGCAGGCGCACAAGTCGCCGCCACTACAGTTTGGTTAAACTTCAAATCGCCAGTTGGAAGGAACCATTGGCCGAGTTGTTGACACGGCTTATACAGATCATTTATAACCCGCCACAGTCACCTCAACCTTCTGTGGATTCAGATCATGCTATCAACGCTAATGCTACACAAGTTATGCCGGTTTATATCACGGTGCAATATGGAGAATCTCAAGCCAACTCTTCGAGTCACCTTGAGACTCGGGGGCTACAATGATATGACTTAGCAAAGGTTGTCGGTTTGTCAGTGAAGTCAAGAACCCCAGGACGCTGCAGGGAAAGATAACCCGGTCCCGAAAGTTACTACCATATGGATGAAAATTTAAGGGTCATCAAAAAATTTCCGGTTCAAAATGAATAATGCCGGTTTAATATCCGGTTCAAGGGAAATTGGTTCTCCCACAAAGCTCTGAAGCTCTCAAATCCGGTTTAAAAGTGTCTGGTTCAAAAAGGAATTAACTTCTCGCAAGTTCGAGTTGAAAGTTCGTCAGAAAATTTCTGGCTGAAAATGAAGATTCCGGTTTACAATCCGGTTCAAGGAAAAGATGTCTCCCACAAAGTTTGAAGCTCTCAATATCCGGTTCAATATCCCGGCTCAAGAAGAATTTATCTCTTGCAAAAATTTAAAGTTGCCAAAGAGGGCCTGCAGTCATGATGCGCGGTTCAAACATGGGTATCCTGCTTTATTGGCTCATCATGTGTGGTTACACGGAGTTCATGTCTTAAAGCGGTCTCCGGTTTACCCCTTGAGTTAGCTTTTCAAAAGCTCTATATTATATCACTTGGGGGCTTTGGTCGTGTCCGAACCATAGCAACACCTTTTGATAGGCGTAAAGCCACAGCATCACTTGGGGGCTTGTGGTCACGTCTGAACCATAGTCACGCCTCTTGATCGGCCCTGTGCGACAGCATCACTTGGGGGCTTTGGTTGAACCCGAACCATCGCTACACCTCTTGATCGGCGTAATGCCAATGCATCATTTGGGGACTTGGTCAAATCTGAACCATAGTCACGCCTCTTGATCGGCCTAGTGCCGCAGCATCACTTGGGGGCTTTGGTCGAACCCGAACCATTGCTACATCTCTTGATCGGCGTAATGCCAATGCATCATTTGGGGACCTGGCTGACTCGAACCATAGCTACACCTTTTGGGGGCTTGGTCGTGTCCGACCATGGTAATGCCTCTTGATCGGCTCAAAGCCTCATTTGCAAATGGTTTTATCTTTGCCTTTGCTTAAATTCTGTTCTTTTTGCTAAGGACCTTTTTCTTTTGTTGCGTTTTAAACCGACATTGTTAATCCGGTTCGACGGTCAAGTACAAATTGACGAAACACGGTCAAATCTTAATCCGGGGACTATCTGCCCGATTTGATTTTCTGTTACCATCTTATTATAAAGTAAACCGGCGTTCATTAACCCGGCTTGGCTTTCAACTACAAGTTGTCAGTGCATGATCAAGTTATAATCCGGAGACTGTCAGCCCGGTCTGGTTTGACTACGAGTCACGAGTATTATATATGGATAATCCGGTGTCTATCACAACCCGGCACGGTATTATCATAAACTGGCACAATATGGAAGGAGTTATCAATACTCAAGATTGGGATTATCACCCTTACTACAAAAAGTTGGTAAACCAACGATGTGATTCAATGTCACAGGTATGATATATTTCATATTTGATTGTTCTTAAATGCAGCCTTGGTTATAAACCCGGGTTATATGTTGGGCATTATGACCCGTCCGACGGTAAACTGCCAGGACACTTTAAACTTGTTGTATGCAGAAATACATTGAATAAAGCATGATTATAAATCGCCAGCATTTATTAAACCGGCCTGGCTTTCGACTATATGTCGCCAGTATGATGATAAATTATCCGGTGTTTATTAAACCGGCCTAGCTTTAAGACGATAAGTCGCCAGTATATATTTGGATTGCGCCATTGGAATCATGCGCTTATAAATCATTGGGTTATATTATTCAAATAGCCAAACTTGGCTGAATTTTCATTATGATATTGAATGAATAAGGTTTTCATACCGGATTATATTATCTTGAATAGCCAACATGGCTGGATTTTATTATGGTTATTAATAACCGGTATTATTGAGGTTTTCAAAGTCGCTTTAGCGCAATGGCTATTATTTTATCAAAGGATATTATTTATTCTACAATGGAAGGAATAGTCCTGAGTCGCTGCAGGCTTACGACCCGGCACTTGGGGGCTACATTATTCAAATTGAGATTACATGCAAGTCTCATGTCGCTGCAAGCATGCACCATGACACTTGGGGGCTAATGCAAAGTCATTTTTATTGGCCTTATTGAAGACCCGACTCATCATATCATAATGAGCCAGCCCTTGGGGGCTACATATCGCTGCTCAAGTCTACATGATCATATTTACAAAGTGCCTGCCCATTATTGCATAATGACCTGGCCCTTGGGGGCTACATTGGTTGAAGTTTTATGGGCATCAGTCAATTACAAGTCCCAGGTTGCTGCAAGCATGACAATCCGGCACTTGGGGGCTACATAATATGGAGTATTTAGTTTTTACTAGTGACTGGGATGAACAACATGGATTTCTTCAAAATTGGCAGTATTTATATTGAAGCAAGTCTTAAGCCATCACTTTGTTCTGCTCGAAGACTTGGGGGCTACAGGTATTATATTATTATCGAAGAAATATTTTCAAATTTTGTGTTTGAGCAAACCAGATTGAACTGGCGTTGGCAACAATCATGAACCAACATTAGCAACAATCATGACCCGGAATTATTAGTTTTTATAACCCGATAATTTTGGTAATACTGAACCGGCAAGTTTTACATCTTCAAACCTGCCGGATATCGGATGAGTATTTCAAGACCAAAATTTCTTAAGCCGGCGCTTTGGAAGCCGACTCAAGTGGATTATTCTTCACAATATTTTCCTATGAGAAACCAACGTTAGTAATTTAAAGTATGAAGATGGTTATTGATCCGGATTTTCTAGAAGGAGGGAATGACAAGGACTTAAGGATGATCAGGTGCCGGTCTACAAGAATTCTTAACCCGGAGCACAACCTGCCAAATTTGTTCTTGTGTTTATGCTGCAGATCAGTTTAACATGGACAAATCCAAATTAAACTGGGGGCTAATGTTGGGGATATACCCCACGGCGTAAACCGGCCAGAAGTATAACCCGGCCAGACTTGGCGGTTTACTTGGGATCCGGCTGACACTTGGCGATTCACTGGCGACCCGCCCGGACCTAGCGGTTTACAAGCAACCCACCTGGTCATTATGACTCACTGGTGATCCTTCGTGCGGGACAGAAGGATGACAAGGCCCAAGGCCCAGAAGGCCGGTTCACGTTTAATGGTGGGCCGGTTTATGAGGAAAGTGTAAGGATTATTCTCCTACAAAGGAAGCAAGACTAGGACTCCACTTGTAATAGAGTAATCCTAATCCAACTAGGACTAGTCATGTAAACCGCCCCTTCAACATATATAAGGAGGGGCAGGGCTCCCCAAAGAGGGACAAGTTACAAGCAAGAAGAAACAATCTTAGGGCTAGACACAAAGAGGAGAGCCGGTTTACGACGACTCCCTCGTGATGATAATGAGACCTAGCCTCAAACAGCATGTAGGGCTGTTACCGGACGATGTTTCCCGGGGCCCGAAGCTGTCTAAATCCCTGTCTTGTGTTGCATCTCTCGTCCCGATCAACCCCTCTCAAGCTACCACATAGATGCGTTGGCCTCGCTACTAAGTCCTGACACTAAGGACATCCGTCGTGACAATTCCACGACAAGCATCCTGCCGGAGGGGGATTCGATCACGGAGGCATGTACATCAACTCTATTGCCCTTCCGATGAAGCGTGAGTAGTTTACCACAGACCTACAGGTCCATAGCTAGTAGCTAGATGGCTTCTTCTCTCTCTTTGATTCTCATTACCATGTTCTCCTTGATGTTCTTGGAGACCTGTCCGATGTAATCTTCTTTTGTTGTGTGTTTGTCGAGATCCGATGAATTGTGGATTCATGATCCGCTTATTTATGAATATTATTTGATATCTTTATATTTCTCTTTGAATTATTGGTTTGGTTTGGCCAACTAGATTGGTTTTTCTTGCAATGGGAGAGGTGCTTAGCTTTGGGTTCAATCTTGCGTGATTTCACCCAGTGAAAAAGTAGGGGTAGCGAGACACGTATTGAATTCTTGCCATCGAGGATAAAAAGATGCGGTTCTCATCATATTTCTTGTCACAGCCCTAGAATTTCATTGCAAATAGTTACACAAGCATCCATGCATCATGTCCAAATTTCTTTGAAAGTTGAAATGGGGATTGTTGAAACCCTAGCACCAAATGATTTCAACTAGGTTAAATAAAAATGTTTTCAATGAACCCAGATGACCTTTAGAAATGTTCATGATTTTTGTTAAAGGTGAAAACCTCTGCCAAAAATGATGCAAATATCTCTAGGCCATTCTAGATTTTTGAATTAAATCTTATTGTATTTGACTTTGGGCATTTAAATACTATAAATAATTTAAATGTTCAAATAATGTTGGGACTATTTTTGGGCCACTGAAATAATTCAGCAAGTGTCCAGGAATATTTTCAAGATTCATAGAAGTGATTTGGTGTTGTTACTAAATCAAAAAAACAAATTTGCAAAATAGAAAACAGAACAAAGTAGAAATTAAAAGAGAGAGAGAGAGATAGAGAGGACTTACCTGGCTTAGCTGCAGCTCAGCTGTGCAGCCCAACACTGTAGCCAGCCCATCCCAACTCCTCCCCTGTCTTCAACCTCGTGCCAGTAGGCACGAGGGCGGGTGCCCGCGGCACGCACGCGCGCACCCGGCCACCTCCTGCTTTCCCGGGGCGCCCTGAGCCTTCCGTCGCGCCACGCCACCCCCAGACCCGTATGGATCGATCTCTCCCTCCCTCGCTCTCCCCCTCGCCCGTTCCCCGCCATGGCCGAAGCCTCCATGGACGCACCGCCGCCGTTCGCCGCTGCCATCGACCTCCCCACGCCCATCCAGCTATGCCACGAGATCTGCCTCGACCCCTGTGTCCTCTGCACAAATCCAGGCGCCGCCAGGAGCTCCGTGACGACGACCCTGAGCTCTTCTTCCTCCTCGGACCCGTGGATCACCGTCGGTTGATTCGCGCCATCGAGGACATCCCCAAGCCCGCTGAGCCTTTCTCTGCCTTCCTTGTGAGCTCCTGCTCCTTCCCCCATGCTCTCCCCCTCCGTTCCTCTCCACTAGCTCGTTTTCCGTCGGAGCCGAGAGCTCTTGCCCGCTGGCCATGAAGCCGCCGTGGCTAGAGCGAGTTTCGCTCGCGTCCGAGCACTGGTATGTGCTCAGGGAGCTCCCAGGAGCCCAACGCGGCCATCTGCTCGCTCACTCACGCGCTGCAGTCCTCGCGCCCATGGAGCCGTAGCTCCGGCCACCGCCTCGCTCGCCGCCGACGCTGCTCCCGGCCACCCCACAGCCTCTCGTCCTGTCCTTTGGATGCGGACAAGCAAGAGCTCCTCCCCTGTGTGCTCAGCGCGCCAAACCACCGCCCGAAGCTCAAATCCGAGCCGCGCCGCCATCGTTTTGGTCACCGCCGGCCAGGCTCCGGCGACTGCCGACATGTCCATCATTAGCACTAATGACCCCTCTAATCACCACCCCACTAGTCACTTACATATGGGTCCCACGCCTTTAACTAACCATAGCTTAATTCCTGTTTAGCTCTAATTAAACACAGTGGCCCCACGCGTCAGCTTTGACCGTGCTGACGTGGCCGTTCACCTGGGCCCACTAGTCAGCCTCTGTTCCTGCCCTGTTACGCTGACGTGCGGGCCCTACTAGTAAGGTTTGACCTGGACCAGCCCCTGTTGACTTGCTGATGTCGTCATGACGTGATGCTGATGCAGCAATTGATTTTCTGGATTTTAAATAAATCAGGAAATTCCAGAAATTGCCCAAAACTTCTAAAAATCATATAAAATCAACCGTAGCTCAGAATTAAATAAATTATATATGAAAAATTATTAGAAAAATTCAAGGAATCCACCTGTACCATTTTCATGCATGTTAGAACAACTTAAGATCACTGTTTAGGACAAAGCAAATGAATGGTATTTAAATAACCACATGTGGAGTTTGAATTTGAACTTTGGGTTCAAACCAACTTCATTTAATTGTGTTGCTAGTTGCATTAGCTCAATCAACAACATATTGCCATGTAATTATCATGCATCATGTTGTGCATCGCATTGATTGTGTTCTTTCTCTGTTGCCGGTGGTTGTCCCCTCTCGATAGACGTTGTACCGATGCTGTGATCATTGACACTGATGAAGACCCAATGATATCTTCAGAAGTGGCAAGCAAGCAAAACCCCCTTGTTCATTCTGATACAAACCCTCTTGTCCTACTGTGTGTGAGCTAAGGGTGTGAACATGATTTGATAAAGGTAGCGATGAGAGGCCATGTAGGACTACATGGTGGGTTGTCTCATTGCAGTCGTCCTCAGGAACTGAGTTCTATGTTTGTGATCCATGAACAGTTACTACCACACATTGGGCTCCGGGCGCTCCGAGCTCTCTCGACTTATTAATCAACTCGATCTCTATCCAGGAGTTGCAACTAGTTTCTGGTGTTTGTAGGTAGTGTTAGTAGTCTACCAAGTGGCACCCGGTACAGGTGGGCTTGGGACAGACTAGGCACAATGGCCCGGTGTACCAAGTGGCACCCGGATGGTGGGCTTGGGAACCCTGTACACATCGTTTGGGGCCGTGAGCGACACCCTGGCCGGATCTCCTTGCGGATGGAACCCGAATAGGTGATAAACCTGGACTAGAGACTTGTGTGGTTAGTCAGGTCGTGGCCGACTCCCTCACCAGGCTTCCGCTTGAAGGTTTCCGAGATACACGACGTGTACATGGTGGTAAGTGGTGAGAGCGTGTGTGAAGAAGTACACCCCTGCAGGGTTATCATTATCTATTCGAATAGCCGGATTCCTCGGATATGGAAACTTGGACCCCTTGCATAGTTCATAGACAAGTGAAAGTGGATACTCTAAAATGCGCAAGATAAGTGTGAGTACTATGGATGGCGTTCTCGCAGGGAGACAAGAGCGGATCCATAGTGGTGTATTGGTATGGTGAATATGTGGACTCGTGTGCGCCACCTCAAAGAGTTACTTGCAGTCGTAGTTCAGGTTAGCCACTGAGTCAAAGCTGGCTTGCTGCAGTCAAACTCCACCACCCCTTTGTTGATACTGATGCATATGTAGATAGTTCTGATGTAAGTCTTGCTGGGTACATTTGTACTCACGTTTGCTTATTCTATGTTTTGCAGAGAGACGTCAGTCTCGCTAGTAGTTCCGCGTGGACTTTGACGTTTAGCTTGTTACCTCAGCTATGATCTTGTACCCTTGGGAGGGTCTTGTAGATAGTCATGCTTCTGAGCCTTCTTCATTTGTAGTTGTCTGTACTCAGACAAGTTAAGCTTCCGCATGTGTTTGTTGCTTGTATGCTCTGTATGTTGGGTCATGAGACCCATGTTTGTAATATCTCACTCCTCAGAGCCTAATGAATAAATACTTGAGTCGTAGAGTTATGTTGTGATGCCATGTTGTATTGCACATATTGAGCATATTGTGTGTATGATTGAAATGCTTGGTATGTGTGGGATCCGACAACCTAGTTGTTTATCCTTGGTAGCCTCTCTTATGGGGAAATGTAGTCTTGTGCTTCCATGAGCCATAGTAGTCTGCTACAGCCCGGTTCACCAGAGTCCTGCTAGCCCAACACTACTGCTCCAGAACACTTGACTGGCCGGCATGTGATTCACCTCGTTCCTGTGTCTGTCCCTTCGGGGAAATGTCACGCGGTGACATCCGGAGTCCTGCCTAGCCTGCTACATCCCGGTTCACCGGAGTCCTATTAGCCCAGTGCTACATCCCGAATTCGCACGCTGTTGTCCGACATGCTCGATGTTGATTCATGTATGGATGTCCCCGTAAGTTAGTGCCACTTTGGGTTCACGACTAGTCATGTCGGCCCGGGTTCTCTGTCATATGGATGCTAGCGACACTATCATATACGTGAGCCAAAAGGCGCAAACGGTCCCGAGCCATGGTAAGGTGACACCCATGGGAATACCATGCATGAGGACGCAAAGTGATATGAGGTGTTACCGGCTAGATCGATGTGACTTGGAATCGGGGTCCTGACAGCTTTGGTATCAGAGCCTGACTGCCTGTAGGATTACCAAGCCAAACTGGTCAAAGTTGAGTTTAGAAATGCTTTAGTTATATAAGGGAATTGATTGTGGAAGGGAACGTAAGGCTCTTTTTACTCCTTTATCCTCATGACCTTCTGATCTGAGTCATCTTATATTTCTACGGGGTTAAGAACTAGGCTTCTCTTCTATCTCTCAGGATGACGTGTTACTAAACCGTAGTTGCCTAGGATTGTTGAGTTCAAGCCCTAGTTCAGTTTCTACTACCTCCGTGTGATGACAGTTGATCTCAGAATCTTGATATTGTGATGTTGAGTGGTCATGCCACCATTTTGCAGGATGTCTCAAATCTTCTTGAGCATTTACAGCCGTTATGCTGCCCGAGTCATCCCAGGTCACTAAATAGTCTGATGCAGTTGCAAATCCTTTCTTTCCGTTCCTGATGTCCTTTTTGGTCAGAATAAGCACACTAATCGGTGAGTTGAGGTACTCTGTTGACTCGACATATATGTTGGAGCTATTATTATGACCCTAGGTGTTTTAGGGAGTCACCTAGTAATCTAGCCATGTTTTGTGTTCCCAGTGTGATGATTCTGGCCACCATTCTCGAAAGCATCCCGTGATGCCATTTAGTAGTAGGTATTCTACTCCTGTGTTCTTGACCCAAGAATCACTCTGTTCACTTCGTGTTGATATTGTTGCTGGTTCCTTTAGAATATTAGTAACCTTTGCATTAGTCCTCGAGGTCCGTGGTAGTTCCTTCTTCCAAATACTATGAATCGCTTATGGCAGAAGTTCGTTGAACCAAAAGATCACAATAAGAGTGCTCTCGATGAGTTCTCCATTCATAATTGTGATTCTGCCAGCTCTACCTTTCTGCATGGGTTATCCGGAAGAAATATGTTGAACTCGTTCGACATACTAATCTATGCATCCACAACTCACAAAGTTATATGTTCCTTTGAGTTGTCCCCCTTCAGTTATATTCCGACCTTCATCTATCAATTGATAGTCAGGAGTAGTCATGCACTCGTGTTATCGATGCCTATTGCTACGTCTTGAGCTTGCGTTGGTTTTCCCCGAAGAGGAAGGGATGATGCAGTAGAGTAGCTTAAGTATTTCCCTCAGTTTTTGAGAACCAAGGTATCAATCCAGTAGGAGCCCACGCTCAAGTCCCTCGTACCTGCACAAAGCGATAGCTACCCGCAACCAACGCGATTAGGGGTTGTCAAGCCCTTCACGGTCACTTACGAGAGTGAGATCTGATAGATAGAATATTTTTGGTATTTTTGGTATTTTTGGTATTTTTGATACCAAGCATATTTATATTAAGCAAATTACCATGCTATTAAGACTCTCAAAATAATTTAAGTGAAGCATGAGAGATCAATAGTTTCTTTAAAACAAAACAACACCGGTGCTCTAAAAATCTAAGTTAAGCACATAGAGGAAAATTATAACGCTCAAAAGATATAAGTGAAGTGCATAGAGATAAACTACATAGCTCAAAAGATTTAAGTGAAGCACATAGAGTATTCTATCAAATTTCAATTCAAGTATTCTCTCTCAAAAGTTGTGTACAGCAAGGATGATTGTGGCACACTAACAAACAAAGGCACAAATAATACAAGACGCTCTAAGCAAAACACATATCATGTTGGTGAATAAAAATATAGCTCCAAGTAAATTACCGATGGAAGTGGACGAAAGAGGGGATGCCTTCTGGGGCATCCCCAAGCTTTGACTTTTTGGTGTCCTTGGATTATCTTGGGGGTGCCATGGGCATCCCCAAGCTTAGGCTCTTGCCACTCCTTGTTCCATAATCCATCAAAAGAACTCACCCAAAACTTGAAAACTTCACAACACAAAACTCAAAATAGAAAACTCATGAGCTCCATTAGCGAAAGAAAACAAAAGACCACTTCAAGGTACTGTAGTGAACTAATTATTTATTTGTATTGTAGTGAACTAATTATTTATGATGATGTAGAAGCCCTCCGTGATGACGACCCTCTCTGGCGAAGCTCCGGAACAGGCCCCAAGATGGGATCTCATGGATACAGAAAGTTGCGGCGGTGGAATTAGGTTTTGGGCTCCTGTTCTGATCGTTTGGGGGTACGTGGGTATATATAGGAGGAAGGAGTACGTCGGTGGAGCACCAAGGGTCCCACGAGGCAGGGGGCGCGCCCTAGGGGGGCTCCCCTACCCTCGTGAGCACCTCTTTGCTTCCTTGTAGTAGGGTCCAAGTCTCCTAGATCACGTTCGGTGAGGAAATCACGTTCGCAAAGATTTTATTCCGTTTGGACTCCGTTTGATATTCCGTTTCTTTGAAACACCGAAATAGGCAAAAAAAACAACAATTGTGGGCTGGGCCTCCGGTTAATAGGTTAGTCCAAAAAATAATATATAAGTGGAAAATAAAGCCCAATATAATCCAAAATAGTAGATAATATAGCATGGAGCAATCAAAAATTATAGATACGTTGGAGACGTATCAGGCATCCCCAAGCTTAATTCCTGCTCGTCCTCGAGTAGGTAAATGATAAAAAGAGAATTTTTGATGCGGAGTTACTTGGCATAATTTCAATGCAAAATTTCTTAATTGTGGTATGGATATTCAGATTAGAAAGATTCAAGACAAAAGTTCATATTGACATAAAGAATAATAACACTTCAAGCATACTAATAAAGTAATTATGTCTTCTCAAAATAACATGGCCAAAGAAAGTTATCCCTACAAAATCATATAGTCTAGCTATGCTCTATCTTCACCACACAAAGTATTCAAATCATGCACAACCCCGATGACAAGCCAAGCAATTGTTTCATACTCTAACTTTTTCAAAACTTTTTCAATCTTCACGCAATACATGAGCGCGAGCCATGGACATAGCACTATGTGGAATAGACGGGTGGTTGTGGAGAAGACAAAAAGAGGGGAAGATAGTCTCACATCAACTAGGCATATCAACGGGCTATGGAGATGCCCATCAATAGATATCAATGTGAGTGAGTAGGGATTGCCATGCAACGGATGCACTAGAGCTATAAGTATATGAAAGCTCATCAAAAGAAACTAAGTGGGTGTGCATCCAACTCGCTTGCTCACGAAGACCTAGGGCAATTTGAGGAAGCCCATCATTGGAATATACAAGCCGAGTTCTATAATGAAAAATTCCCACTAGTATATGAAAGTGACATAACGAGAGACTCTCTATCATGAAGATCATGGTGCTACTTTGAAGCACAAGTGTGGTAAAAGGATAGTAACATTGTCCCTTCTCTCTTTTTCTCTCATTTTTTTATTTGGGCCTTCTTTTATGGCCTCTTTTTTTCGTCCGGAGTCTCATCCCGACTTATGGGGGAATCATAATCTCCATCATCCTTTCCTCACTTGGGACAATGCTCTAGAAAATGATGATCATCACACTTTTATTTTTCTTACAACTCAACAATTACAACTCAATACTTAGAACAAATATGAGTCTATATGAATGCCTCCGGCGGTGTACCGGGATATGCAATGAATCAAGAGTGACATGTATGAAAGAATTATGAATGGTGGCTTTGCCACAAATACGATGTCAACTACATGATCATGCTAGCTATATGACAATGATGGAGCGTGTCATAATAAACGGAATGGTGGAAAGTTGCATAGAAATATATCTCGGAATGGCTATGGAAATTCCATGATAGGTAGGTATGGTGGCTGTTTTGAGGAAGGTATATGGTGGGTGTATGATACGGCGAAAGGTGTGCGGTATTAGAGAGGCTAGCAATGGTGGAAGGATGGAAAAAGTGCATATAATCCATGGACTCAACATTAGTCATAAAGAACTCATATACTTATTGCAAAAATCTAGAAGTTATCAAATCAAAGTATTACGCGCATGCTCCTAGGGGGATAGATTGGTAGGAAAAGACCATCGCTCGTCCCCGACCGCCACTCATAAGGAAGACAATCAATAAATAAATTATGCTCCGACTTCATCACATAACGGTTCACCATACATGCATGCTACGGGAATCACAAACTTTAACACAAGTATTCCTTAAATTCACAACTACTAAACTAGCATAACTCTAATATTATCACCTCCATATCTCAAAACAATTATCACGCTTCAATCCTCTCTTAGTATTCAACGCACTCAAAAGAAAATTTCACATATCTTGAACACCAAGCATATTTATATTAAGCAAATTACCATGCTATTAAGACTCTCAAAATAATTTAAGTGAAGCATGAGAGATCAATAGTTTCTTTAAAACAAAACAGCACCGGTGCTCTAAAAATCTAAGTTAAGCACATAGAGGAAAATTATAACGCTCAAAAGATATAAGTGAAGTGCATAGAGATAAACTACATAGCTCAAAAGATTTAAGTGAAGCACATAGAGTATTCTATCAAATTTCAATTCAAGTATTCTCTCTCAAAAGTTGTGTACAGCAAGGATGATTGTGGCACACTAACAAACAAAGGCACAAATAATACAAGACGCTCTAAGCAAAACACATATCATGTTGGTGAATAAAAATATAGCTCCAAGTAAATTACCGATGGAAGTGGACGAAAGAGGGGATGCCTTCTGGGGCATCCCCAAGCTTTGACTTTTTGGTGTCCTTGGATTATCTTGGGGGTGCCATGGGCATCCCCAAGCTTAGGCTCTTGCCACTCCTTGTTCCATAATCCATCAAAAGAACTCACCCAAAACTTGAAAACTTCACAACACAAAACTCAAAATAGAAAACTCATGAGCTCCATTAGCGAAAGAAAACAAAAGACCACTTCAAGGTACTGTAGTGAACTAATTATTTATTTGTATTGGTGTTAAACCTACTGTATTCATCAAAATAAGCAAACAACACAGGAAAAATAGAATCTGTCAAAAACAGAATAGTCTGTATTAATCTGTAGCTAGCGCAAAATATGGAACCCCAAAAATTCTAATATAAATTGCTGGACGTTAAGAATTTATCTATTAAATCATCTTAAAAAAGAATTAACTAAATATCACTCTTCAAATAAAAATGAAAGCAATTCTCGTGAGCGCTAAAGTTTTTTGTTTTTTACAGCAAGTTCAATAAGACTTTCCCCAAGTCTTCCCAACGGTTCTACTTGGCACAAACACTAATTGAACACAAAAAACACAACCGAAACAGAGGCTAAATAATTTATTTATTTATAAACAGGAGCAAAAATCAAGGAATAAAAATAAAATTGGGTTGCCTCCCAACAAGCGCTATCGTTTAACGCCCCTAGCTAGGCATAACGAGCAAGAATAGATCTAGGTATTGCCATCTTTGGAAGGCAATCCATAAGTGGCTCTCATGATGGTTTCATATGGCAATTTTATTTTCTTTCTTGGAAAGTGTTCCATGCCCTTTTTTTAATGGAAATTGGAATCTAATATTCCCTTCCTTCATATCAATAATCGCACCAACCGTTCTAAGGAAAGGTCTACCAAGAATAATAGGGCAAGAAGGATTGCAATCTATATCAAGAACAATGAAATCTACGGGCACATAATTCCTATTTGCAACAATGAGAACATCATTAATTCTTCCCATAGGTTTCTTAATAGTGGAATCCGCAAGATGCAAGTTTAGAGAGCAATCATCAAGATCGCGGAAATCTAGCAAATCACATAAAGTTTTGGGGATAGTGGAGACACTAGCACCCAAATCACACAAAGCATAAAACTCATGATGTTTAATTTTAATTTTGATAGTTGGTTCCCACTCATCATAGAGTTTTCTAGGGATAGAGACTTTCAACTCAAGTTTTTCTTCATAAGATTGCATCAAGGCATCAACAATATGTTCGGTGAAGGCTTTCTTTTGACTATAAGCATGCGAAGAATTTAGCACGGATTGCAACAAGGAAATACAATCAATCAAAGAGCAACTTTCATAATTAAATTCCTTGAAATCTAATATAGTGGGTTTAGCAACATCTAAATTTTTATTTCTTTCAATCCCACTTTCGTCAATTTCATCATAAAGATCTAAATACTCCGAAATTTTGGAACGCCTTCTAGGTAAAGGAAGATCATATTCAGTTTCATCAAGATTCATATTGCAAAACAAAGATTTGATAGGGGACACATCAATAACTTTTAGATCTTCATCTTGATTTTCATAAGAATTAGAAGAACACACTTTAATAAAGGCATCTTTGGAAGCACGCATCCTAGCGGTTCTTTCTTTACACTCATCAATTGAAATTCTCATGGCTTGTAGAGACTCATTAATATCATGCTTAGGTGGAATAGATCTAAGTTTCAAAGCATCAACATCAAGAGCAATTCTATCAATGTTCCTAGCCAAATCATCAATCTTAAGCAATTTTTCTTCAATCATAGCATTAAAATTCTTTTGTGAAGAAATAAATTCTTTAATATTAGATTCAAAATTAGAGGGCATATTATTATAATTTCCATAATAGTTGTTGTAGGAATTCCCATAATTATTAGAAGGATTACTAGGATAAGGCCTAGGATTAAAATTCCCTCTATAAGCGTTGTTACCAAAATTATTCCTACCAACAAAATTCACATCCATAGATTCATTGTTATTCTCAATCAAGGTAGACAAAGGCATATCATTAGGATCAGAAGAAACACTATTAGTAGCAAATAATTTCATAAGTGTATCCATCTTTCCACTCAAAACATTGATTTCTTCTATCGCATGCACTTTTTTATTAGAAGATCTTTTAGTATGCCATTGAGAATAATTAACCATAATATTATCTAGGAGTTTAGTAGCATCTCCTAAAGTGATTTCCATAAAAGTGCCTCCCGCGGCCGAATCTAAAAGATTTCTAGAAGCACAATTCAATCCGGCATAATTTTTTTGTATAATCATCCACAAATTTAAACCATGAGTAGGGCAATTATGTATCATTAATTTCATTCTCTCCCAAGCTTGTGCAACATGTTCATGATCAAGTTGTTTAAAGTTCATAATATCGTTTCTAAGAGAGATGATCTTAGCGGGAGGAAAATACTTAGAGATAAAAGCATCTTTGCACTTGTTCCAAGAATCAATACTATTTTTAGGCAAACACGAGAACCAAGCTTTAGCACGATCTCTAAGCGAAAAAGGAAATAGCTTCAATTTAACGACATCATTATTGACATCTTTTTTCTTTTGCATATCACATAAATCAACGAAGCTATTCAGATGAGTAGCGGCATCTTCACTAGGAAGGCCGGCGAATTGATCTTTCATAACAAGATTCAACAAAGCAGTATTAATTTCACAAGATTTAGCATCGGTAAGAGGAGCAATCGGAGTGCTAAGGAAATCATTATTATTGGTATTGGTGAAGTCACACAATTTGGTAGTATCTTGAGCCATCGCAATGAACAAGCAATCTAACACACGAGCAAACAAAAAGCAAGCGGACAAAAAGAGGCAAATAGAGAGGGAGGATAGGGAGAGAGAGGGCGAATAAAACAGCAAGGGTGAATTGGGGGAGAGGAAAACAAGAGGCAAATGGAAAATAATGTAATGCGAGAGATAGGGATTGTGATGGGTACTTGGTATGTTGACTTTTTGCGTAGACTCCCCGGCAACGGCGCCAGAAATCCTTCTTGCTACGTCTTGAGCTTGCGTTGGTTTTCCCCGAAGAGGAAGGGATGATGCAGCAGAGTAGCGTAAGTATTTCCCTCAGTTTTTGAGAACCAAGGTATCAATCCAGTAGGAGCCCACGCTCAAGTCCCTCGTACCTGCACAAAGCGATAGCTACCCGCAACCAACGCGATTAGGGGTTGTCAAGCTCTTCACGGTCACTTACGAGAGTGAGATCTGATAGATAGAATATTATTGGTATTTTTGATATAAAGATGGAAAGTAAAAAGTAAAAGCAAAGTAAATAGCAAAACAATATAAAAGTGATGGAGATTGATATGATGAGAATAGACCCGGGGGCCATAGGTTTCACTAGTGGCTTCTCTCAAGAGCATAAGTTTTCTACGGTGGATGAACAAATTACTATTGAGCAATTGACAAAATTGAGCATAGTTATGAGAATATCTAGGCATGATCATGTATATAGGCATCACGTCCGTGACAAGTAGATCAAAACGATTCTGCATCTACTACTATTACTCCACTCATCGACCGCTATCCAGCATGCATCTAGAGTATTAAGTTAAAAATAGAGTAATGCTTTAAGCAAGATGACATGATGTAGAGAGATAAATTCATGCAATATGAAATAAACCCCATCTTGTTATCCTCGATGGCAACGATACAATATGTGTCTTGCTGCCCCTTCTGTCACTGGGAAAGAACACCGCAAGATCGAACCCAAAGCTAAGCACTTCTCCCATGGCAAGAACTACCAATCTAGTTGGCCAAACCAAACGGATAATTCGAAGAGACTTGCAAAGATAACCAATCATACATAAAAGAATTCAGAGAAGATTCAAATATTGTTCATAGATAGACTTGATCATAAACCCACAATTCATCGGTCTCAACAAACACACCGCAAAAGAAGAAGATAACATCAAATAGATCTCCACAAGAGAGGGGGATAACATTGTATTGAGATCCAAAAAGAGAGAAGAAGCCATCTAGCTACTAACTATGGACCCGAAGGTCTGAGGTAAACTACTCACACTTCATCGGATAGGCTATGATGATGTAGAAGCCCTCCGTGATGACGACCCTCTCTGGCGGAGCTACGGAACAGGCCCCAAGATGGGATCTCATGGATACAGAAAGTTGCGATGGTGGAATTAGGTTTTTGGCTCCTGTTCTGATCGTTTGGGGGTACGTGGGTATATATAGGAGGAAGGAGTACGTCGGTGGAGCACCGAGGGTCCCACGAGGCAGCGGGCGTGCCCTAGGGGGGGGCGCCCCTAACCTCGTGAGCACCTCTTTGCTTCCTTGCAGTAGGGTCCAAGTCTCCTGGATCACATTCGGTGAGAAAATCACGTTCCCGAAGATTTTATTCCGTTTGGACTCCGTTTGATATTCCGTTTCTTCGAAACACTGAAATAGGCAAAAAAACAGCAATTCTGGGTTGGGCCTCCGGTTAATAGGTTAGTCCCAAAAATAATATATAAATGGAAAATAAAGCCCAATATAGTCCAACATAGTAGATAATATAGCATGGAGCAATCAAAAATTATAGATACGTTGGAGACGTATCACCTATTACTCTTGTGGTTCGTCAAGCCATTCTATTCCAGAATGACTAGGAGAAACAAACTCCAGCGCCTCATCCATATCTAGGATTGGGTCAAAGCAATTGTATTTCGCGGATCAAAATGCCATCCAGCTTTTGCTCTGTTCTACCTAGAAGTGTTACCATCTTTATGTCAGGAATGTCATGAGGATTGCACCTTCTCTTATGAATTCTTAACGTAGTGATACTTCTCGCCATCATTATTCATTCCTCGGTGTCGTGTTGTCGCAACCGGAATGCCGACAAGTGAATTGTGATGTGTGAAATCAGTACTCCGAGCAACTCGTTGCTTGGTAGTAAATGGACAATATTCTCATTCTTAGCGTGTTGCTTATTGAACTACCATTCTAAGATTGATCTTGCTACCTAGTCCTTATTTCAGGTGCACTCTTCAATCAATGAGTTATGATTGTGTCAATCCCTCGCTCTTTTGATCAATCTCGAGCTTAGTAACATATCGGTGGTTCGTGATTTTCCGAATGTCTTCTCGGAAGTGTTACCAGGTTGTCACCTGACCGCTATGTTGAGTTCGTGATCAAGTTGGTTTCTTGTAACCACCCCTTCTCAAAGAATCTGTGTTGGATACCCTTGAGCTAATTGGTTAAGCTAAACAACAACTTGGAGAGTTGGAATGTAACACCCTCGATGCGACTATAGCTCCCACGTGTCGAGGCACGACTTAGAGACATAATCACATTGAAGGCATATGTCGCAAGTTAGGCAATCTTCACAACATCCCATGTAATATGAATAAAAAAGGGGAGATAACATAGTTGGCTTACACTCGCATTGTCAATCAAGTACATAAATAACATTACATCATCCAAACACTCATGGCCCGACTACGGCACCAAAATAAAAGATAACCCAACATGCGACACGGTCCCGTTCACCCCCAACTGGGCACCACTACTGATCATCGGGAAAGGAAACATAGTAACGTTGAGAGTCTTTGTCGAACTCCCACTTGAGCTCATACACGTTTCCTGGAGCGGAATCATCAGGCCCTGCATCTGGTGTAATAGTAATCTGTGAGCCACAGGGACTCAGCAATCTCGCACCCTCGCGATCAAGACTATTTAAGCTTATAGGTATGGCAAGGTAAATATAAGTGGAGCTGCAGCAAGCGACTAGCAAGTATGGTGGCTAACTTATTCACAAAGGAGAGCGAGAAGAGGAGGCAAAGCACGAGCGAGAAACTAGAGAACAACCTGCGCAAACATTACTCCAACACCGTGTCCGCTTCCCGGACTCCGCCGAGAAGAGGCCATCACGGTAACACACTCAGTTGATTCATTTTAATTAATTAAGGTTCAAGTTATCTACAACCAGACATTAACAAATTCCCATCTGCCCATAACTGTGGGCACGACTTTCGAAAGTTCAAATCCCTGCAGGGGAGTCCCAACTTAGCCCATGACAAGCTCTCACGGTCAACGAAGGAATAGACCTCCTCCCAAGACGTTCCGATCAGACTCGGTATCTCGGTTACTCAAGACACTTCGACAGGTTAAAACAAGACCAGCAACACCGCCCGAATGTGCCGAAAAATCCCGATAGGAGCTGCACATATCTCGTTCTCAGGGCACACTCAGATGAGACTAGCTACGAGTAAAACCAACCCTCAAGTTTCCCCGAGGTGGCCCCGTAGGCAGCTCAGTTCGGACCAACACTCAGAGGAGCACTAGCCCGAGGGGGGGGGGTTAAAATAAGATGACCCTCGGGCTCCGGTAACCCAAGGGAAAAAGAGGCTAGGTGGCGAAAGGTAAAACCAAGGTTGGGCATTGCTGGAAAAGCTTTAATCAAGGCGAACTATCAAGGGGTTCCCATTATAACCCAACCGCGTAAGGAACGCAAAATCCCGGAACATAACACCGATATGACGGAAACTAGGGCGGCAAGAGTGGAACAAAACACTAGGCGAGAGGCCAAGCCTTCCACCCTTTACCAAGTATATAGATTCATTAAGATAACATAGCAATATAATGATATCCCAACAAGTAAATAAATGTTCCAACAAGGAACGGCCTTCAATCTTCACCTGCAACTAGCAACGCTATAAGAGGGGCTGAGCAAAGCGGTAACATAGCCAATCAACGGTTTGCGAGGACATGATGGGTTAGAGGTTTGACATGGCAATTTGGGAGGCTTGAAAGCAAGTGGTAGGCATCGTAGCAATGGCATAGCAAAAGAGCGAGCAAACTAGCATAGCAAAGATAGTAGTGATTTCGAGGGTATGATCATCTTGCCTGCACAGTTGTCAGAGTTGACTGGATCCTCGAAAGCAAACTCAACGGGCTCCTCGTTAGAGAACTCATCTCCCGGCTCTACCCAAACAAGACAAACAAGCAACAAGGATACAATCAACCACGCGCAATACCAAGCAATATGATGCAATGATGATATGCTATGTGGAATGCGATGCGAGATGCAAAATGCAAGATATGACAGGAAATGCAAGAACCTGGCCTCAACTTGGAAATCCAAGTGTGCCACTAGAAAGATGAGATGAAATCGCTTGAAAACGATATAAAGAACGCCGGAATCAGAGTTACGGTTTGGAAACGGCAAGCGATTCAAAAATGACACCGGTCTGCAATTTACAACAAGTAGGCATCTAAATGCAATGAGATGAACATGCTATTGCACCCAAACATGACAACAAAATACATGGCAGGGATGCATACAAGATGCTTAACAAAAGTCTAGCACTGAGCTACGGCCAAATCGTCCATTAACAGGTTCAAACAAGCATGGCAAAAATGCATATGACAAACAGATCCCAGACTTAGTGAAATCAACACTTGTCTGGAATTTCAGATCAGGTAGCCCTCTTCGGAGCCACAAAACTACATGCTACAGGAACTGAACATGGCAAAGTAAAGCATGGCATGGAGCTACTCAAATAGCTTAATAAAAGTCCCTTAGTGACCTTGAGCCAAAAGGGATCAGAAAATACAATTGCAAGCATGTGAACATAGCAAAAACATAATCAGTTTTCAGACTGTGAAAACTGACACATGCTGAAATATAATTCAAGTAGGCACGTTCACGAGCTCGATGCACTCACTACGGTGCAAGTCATAGCAAGACAAGCATTCATCCATCAAGAAGGCGCAAAATTCAAGCTAGACATGGCAAGAACAATAGCATAGCATGCACGGATCAACTACAACATCATCGGCAAAATTGCAAACAAGTTGACAATCTGCCCAGATTCACAAAGTAGCAAAAGTAGAGCTCGATTGACTCAAGCTAGGGTGCTCCATAATTTCAAACAAAGACATGTATGGATAGAGCACTACAATATTAACAAAACATCCTTACTGATCATCCTCAAAAGAGGCACGGATCACTAGGAAACAACATGAACATATGACAACATGAGATAAATAGCTCCAGGACTTTCACTAAGTCCCTGAAAACAGAATTACTAAGTGCACCACTTTGCAAGCTTGCACAAGTCACCACACACATCACAAAAATACATGGGTTGCACCTCTGGAAAGATGACAAAACCCTTAACAAAACACATGTAGAGCATCAGGGCATAGCATGCACACATTAATCATGGCAAAAATGACAAAAACCTAAACGGAGTAGCAGATATGACAATTAACTCAAGTAGCCCTCTTCCAACAGCATTTCGGGCATCAAGATGAACTCAAATGAAAATGATGCAATGGAATGAAATGATGTACTCTCTGAGTTGAACATTTTGATATGCTATATGCATGAATCAGAGCTACGGATGCAAAGGTACGGAGCCACGAACATGAGCACTTGGACTGAAAAATATCAGGGACTTAGAAAAAAACAACCCTCAGATCTAGGGTTTGACCGGCGCGCGAACCGAGGCGGCGGCGGGCACTGTAGCTCCAGCGAGCTCGTTGGTGGCCGAGCCGGCGAGGGGAAGGGCCGGGGAGGCCGGGCAGCGGCGGATCCGGGCGGCGGAGAGGGCGGCGCGGCCGGTG
>NC_041390.1:518891034-518980310 GCF_002162155.2 Triticum dicoccoides | reverse complement strand
CACGTGGCGCTCTGCCAGTGGCCGCGGGTGGCGGCGCGGCGTGTCCGGCGGCGGACGGACACGTCCGGCGCGGAGAGAGATGATTTTTAGGGTTTCGGGGAGGGGATCCGTGATGTTCGAGGAGGACCTATTTATAGGCATAGAGGGAGCTAGGAGAGTCCAAATGAGGTGCGGTTTTCGGCCACGCGATCGTGATCGAATGCTCTAGATGATGGAGCAGAGTTAGGTGGGTTTTGGGCCAAATTGGAGGGGTGTTGGGCTGCAACACACACGAGGCCTTTTCGGTCCCTCGGTTAACCGTTGGAGTATCAAACGAAGTCCAAATGATACGAAACTTGACAGGCGGTCTACCGGTAGTAAACCAAGGCCGCTTGGCAAGTCTCGGTCCAATCCGAAAATGTTTAATCCCCACACACGAAAAAAGCTAGAAATGACCACCGGAGGAGAACGAAGCGCCGGAATGCAAAACGGACAACGGGGAAAATGCTCGAATGCATGAGACGAACACGTATGCAAATGCAATGCACATGATGACATGATATGAGATGCATGACAACGACAACAACACATGGAGACAAAAACCCGAACCCGAGGAAATAAATATAACTTAACGCCGGAAACGGCAACAGTTGGAGTACAAATAGGGAAAGTTACATCCGGGGTGTTACATGGAAGATAAAAGCTGACTTAGTTCGTGTTAAGGGATATCTTTTGTATGTGTGTGTGTGTTGAAGAAAGATGATATCTTCATCGATTGGTCCTCGTGATCAGTTGTTGGATCTATTGTCTTGTCCAAACTTTTATTTGAGTGTGGGCTATCCTCAAATCAAACCAGAACCAACGATGTTCGTAATGTTGTCTTACTCGAGGTTGATTCGTCGGGCATACACCATTGCATCCTTTGGTCTGACCAATGCTACCACCTTGTTCACATAGTCGTGGAATTCCATCTTCATGGGAACCTAGATGAATTTTTGTTGAGCCCATCGACAACATCCTTATCTTGTCCATGATTCGTGTCGAACATCTAAGTAATGTTGGAAACTTTTATAAGCATTATCTTCATGTCCCGTCAATGAAGCATATGTTCGGATGAAAGAAGTGACTTCCTCGAATACATGTGCATTTGATGCAAGTTGCCGCCGTGAATTCAAGAAAGTCAATGTTGCTTCCTCTAGAACTATCCCAAGTCATTCATGTGTACGTGTGAAGTAATCTGTGGTTTGGAGACTTGCAGCCTTCATTCTATATGTATCCCTAGCACACCAAGCCACTGATTGATTGTTCAAGGAGAAGAAGTCTCTTCTTAAGAGCAAGACTTATGCAAAGACTTCGAAACCCTTGATGATGATTCCCGACCAGAACTCGATAGTGTTTTATTATAAGAGTACTATGTGGTCATTCTTGTCTTGGACAACATGCTCACATGTGTGTAGCAGAACCAGCTCATGTTTTGGAGCTTGCTATCGTAGTTCATCTCCCGAGAGTCTCGCAATGTTATCTCGTCGACTTGTGTTGCAACCCTTCTTTTCTAGACATGTTGTCAAAAAAAATCATGTTACCAGTCAGATCTGAATCTCAGGCAGATATGATGGCTGGAACATCTCCAAGATCTATGATGTAGGTCCCGACGAGGTTGATGCTCTGGCCGACACACCTAGTCGGAAGATCTATTATGGTAGTATCTTGAATGAGCAATTCGACCATCTTCTCCATGAGGATTTGGTATGACTTATTCCACAAGTTGTTCCTTATGGATTTTTGTGCTCCCGAAGTCTGACCTTTACTTGATGGCCATGTTGACGATGCTTTTAAGCATTGACCGTGGTACCTAGTACATCAAGGAGAACATTAGAAGCAGAGTGCTAAATGTCTCTCGGTCAATCACCCAGATTTTGTTTCCTTGGCCTCGCTAAGGTGAACTCTGAGAAGGTGTTATCTTCCTTTGCATCTGCAGCGTCCATCACTATTCATCATGGTAGTATGTTGTGGCGCCAGGATCCTTCACACGGATGTTGGTAGAACCTTGATGAATATGGAAATGCTCAAGCTCTTGAGAGCACGCGCAAGCAAAATCACTCATTGCGTTGTCTTCAACAAGGTAGTCCACATCATCCATCCCAGTCCGGGTACGCCATTCCTCTGAACTCCACCAAACAATCGTTTGTGATTGTCTTAGGCTGGCATAAAGAGTTTCAATGGTCATTATATCAAAAGTAATTCTTTTTGCCACTTAAGGGAATAATTCTACGAGTCGTCCTCCCTGAGGTGCCCCGTTATGGAATCATGGTAATCAACTCCTCGCTACCTTGAAACCTATGCACCATCCTACCCAAGCGTGGGAGTGTTTCCTACCAAATTAAATTTTCATCATTTGTTCTCTCCATCCCTCTTGATGTGTGTTTGTCTCTTAGATCAAGAGATGAATCAACGTCTCATTCCATGAGTCTATCATGTATCGCTTGATTTTTGAGAAGATCGATTCCTATAGAGTTTCTTTTGTCATCATCGTATTGGATGGAGTTCTCAGAGCAAGACGTCGAGGCAAAGGTGATGATCAAATCAATGTTCCTATGAAGTGCAACCTGGATCGTGAAGATTGTGCTAGCTTTGTGTTCCCTCTGTCTTCTTACCTCACGTCTTGAATCTCGGGATGAGATTCTTGTTTAGTGGGGGTGAGTTGTCACAGCCCTAGAATTTCATTGCAAATAGTTGCACAAGCATCCATGCATCATGTCCAAATTTCTTTGAAAGTTGAAATGGGGATTGTTGAAACCCTAGAACCAAATGAATTCAACTAGGTTAAATAAAAATATTTTCAATGCACCCAAATGCCCTTTCGAAATGTTCATGATTTTTGTTAAAGGTGAAAACCTCTGCCAAAAATGATGCAAATATCTCTAGGCCATTCTGGATTTTTGAATTAAATCTTATTGTATTTGACTTTGGGCATTTAAATACTATAAATAATTTAAATGTTCAAATAATGTTGGGACTATTTTTGGGCCACTGAAATAATTCAGCAAGTGTCCAGGAATATTTTCAGGATTCATAGAAGTGATTTGGTGTTGTTACTAAATCAAAAAAACAAATTTGCAAAATAGAAAACAGAACAAAGTAGAAATTAAAAGAGAGAGAAGAGGACTTACCTAGCTTACCTGCAGCCCAGCTGTGCGGCCCAACACTGTAGCCAGCCCAGCCCAACTCCTCCCCTGTCTTCAACCTCGTGCCAGTAGGCACGAGGGCGTGTGCCCGCGGCACGCACACGCGCGCCCGGCCACCTCCTGCTTTCCCGGGGCGCCCTGAGCCTTCCGTCGCGCCACGCCACCCCCCAGACCCGTATGGATCGATCTCTCCCTTCCTCGCTCTCCCCCTCGCCCGTTCCCCACCATGGCCGAAGCCTCCATGGACGCACCGCCGCCGTTCGCCGCTGCCATCGACCTCCCCACGCCCATCCAGCTATGCCACGAGCTCTGCCTCGACCCTCGCGTCCTCTGCACAAATCCAGGCGCCGCCAGGAGCTCCGTGACGATGACCCCAAGCTCTTCTTCCTCCTCGGACCCGTGGATCACCGCCGGTCAATTCGCGCCATCGAGAACATCCCCAAGCCCGCTGAGACATTCTCCGCCTTCCTTGTGAGCTCCTGCTCCTTCCCCCATGCTCTCCCCCTCCATTCCTCTCCACTAGCTCGTTTTCTGTCGGAGCCGAGAGCTTCTGCCCGTCGGCCATGAAGCCGCCGTGGCTAGAGCGAGTTTCGCTCGCGTCCGAGCACTGGTATGTGCTCAGGGAGCTCCGAGGAGCCCAACGCAGCCATCAGCTCGCTCGCTAGCGCGCTGCAGTCCTCGCGCCCGTGGAGCCGTAGCTCCGACCACCGCCTCGCTCGCTGCCGACGCTGCTCCCGGCCACCCCGCAGCCTCTCGTCCTGTCCTTTGGATGCGGACAAGCAAGAGCTCCTCCCCTGTGTGCTCAGCGCGCCAAACCACCGCCCGAAGCTCAAATCCGAGCCGCGCCGCCGTCGTTTTGGTCGCCGCCGGCCAGGCTCCGGCGACTGTCGACGTGTCCATCATTAGCACTAATGACCCCTCTAATCACCACCCCACTAGTCACTTACATATGGGTCCCACGCCTTTTACTAACCATAGCTTAATTCCTGTTTAGCTCTAATTAAACACAGTGGCACCACGCGTCAGCTTTAACCGTGGTGACATGGCCGTTGACCTGGGCCCACTAGTCAGCCTCTGTTCCTGCCCTGTTACGCTGACGTGCGGGCCCTACTGGTAAGGTTTGACCTGGACCAGCCCCTGTTGACTTGCTAACGTCATCATGACATGATGCTGATGCAATAATTGATTTTCTGGATTTAAAATAAATCAGGAAATTCCAGAAATTGCCCAAAACTTCTAAAAATCATATAAAATCAACCGTAGCTCAGAATTAAATAAATTATATATGAAAAATTATCAGAAAAATTCAAGGAATCCATATGTACCATTTTCATGCATGTTAGAACAACTTAAGGTCACTGTTTAGGACAAAGAAATGAATGGTATTTAAATAACCACATGTGGAGTTTGAATTTGAACTTTGGGTTCAAACCAACTTCATTTAATTGTGTTGCTAGTTGCATTAGCTCAATCAACAACATATTGCCATGTCATTATCATGCATCATGTTGTGCATTGCATTGATTGTGTTCCTTCTCTGTTGCCGGTGGTTGTCCCCTCTCGATAGATGTTGTACCGATGATGTGATCATTGACACTAATCAAGACCCAATGATATCTTCAGAAGTGCCAAGCAAGCAAAAACCCCTTGTTCATTCCGATACAAACCCTCTTGTCCTACTGTGTGTGAGCTAAGTGTGTGAACATGATTTGATAAAGGTAGCGATGAGAGGCCATGTAGGACTACATGGTGGGTTGTCTCATTGCAGCCGTCCTCAGGAACTGAGTTCTGTGTTTGTGATCCATGAACAGTTACTACCACACATTGGGCTCCGGGCGCTCCAAGCTCTCTCGACTTATTAATCAACTCGATCTCTGTCCAGGAGTTGCAACTAGTTTCTGGTGTTTGTAGGTAGTGTTAGTAGTCTACCAAGTGGCACCCGGTATAGGTGGGCTTGGGACAGACTAGGCATAGTGGCCCGGTGTACCAAGTGGCACCCAGATGGTGGGCTTAGGAACCCTGTACACATCGTTTGGGGCTGTGAGCGGCACCCCGGCCGGATCTCCTTGCGGATGGAACCTGAATAGGTGATAAACCTGGACTAGAGACTTGTGTGGTTAGTCAGGTCGTGGCCGACTCCCTCACCAGGCTTCCGCTTGAAGGTTTCCGAGATACATGACGTGTACATGGTGGTAAGTGGCGAGAGCGTGTGTGAGGAAGTACACCCCTACAGGGTTATCATTATCTATTCGAATAGCCGCATTCCTCGGATATGGAAACTTGGACCCCTTGCATAGTTCATAGACAAGTGAAAGTGGATACTCTAAAATGCGCAAGATAAGTGTGAGTGCTATGGATGGCGTTCTCGCAGGGAGACGGGAGCGGATCCATAGTGGTGTATTGGTATGGTGAATATGTGGACTCGTGTGCACCACCTCAAGGAGTTACTTGCAGTCGTAGTTCAGGTTAGCCACTGAGTCAAAGCTGGCTTGCTGCAGTCAAACTCCACCACCCCTTTGTTGATACTGATGCATATGTAGATAGTTCTGATGTAAGTCTTGCTGGGTACATTTGTACTCACGTTTGCTTATTCTATGTTTTGCAGAGAGACGTCAGTCTCGCTAGTAGTTCCGCGTGGACTTCGACGTTTAGCTTGTTACCTCAGCTACGATCTTTTACCCTTGGGAGGGTCTTGTAGATAGTCAGGCTTCTGAGCCTTCTTCATTTGTAGTTGTCTGTACTCAGACAAGTTAAGCTTCCACATGTGTTTGTTGCTTGTATGCTCTGTATGTTGGGTCATGAGACCCATGTTTGTAATATCTCGCTCCTCGGAGCCTAATGAATAAATACTTGAGTCGTAGAGTTATGTTGTGATGCCATGTTGTATTGCACATATTGAGCATATTGTGTGTATGATTGAAATTCTTGGTATGTGTGGGATCCGACAACCTAGTTGTTTATCCTTGGTAGCCTCTCTTATGGGGGAATGTAGTCTTGTGCTTCCATGAGCCATAGTAGTCTGCTACAGCCCGGTTCACCGGAGTCCTGCTACCCCAGCACTACTGCTCTGGAACACTTGACTGGCCGGCATGTGATTCACTTTGTTCCTGTGTCTGTCCCTTCGGGGAAATGTCACGCGGTGACATCCGGAGTCCTGCCTAGCCTGCTACAGCCCGGTTCACCGGAGTCCTGTTAGCCCAGTGCTACAGCCCGGATTCGCATGCTGCTAACCGACATGCTCGATGTTGATTCATGTATGCCTATCCCCGTAAGTTAGTGCCTCTTTGGGTTCACGACTAGTCATGGCAGCCCAGGTTCTCTGTCATATGGATGCTAGCGACACTATCATATACGTGAGCCAAAAGGCGCAAACGGTCCCGGGCCATGGTAAGGCGACACCCGTGGGAATACCGTGCGTGAGTCCGCAAAGTGATATGAGGTGTTACCAGCTAGATCTATGTGACTTGGAATCGGGGTCCTGCCATTTCTCGAGTTCATTCCTCTACATCATGTCATCTTACTTAAGGCGTTACTCCATTCTTTATGAACTTAATACTCTAGATGCATGCTGGATAGCGGTCGATGTGTGGAGTAATAGTAGTAGATGCAGGCAGGAGTCGGTCTACTTGACACGGACGTGATGCCTATATGCATAATCATTGCCTTGGATATCGTCATAACTTTGTGCTTTTCTATCAATTGCTCGACAATAATTTGTTTCACCCACCTATTATTTGCCTTCATGAGAGAAGCCTCTAGTGAAACCTATGGCCCCTAGGTCTATTTTCCATCATATTAGTTTCTGATCTACTTTTTTGCAATCTTTTATTTTCAGATCTATAAACCAAAAAACCCAAACATATTTTATCTTTTGTTTAGTTCTATCTATCTCTATCAGATCTCACCTTTGCAAGTGACCGTGAAGGTATTGACAACCCCTTTACCACGTTGGGTGCAAGTGTTTCACTAGTAGAAAAAGGGCCTAATGTTCAGCTCATTAGTCTCGGTTCTGAGGTCAAAATAACTCTTAGTTTGCATATGTAGGTGTGGTTTACTTAGTGCCTTCCCGTCTCCGGCCTAACCACCGTCGATCGCCCGCACCGTCCTGTCGCCGGCACCACCTTGTGGTGAGCCTCGTGTTCTTATCTTTTTTATATAAAAAATCAAGTTTGTGTGATTTAGATATATAGTTACTTGTATAATTATCTTACCCATACGTTGTTTGTTATACATAGTGCCATGGTTTTGATATCCGTCCCCGTCGGCCCTCATCCGGGTTATGATTCGGATGTGGTATATTCTCTTTTATAACTATATCATCCCAAATTTTCAATTTGGATGTTATACATAGGTCATCATATGCATATCATATTTTATTTGCATTTTGGTTGTGATCCTATAAATCTTAAGCAACTCAAGGACCCAAGGAGAGAGTTGGGGATTTCATAAGTTTTCAAATTTGAATTTTCTCAAATTTGAATTTTCTCAAATTTGAAAAGAGGATCAATTTGGTTTTAATATTTTTATCTCCAAATATTTCCTATACTAAAAATAAAAGAGAGAAGATAATATGAATTCTTTAAAAAGAGAGGAAAATTAGAGGAAAATTTTAAAATCAAATAAATAATTTATTTGGGATTTTATTGCTATTTTATTTGAATTAGAAAAATATGCATTTTTCAAAATTGCATTATTAGGCCAGAAAAATGTTCACGTTGTTCTAAATATTTTATTTAGACGGTGAAAATTGTTTTTGGCATTTTAAGATTTTTTTATATTTTATTAGGATTTTTGTTTCGGTGGAATTTATTAAAAAAACAAAAAAAAACAAAAAAGTTTTCCGCCTGACTGGGCCGAAGGCCTAGCCGAGCCGGGCCGAAGCCAGCTGCTGCGCCGCCTTCCTCGCGCCGCCGCCGTCTCTGGCAAGGACGCCGAGGAGGAGTCCGAGCCGAACTCCACCTCGGGTCGGCCCCTCCTCCAAGCCGCCGCCCGGCCCTGAGGCCTTTGAAGGCCGAGGCCCCCGCCCCCTCTCACCTCACCACCGCCGCCCACTGCCTCTGCCATCTGCATCCACAGCCTCTTGCTGTACCGCCACTGCAACCCCGCGCCGTCGCCGCCGCGCCGTTGCCGCACCCCACCGACGCAATACCACCGCCACCCAAGCCGCAGCCCCGCCCCGCCATCTCGTCGGATTCCGCCGCCGTTGCCGCTGGGGACTTTCCCAGGTTAACCGGTAAAAAGTAAAAAACCACCCCGGTTTCTTTGGTTTTTGTTTTAGACCGATTTTATTTTAGGGTTAGGGTTTTCTCGGTTTTCTTCGGTTTGCTAATTAACGAACGTTCACCCGAACGCCTCTTTTCATGAACGCGTTCGTTCGTTTGTCTCTGATAATGAATGTTCGTTCGTTAGTCTTTTCCTTTTCTTTTATTTTCTGGCTAGGGACCTATCCGCGATTATTTTTATCACAGATTAGCCCTTGATCTTCAAATGGTCGCAACTTTTTAACCGTTTGTCCAAATCCAGTGAAACCAACGCCAAAATCTTCGTCTCGAACCCCTCTTTCCAGTTAATCAACTTGAACATGGTTTTGAAACATTAAAATTTGGTTGCAAGAAGATTTGAATTTGAACTTCTTTTAACCGCAGTTTGAGTTTCGTAGCTCAGATTCAATTGATTCTTTTTGCATATCGAAGCCCTTCACTTGTACTTTCGATTTCGATCATTTCATTCGAGTTTTACCCTTGCATCTATTGCTTGAGTGCTTATGTATGTTATTTTTTGTTTGCGATAGAGTTTCTGGTGTGCGAAGCGTGCTACTACGAGTCACTAGGGTTTTCAGATCGTTAGCAAGGCAAGTAACACTTTGATCATACCCCTTATTACCCAGTTTTTATGCATTAGCCTCAATCCTAAAACACTGCATGGTTAGGACTTGAATACTTGTGGGTACTCAGAAGTAGTGATGAGGTAGTACCTATTGCCTTTATTTTCAAACCCTGAGAGTTACTTCTATGTTATGCGTATACTGCTATGCTATGCTCGTAGACGTGGTTTGGTTGAGTGTATCCATGAAAGATGTGAGAGTTGTTAAATAATGGTTAACTTAAGGTGGATACTTTAATACACATCTGGGTGGATTGGTTGAGGCACCCTGGAGCACCCAGTGGTTGTCTGGGCACCTGGAGCAATCCAGTGTTGTCCTGGGATATCCCGGAGTACCCGTGTGATCATCCTACGGTTTGCCACCCTGGCTCAAAGGGATCATAAGATTATTCATGCTGGAAACTTCCGTGTGCAGCCACAAGCCATTATGGGCTTTGGCATAGTTGACTAAGTTGTGTGACCTCTTTCAGTGGTAGGCTAGCAGATGTAGGGGATGTAGGTGGTACTGTCTACCCAGAGTAAAGAGTTAATGCTTCTGAAAGACTATGTCTCGATCATCCGTTTCTCAAACACCATCTAGTGCGAGAAATCCAACGGAGGAGATCGAGTCTTGTGGGGAAAAGTGCGCAAACCTCTGCAGAGTGTATAAACTAATTATGGACATCTTGAGTATCTGGTACTTGAATTATTGATTTGATATCATCACCCTATGAATTAATTCGTTGGGTTGATGATTATTTTTAATTTGGGATTGAGTTGGAGGAACCTTCTAAATATCTTCAACAAACTTTGTGGTTAAATACAATTTATTCCTTTTTTGTAGGAAAAAATTAGCTTTCTGCGAAAATAACCATAGAGCCTCCACCAGCCAAATATGCATATAGTTATAGCTGCTACATGTTCATTGCTCTACAGTGTTATTTTGCCAGCATATTCCATGTGCTGACCCGTTTCGAGCTGCAACGTATTATGTTGCATACTTTTCAGACGAAGAGTAATGTGTGCTAGGTCGCTGTCTTGCACTCAGCTATGCCATTGGAGTTGATGGACTCACTTTACCTTCGAAGCCTTCCGCTGTTATCTTCATTAGATGGCCTTCAGCCATATTGTTGTAATAAATACTCTCTTTTGAGATATTCGATGTAATAAGTGTCTGATTGAAATTCTGTTATAAATCCTTCAAGTATTGTGTGTGTCAGCATTACCGATCCAGGGATGACACTTATGCATAGAGATTTGACTGTTTGAGGTCGGATCACTACAATAACTATTTGTTGCATTTCGTGTTTATGAAAAATTATGCCCATCAAGTTGACATAGAGATTTTTACCTAGGAGGTATGTGAACCGGACATTCCAACCGACCCTATTGTCGAGAGTTAAATTTAGTTGAAAATGAAAACGAGTATTTGAAAGAAAAATTGAAAAGAATTGAGGAGGAGAAGATGGAATTGTAGTTGCATGTTGCCGATGTCGTCGATGATCACAAGATCAAGATGGAGAAAATCCACTTGAAGATTAGAAATATTAGAAAATATGCCATTGATAGTGAGGCTTGGTATCATTATGTTGTTGGATCAATTGTTACCTTAGTTGCGATCTTGATCGCATCTGTTGTTGCATATAAATGCTTTAGCTAGAGAGTTAATTGTATGTTGTTTTATGAGAATAAGTGTTGTATGAACTTGTATTAATTTGGTCTATTCGGTGATGTGTAATGAAGATGGGCCGACAATGCATGTATGATACGTCTCCAACGTATCTATAATTTTTGAAGTATTCATGCTATTATATTATCATTCTTTGATGTTTTACAATCATTTTATAGCAACTTTATGTCATTTTTTGGGACTAACCTATTGACCCAGTGCCCAGTGCCAGTTGCTATTTTTTGCTTGTTTTTTACATCGCAGGAAATCAATATCAAACGGAGTCCGAACACCGCGGAACTTTTTGTTGATTTTTTATGGACCAGAAGACCACCAATGGGCCAGAGCAGCACCTGGGGGTGCCCCGTGGGGGGCACAACCCACAAGGGCGTGCCTGGGGGCCCAGGCGGGTTGTGCCCACCTCAGTGGCCTCCCACACCCCCTCTTTACCCTATAAATTTACAAATATTCCAAAAACCCTCGGGGTTAACCTAGATCAGAAGTTCCGCCGCTGCAAGGCTCTGTAGCCACCGAAAACCAATCTAGACCCTTTCCGGCACCCTACCGGAGGGGGGAATCATCTCCGGTGGCCATCTTCATCATCTCGGCGGCCACCACGATAAGGAGGAGAATAAGGAGTGACAAGACCCTAAGCTTGGGGATGCCCAAGGCACCCCAAGGTAATATTCAAGGAAGATCCAAGCAACTAAGCTTGGGGATAGCTCCAAGTGAGGTTACCGATAATGTTGGAGACGAAAGAGGGGATGCCTTTCGGGGCATCCCCTATTTCGTCTCCAACATTATCGGTAACCTCACTTGGAGCTATGTTTTCATTCGTCACATGATATGTGTTTTGCTTGGAACATCATTTTATTTGTTAAGATTTTCTTTCTGTTTTTTAGAATAATGTTTTGCATCTTTTATTTCACTAAAAGTGGCAATGATAGCCTTTGTCGTGCTTATTTTGCAAGTATACATGTTCCTGTTTGAAAACACAAAGTTTATCGGTGTTGAAAAAATTCCCTAGAAAAGTCAGAGTGTGACTTGTTGCAAAATAAGATTTGATAAATTTTCTATAGTGTGTTAAATTTTAATAATCTTTGGAGTTTAAGAAGTATTGATATTGTTGCATTCTTTACAGACTGTACTATTTTGGAAGATTGCTATTATGTTTGCATTGTTTGCATATGTTTGCTTGTTTAATTATTCTATTTGAGGATAGGAGTATTAAATATGCAGAGGCATTTAGTACGCAATGTTGAATAATAATTTTAGTGATTTTTCTAAAGTAGAGAATGATAAGTTTTTTTCATTGGTTTATACTAACTTATCTCACGAGTTCTTGTTGAGTTTTGTGTGGATGAAGCTTTTGAGATTTAGGAAAACCGTGATATGAGAAGAATTAAGGAGACAAAAAATCTCGAGCTTGGGGATGCCCAAGGCACCCCAAGATAATATTTCAAGAAGTCTCAAGAATCTAAGCTTGGGGATGCCCGATAGTCATCTCACCTTTCCACTTCAACAATTATCGGTTAGTATCGGTTGAGCCTAAGTTTTTGCTTCTTCACATGAGTTGTGCTATTCTTAGAATGTTATGTTATTTCCATTTTGCTTTCTGTTTTAATAAAATACTTAGATCTGAAAGTTTTTAAATAAAATAGAGTCCTCAAATAGTTGCTAGGGAGGCTAGGTAAGCGGCATTCACATCCCGTCAACGAAGCACTTTTCTATAGAATTGCTCTAGTGCTTCACCATATCTTTTTGAGCACGGTGTGCTTTAGTATTTTTGAAGAAATTCTCTCTTGCTTCACTTAAATTAATTTGAGAGAAAGAAATATTATGCTCATGATCTCCATTTATATCTTTTTGGAGTAGCTAGTCATTTACTCTTGTGCGTCACTTTTATCCTATGAGTAAATTGTTGAATAAATTGGATATCATGAAGTTGAAATCATATCATGCCTAGTGGTAGCTTCACATTGGGTTTAGAAGGTGAAATCTTTTGAGGCTTGACAATCACAATATTGGTCATATAAGTGATTCATCAATGATTAGTAGAAGGAAGAGAACTTTCACATGCAAATACACTATCTTGGAAATCTTTTATGATTGTGAGCCCCCATCAAAATATTATATGCCAAAATTGTTGACATTGGACAAGGAAGACAACGTAATGATTTATGTTTGTTCATATTCACATAGAAGTTATATTGTCATAGATCCTTCAACATGTGGTGCTTGCCCCCCATCCTTGCTAGCCAAAAATTCCGCACCAAGTAGAGATACTACTTGTGCATCCAAAAACCCTTAAACCCAAATCTTATTTTCAAGAGTCGACCATACCTACCTAAGGATTGAGCAAGATCCTTCAAGTAAGTTGTCATCGGTGCAATAAGGCAATAAAAATTTCTTCTAAAAGTGTTAGATCATTTAGTGTAAGAGAAAATTGAGTGTTGTACGAACTTGTGATGGCAAAGAATAAAAGTGAAAGACTGCATAATAAAGGTTGCTATCATAAGGGGCAATATAACATGACATTCTTTTGCACTAAGGGGTTGAGCATACAAACAAATACGCGCATGGTTACCTCTGCTTCCCTCTGCGAAGGGCCTATCTTTTACTTTTCAGTATTTACTTTTATGTAAAGAGTCAAAGTTTTTCTCTCTATTCCTTTTTTATTTTTCTCTATTGGCAAGCATCATGTGGTGAGGAAAGATCTAGGAACATATATCCAGTTGGATATGGGTAGCATGAGTTATTATTGTTGACATCACCGTTGAGGTGAATACGTTGGGAGGCAAAACAATAAGCTCCTATCTTTCTAGGTGTCCGGTTGAAACGTTTTGCTCATGTGTACGCGGTGAGTGTTAGCAATCATAGAAGACTATATGATGGTTGAGTATGTGGATCTCTTACTTAAACTCTCTTGAATAAGTTGAATTGCAATTGCTTGGTGACTGAAAACATAGGTTGTTGAGTTTCAAGAGAGTTCATTGTTTGAACCTTAACATGTGAATTGGTTGCTACTATAACATGAGAAGTTTTATAAGATTTTTTTTGCTGTAATGATGCTAGGAAAAGTGATTGAAATTATCATTGATCAAACTTATGCACTTTGTTAGCATTTACACTTCATAAATTATTTCTTTTATCATTTACCTACTCGAGGAATTAAGCTTGGGGATGCTGATACGTCTCCAACGTATCTATAATTTATGAAGTATTCATGCTATTATATTATAATTATTGGATGTTTTACAATCATTTTAAAGCAACTTTATATCATTTTTTGGGACTAAGCTATTGACCCAGTGTCCAGTGCCAGTTGCTATTTTTTTGCTTGTTTTTTACATCGCAGGAAATCAATATCAAACTGAGTCCAAACACCGCGAATATCTTTGTGGATTTTTTATGGACCAAAAGATCACCAATGGGACAGAGCAGCACTTTGGGGGTGCCCCGAGGGGGGCACTGTTGGGGAACGTAGCAGAATTTCAAAATTTTCTACGCATCACCAAGATCAATCTGTGGAGTCATCTAGCAACGAGGGACGGAGGAGTGCATCTACATACCCTTGTAAATCGCGCATGGAAGCGTTCAAGAGAACGGGTTTGATGGAGTCGTACTCGACGTGATCCAAATCACCGATGACCTAGTGCCGAACGGACGGCACCTCCGCGTTCAACACACGTACGGTTGGGAAGACGTCTCCTCCTTCTTGATCCAGCAAGGGGGGAGGATAGGTTGATGAAGATCCAGCAGCACGACGGCGTGGTGGTGGAAGCAACGGTGATCTCGGCAGGGCTTCGCCAAGCGCAGGGAGACGGAGGAGTGTCACGGGAAGGAGAGGGAGAGGCCAGGGGCTTAGGTGCGGCTGCCCTCCCTCCCACCACTATATATAGGGTGCCTAGGGGGGGCGCCGGCCCTAGGAGATCCAATCTCCTAGGGGGGCGGCGGCCAAGGGGTGCCTTGCCCCCCAAGGCAAGGGTGCCCCCCCACCCCTAGGGTTTCCAACCCTAGGCGCAGGGGGAGGCCCAAGGGGGGCGCACCAGCCCACTAGGGGCTGGTTCCCCTCCCACTTCAGCCCATGGGGCCCTCCGGGATAGGTGGCCCCACCCGGTGGACCCCCGGGACCCTTCCGGTGGTCCCGGTACAATACCGATTACCCCCGAAACTTTCCCGATGGCCGAAACTTGACTTCCTATATATAAATCTTCACCTACAGACCATTCCGGAACTCCTCGTGACGTCCGGGATCTCATCCGGGACTCCGAACAACTTTCGGGTTACCGTATGCTAATATCTCAACAACCCTAGCGTCACCGAACCTTAAGTGTGTAGACCCTACGGGTTCGGGAGACATGCAGACATGACCGAGACGCCTCTCCGGTCAATAACTAATAGCGGGATCTGGATACCCATCTTGGCTCCCACATGCTCCATGATGATCTCATCGGATGAACCACGATGTCAAGGATTCAATCAATCCATATACAATTCCCTTTGTCAATCGGTACGTTACTTGCCCGAGACTCGATCGTCGGTATCCCAATACCTAGTTCAATCTTGTTACCGGCAAGTCACTTTACTCGTGCCGTAATGCATGATCCCGTGATCAACCACTTGGTCACATTGAGCTCATTATGATGATGCATTACCGAGTGGGCCCAGAGATACCTCTCTGTCATACGGAGTGACAAATCCCAGTCTCGATTCGTGCCAACCCAACAGACACTTTCGGAGATACCTGTAATGTACCTTTATAGTCACCCAGTTACGTTGTGACGTTTGGCACACCCAAGGCACTCCTACGGTATCCGGGAGTTGCACAATCTCATGGTCTAAGGAAATGATACTTGACATTTAGAAAAGCTACAGCAAATGAACTACATGATCTTTGAGCTATGCTTAGGATTGGGTCTTGTCCATCACATCATTATCCTAATGATGTGATCCCGTTATCAATGACATCCAATGTCCATAGTCAGGAAACCATGACTCTCTTTTGATCAACGAGCTAGTCAACTATAGGCTCACTAGGGACGTGCTGTGGTCTATGTATTCACACATGTATTACGAGTTCCGGATAACACAATTATAGCATGAACAATAGACAATTATCATGAACAAAGAAATATAATAATAACCATTTTATTATTGCCTCTAGGGCATATTTCCAACAGTCTCCCACTTGCACTAGAGTCAATATTCTAGTTACATTGTGATGAATCAAACACCCATGCAGTTTTGGTGTTGATCATGTTTTGCTCTAGGGAGAGGTTTAGTCAACGGATCTGCCACATTCAGGTCCGTATGTACTTTACAAATCTCTATGTCTCCATTTTGAACACTTTCACGAATGGAGTTGAAGCGACGCTTGATATGCCTGGTCTTCCTATGAAACCTGGGCTCCTTGGCAAGGGCAATAGCTCCAATGTTGTCACAGAAGAGAGTCATCGGGCCCGACGCATTGGGTATGACTCCTAGGTCGGTAATGAACTCCTTCACCCAGATTGCTTCTTGTGCTACCTCCGAGGCTTCCATGTACTCCGCTTCACATGTAGATCCCGCCACAACGCTTTGCTTGCAACTGCACCAGCTTACTGCCCCACCATTCTAAATATACACGTATCTGGTTTGTGACTTAGAGTCATCCAGATCTATGTCGAAGCTAGCATCGACGTAACCCTTTACGACGGGCTCTTCGTCACCTCCATACACGAGAAACATGTCCTTAGTCCTTTTCAGGTACTTCAGGATATTCTTAACCGCTGTCCAGTGTTCCATGCTGGGATTACTTTGGTACCTTCCTACCAAACTTACGGAAAGGTTTACATCAGGTCTGGTACACAGCATAGCATACATGATAGACCCTATGGCCGAGGCATAGGGGACGACACTCATCTTTTCTCTATCTTCTGCCGTGGTCGGGCATTGAGCTGTGCACAATCTCGTACCTTGCAATACAGGCAAGAACCCCTTCTTTGACGGATCCATTTTGAACTTCTTCAATATCTTTTCAAGGTACGTACTCTGTGAAAGACCAATGAGGCGTCTCGATCTATCTCTATAGATCTTGATGCCTAATATATAAGCAGCTTCTCCAAGGTCCTTCATTGAAAAACACTTGTTCAAGTAGGCCTTTATGCTTTCCAAGAATTCTATATCATTTCCCATCAACAGTATGTCATCCACATACAATATGAGAAATGCTACAGAGCTCCCACTCACTTTCTTGTAAATGCAGGCTTCTCCATAAGTGTGCTAAACCCAAACGCTTTGATCATCTCATCAAAAATGAATGTTCCAACTCCGAGATGCTTGCACCAGCCCATAAATCGAGCGTTGGAGCTTGCACACCTTGTCAGCATTCTTAGGATCGACAAAACCTTTAAGGAAACCATTAAGGAAAGCCGTTTTGACATCCATTTGCCATATCTCATAATCATAGAATGCGGCAACTGCTAACATGATTTGGACGGACTTCAGCTTCGCTACGGGTGAGAAAGTCTCATCATAGTCAACCCCTTGAACTTGTCGATAACCCTTAGCGACAAGCCGAGCTTTATAGATGGTCACATTACCATCTGCGTATGTCTTCTTCTTAAAGATCCATTTATTTTCTATGGCTCGCCGATCACCGGGCAAGTCAGTCAAAGTCCACACTTCGTTTTCATACATGGATCCTATTCGGATTTCATGGCTCCCAGCCATTTGTCAGAATCCGGTCCCGCCATCGCTTCTTCATAGTTCGAAGGTTCACCGTTGTCTAACAACATGATTTCCAAGACAGGGTTGCCGTACCACTCTAGTGCGGAACGTGTCCTCGTGGACCTATGAAGTTCAGTAGTAACTTGATCTGAAGTTTCATGATCATCATCATTAACTTCCTCTCTAGTCGGTGCAGGCACCTCAGGAACATTTTGTTGAGCTGCGCCACTTACCGGTTCAAGAGGTAATACTTCATCAAGTTCTACTTTCCTCCCACTTATTTCTTTCGAGAGAAACTCTTTCTCTAGAAAGGACCCATTCTTGGCAACAAAGATCTTGCCTTCGGATCTGAGGTAGAAGGTATACCCAACAGTTTCTTTAGGGTATCCTATGAAGACGCATTTTTCCGACTTGGGTTCGAGCTTTTCAGGTTGAAGTTTCTTGACATAAGCATCGCATCCCCAAACTTTTAGAAACGACATCTTAGGTTTCTTCCCAAACCATAATTCATACGGTGTCGTCTTAACGGATTTCGATGGAGCCCTATTTAAAGTGAATGCGGCAGTCTCTAAAGCATAGCCCCAAAATGACAGCAGTAAATCGGTAAGAGACATCATAGATCGCACCATATCCAATAGAGTGCGATTACGACGTTCGGACACACCATTACGCCGAGGTGTTCCAGGCAGCATGAGTTGTGAAACTATTCCACATTTTCTTAAGTGTGTGCCAAATTCATGACTCAAGTATTCTCCCCCATGATCTGATCGCAAGAACTTGATTTTCTTGTCACGTTGATTCTCAACCTCACTCTAAAATTCCTTGAACTTTTCAAAGGTCTCAGACTTGTGTTTCATTAAGTAGACATACCCATATCTACTCAAGTCATCAGTGAGGGTGAGAACATAACGATAGCCACCGCGAGCCTCAACACTCATTGGACCGCACACATTAGTATGTATGATTTCCAATAAGTTGGTTGCTCGCTCCATTGTTCTTGAGAACGGAGTCTTGGTCATTTTACCCATGAGGCATGGTTTGCACGTGTCAAATGATTCGTAATCAAGAGACTCTAAAAGTCCATCTGCATGGAGCTTCTTCATGCGTTTGACATCTATGTGACCAAGGCGGCAGTGCCACAAGTATGTGGGACTATCATTATCAACCTTACATCTTTTGGTATTCACACTATGAATATGTGTAGCATTACGCTCGAGATTCATTAAGAATAAACCATTCACCATCGGAGCATGACCATAAAACATATCTCTCATATAAATAGAACAACCATTATTCTCGGATTTAAATGAGTAGCCATCTCGAATTAAACGAGATCCTGATACAATGTTCATGCTCAAAGCTGGCACTAAATAACAATTATTGAGGTTTAAAACTAATCCCGTAGGTAAATGTAGAGGCAGCGTGCCGACGGCGATCACATCGACCTTGGAACCATTCCCGACGCGCATCGTCACCTCATCCTTCGCCAGTCTCCGCTTATTCTGCAGCTCCTGCTTTGAGTTACAAATGTGAGCAACCGCACCGGTATCAAATACCCAGGAGCTACTATGAGAACTGGTAAGGTACACATCAATTACATGTATATCACATATACCTTTAGTGTTGCTGGCCTTCTTGTCCGCTAAGTATTTGGGGCAGTTCCGCTTCCAGTGACCACTTCCCTTGCAATAAAAACACTCAGTCTCGGACTTGGGTCCATTCTTTGGCTTCTTCCCGGCAGCTTGCTTACCGGGCGCGGCAACTCCCTTGCCGTCCTTCTTGAAGTTCTTCTTACCCTTGCCTTTCTTGAACTAAGTGGTTTTATTCACCATCAACACTTGATGTTCCTTTTTGATTTCCACCTCTGCTGATTTCAGCATTGAATACACCTCAGGAATGGTCTTTTCCATCCCTTGCATATTGAAGTTCATCACAAAGCTCTTGTAGCTCGGTGGAAGCGACTGAAGGATTCTGTCAATGACCACGTCATCCGGGAGATTAACTCCCAGCTGAGTCAAGCGGTTATGCAACCCAGACATTTTGAGTATGTGCTCACTGACAGAACTATTTTCCTCCATCTTACAGCTGAAGAACTTGTCGGAGACTTCATATCTCTCGACCCGGGCATGAGCTTGGAAAACCATTTTCAGCTCTTCGAACATCTCATATGCTCTGTGTCTCTCAAAACGCTTTTGGAGCCCCGGTTCTAAGCTGTAAAGCATGCCGCACTGAACGAGGGAGTAATCATCAGCACGTGACTGCCAAGCGTTCATAACGTCTTGGTTCTCTGGGACAGGTGCGTTACCTAGCGGTGCTTCTAGGACATAATCTTTCTTGGCAGCTATGAGGATGATCCTCAGGTTCCGGACCCAATCCGTATAGTTGCTGCCATCATCTTTCAGCTTGGTTTTCTCTAGGAATGCGTTGAAGTTGAGGACAACGTGGGCCAAGACATATTGTAAAGATTTTAGACTAAGTTCATGATAATTAAGTTCATCTAATCAAATTACTCAATGAACTCCCACTCAGATAGACATCCCTCCAGTCATCTAAGTGAAACATGATCCGAGTTAACTAGGCCGTGTCCGATCATCACATGAGACGGACTAGCCAACATCGGTGAACATCTTCATGTTGATCGTATCTTCTATACGACTCATGCTCGACCTTTCGGTCTTCCGTGTTCCGAGGCCATGTCTGTACATGCTAGGCTCGTCAAGTCAACCTAAGTGTATTGCGTGTGTAAATCTGGCTTACACCCGTTGTATTCGAACGTTAGAATCTATCACACCCGATCATCACCTGGTGCTTCAAAACAATGAACCTTCACAACGGTGCACAGTTAGGGGGAACACTTTCTTGAAATTATTACGAGGGATCATCTTATTTAAGCTACCGTCGTTCTAAGCAAATAAGATGTAAAACATGATAAACATCACATGCAATCAAATAGTGACATGATATGGACAATATCATTTGCTCCTTTTGATCTCCATCTTCGGGGCTCCATGATCATCATTGTCACCGGCATGACACCATGATCTCCATCATCGTGTCTTCTTGAAGTTGTCTCGTCATCTATTACTTCTACTACTATGGCTAACGCTTTAGCAATAAAGTAAAGTAATTACATGACGTTTATGTTGACACGTAGGTCATAAATAAATAAAGACAACTCCTATGGCTCCTGCCAGTTGTCATACTCATCGACATGTAAGTCGTGATTCCTATTACAAGAACTTGATCATCTCATACATCACATATATCATTCATCACATCCTTTGGCCATATCATATCACAAAACACTTGCTGCAAAAACAAGTTGGACGTACTCTAATTGTTGTTGCAAGTTTTTACGTGGCTGCTATAGGTTTCTAGCAAGAACGTTTCTTACCTATGACAAAACCACAACGTGAATTGCCAATTTCTATTTACCCTTCATAAGGACCTTGTTCATCGAATCCGATCCGACTAAAGTGGCAGAGACAGACACCCGCCAGCCACCTTATGCAACTAGTGCATGTCAGTCAGTGGAACCAGTCGCACGTAAGCGTACGTGTAAGGTCGGTCCAGGCCGCTTCATCCCACAATGCCACTGAATCAATATAAGACTAGTAACGGCAAGCAAATTGACAATATCGACGCCCACAACTGCTTTGTGTTCTACTCGTGCATAGTAACTACGCATAGACCTAGCTCATGATGCCACTGTTGGGAAACGTAGCAGAATTATAAATTTTCTATGCATCACCAAGATCAATCTATGGAGTCATCTAGCAACGAGGGAGAGAGGAGTGCATCTACATACCCTTGTAGATCGCGCGCGGAAGCGTTCAAGAGAACGAGGTTGATGGAGTCGTACTCGACGTAATCCAAATCACTGATGACCTAGTGCCGAACGGACGGCACCTCCGCATTCAACACACGTACGATTGGGAAGACGTCTCCTCCTTCTTGATCCAGCAAGGGGGAAGGAGAGGTTGATGAAGATCCAGCAGCACGACGGCGTGGTGGTGGAAGCAACGGTGATCTCGGCAGGGCTTCGCCAAGCGCAGGGAGACGGAGGAGTGTCACGGGAGGGAGAGGGAGAGGCCAGGGGCTTAGGTGCGGCTGCCCTCCCTCCCCCCCACTATATATAGGGTGCCTAGGGGGGCGGCGGCCAAGGGGTGCCTTGCCCCCCAAGGCAAGGGTGGCGCCCCCACCCCTAGGGTTTCCGACCCTAGGCGCAGGGGGAGGCCCAAGGGGGGCGCACCAGCCCACTAGGGGCTGGTTCCCCTCCCACTTCAGCCCATGGGGCCCTCCGGGATAGGTGGCCCCACCCGGTGGACCCCCTGGACCCTTCCGGTGGTCCCGGTACAATACCGATTACCCCCGAAACTTTCCCGATGGCCGAAACTTGACTTCCTATATATAAATCTTCACCTCTAGACCATTCCGGAACTCCTCGTGACGTCCGGGATCTCATCCGGGACTCCAAACAACTTTCAGGTTATCGTATGCTAATATCTCAACAACCCTAGCATCACCGAACCTTAAGTGTGTAGACCCTACGGGTTCGGGAGACATGCAGACATGACCGAGACGCCTCTCCGGTAAATAACTAATAGCAGGATCTGGATACCCATGTTGGCTCCCACATGCTCCACGGTGATCTCATCGGATGAACCACGATGTCGAGGATTCAATCAATTCGTATACAATTCCCTTTGTCAATCGGTACGTTACTTTCCCGAGACTCGATCGTCGGTATCCCAATACCTAGTTCAATCTCGTTATCGGCAAGTCACTTTACTCGTGCCGTAATGCATGATCCCGTGATCAACCACTTGGTCACATTGAGCTCATTATGATGATGCATTACCGAGTGGGCCCAGAGATACCTCTCCGTCATACGGAGTGACAAACCCAGTCTCGATTCGTGCCAACCCAACAGACACTTTAGGAGATACCTGTAATGTACCTTTATAGTCACCCAGTTACATTGTGACGTTTGGCACACCCAAGGCACTCCTACGGTATCCGGGAGTTGCACAATCTCATGGTCTAAGGAAATGATACTTGACATTCAGAAAAGCTACAACAAACGAACTACACGATCTTTGAGCTATGCTTAGGATTGGGTCTTGTCCATCACATCATTCTCCTAATGATGTGATCCCGTTATCAATGACATCCAATGTCCATAGTCAGGAAACCATGACTATCTTTTGATCAACGAGCTAGTCAATTAGAGGCTCACTAGGGACGTGTTGTGGTCTATGTATTCACACATGTATTACGATTTCCGGATAACACAATTATAGCATGAACGATAGACAATTATCATGAACAAAGAAATATAATAATAACCATTTTATTATTGCCTCTAGGGCATATTTCCAACAGGCACAACCCACCAGGGCGCGCCCTCAGGCCCAGGCACGCCTAGGTGGGTTGTGCCCACCTCGGTGGCCTCCCGCACCCCCTCTTTACCATATAAAATCACAAATATTCCAAAAATTCTCGGGGGTAACCTAGATCAGAAGTTCCGCTGCCGCAAGGCTCTATAGCTAGAGGAAACCAATCTAGATCCTTTCCGGCACCCTGCCAGAGGGGGGAATCATCTCCAGTGGCCATCTTCATCATCTCGGCGGCCACCACGATAAGGAGGGAGTAGTCCACCCTCGGGGCTGAGGGTTTGTACCAGTAGCTATGTGTTTAATCTCTCCATCTCGTGTTCTTGAGATGTCACATTCTTGATGTATCGCGGGCTTTGTTAATATAGTCGGATCATATGGTGTTTTCCCCTCTCTATCTTGTTGTGATGAATTGAGTTTTTCCCTTTGAGATTTCGTTATTATCGGATTGAATAATTTTATGGATTTGAAAACACCTGATTTATGTCTTGCAATTGAATACTCGTGGTGACAATGGGGTGTCGTATTGACTAACCTTATATATGTTTTGGCACTCAACTCGCGGATTCCCGAGGTGGCATTGGGGTAATCTATGCATAGGGGTTGATGCGCATTCTTGTCTTTGTTTCTCTGGTAGAAATCTTGGGGCACTCTTTGAAGTTCTTTGTGTTGGATTGAATATTATGAATCTGAATTTGCTTTAGTGTTATTTTAGTACGAACTCTTGGTTAGATTGATCGGAACGAATAGCTTTGAGGTGGTTTCGTACCCTACTAACAATTCCGTCTTATGTTCTCCGCTAGATAGGAACTTTGGAGTGATTCTTTGTTGCACGTTGAGGAAGGGTTATATGATCCAATTATATTAGCACTATTGAAAGATTGCACTCGTGAAAGTACGGACCCTTAGGCCTCGTTTTCAAGCATTGCAATGCCATTTTTGTGCCCATTTACTATTTGCTATCTTGCTTTTTTTATTTATTCAGATTATAAAAAATATATTTCTACCATCCATATTACACTTTTATCAACATCTCTTCGCCTAACTAGTGCACCTATACAATTTTCCATTGTATTAGGTGTGTTGGGGACACAATAGGTTTCTTGTATTTGGCTGCAGGGTTGTTTGAGAGAGACCATCTTCATCCTACACCTCCCACGGATCGATAAACCTTAGGTCATCCACTGGATGAAAATTGCTACTGTCCTACAGAACTCTACGCTTGGAGGCCCAACACGAGTGTACAAGAATAATGTTTTGCAGTAGACATCAATGCACGGTGACCGATGCTCTCCCCAGTTTGTTAAAGGCGTGCATACTTTTCTGCTTGCAGCTGAGGCAAACAAGCGGGCAGATGGTTTTATGTCTTGTCCATGTGCTGGCTGTAAGACTGATCACAATTACTCTAACTCAAGAACCATTCACTGGCACCTATTTGAGTCCGGTTTCATGCCCCATTATAATGTTTGGACCAAGCACGGAGAAAGACGGGTTATGATGGAAGAAAATGAAGAAGAAGAGAATGACGACAGCTATTCTGGCCATGGGTTTCCTGAATACGATGGTACAACAATGGGGGAAGAAGTTGAGCCGGCAATGCAGGAAGAAGCTGAAGAAGAGGCATCAGATGAGCCACTGATGATCTAGGTCAAGCCATTGCCGATGCAAAGAGAAACTATGCAAGTGAGAAGGAGAGGCTGAAGTTGTAGCGCATGTTAGAGGATCACAAGAAATTATTGTACCCGAATTGCGAAGCTGACAAGAAAAAGTTGGGCACCACACTGGAATTGCTGCAATGGAAGACAGAGAATGGTGTATCTGACAAGGGATTTGGAAAGTTGCTGATAATGTCAAAGAAGATGCTTCCAAAGGATAATGAATTTCCTAAGAGTACGTACAAAGCAAAGAAGGCTGTCAGCCCTCTAGGATTAGAGGTACAGAAGATACATGCATGCCCTAATGACTGCATCCTCTATCGCGGTGAGTACGAGGATTTGAACACGTGCCCGGTATGCGGTGCATTGCACTATAAGATCAGCCATGATGACCTTGGTGATGTCGAGGGCGAGCGCCCCAGGAAGAAGATTCCTACCAAGGTGATGTGGTATGCTCCTATAATACCACGGTTGAAACGTTTGTTCCAAAACAAAGAGCATGCCAAGTTGATGCGATGGCACAGAGAAGACCGTAAGAAAGACATGAAGTTGAGAGTACCCGCTGATGGGTCGCAGTGGAGAAAAATCATGAGGAAGTGGGGGGACTTTGTAGTTGACGCTAGGAACATATGGTTTGGTCTAAGCACAAATGGCATTAATCCTTTTGGGGAGCAGAGCAGCAATCATAGCACCTGACCTATGACTCTATGTATGTATAACCTTCCTCCTTGGTTGTGCATGAAGCGGAAGTTCATTATGATGTCAGTGCCCATCCAAGGCCCTAAGCAACCCGACAATGGCATTGATGTGTACCTAAGGCCATTAGTTGAAGAACTCTTACAGCTGTGGAATGGAAAAGGTGTACGTGCGTGGGATGAGCTCGATTAGGAAGAATTTGAACTACATACGTTGCTTTTTTGTGACCATCAATGATTGGCCTGCTCTCAGTAACCTTTCAGGACAGACAAACAAGGGATACCGCGCATGCACACATTGTTTGGATGATACCGACAATATATATTTGGATAATTGTAAGAAGAATGTGTACCTGGGAGATTGTCGATTTCTTCCGAGCAGGCATCCCGTAAGAAAGAAAGGCAAGCATTTCAAAGGTGAGGCAGATCACCGGACGAAGCCTAGGCACCGTACTGGCGATGATGTACATGATATGGTCAAGGATTTAAAGGTAATCTTTGGAAAGGGTCCTAGCGGACAATCCGTCCGAATGACGCTGACGGACGCACACCCATGTGGAAGAAGAAATCTATATTTTGAGACCTACCCTCTTGGAAAAACCTAGAGGTCCGCTCTGCAATCGACATGATGCACATGATGAAGAATCTTTGCGTCACCCTGCTTGGCTTCTTGGGCGTGTATGGGAAGACAAAAGATACACCGAAGGCACGGGAGGGCCAGCTACGTATGCACGGAAAGACGACATACATATGGGTCATGCCAGCTATGCTTTTACCAAAGAAGAGAAGGAAATCTTCTTTGAACGCCAGCTCAGTATGAAGGTCCCGTCTAGCTTCTCATTGAATATAAAGGGAATAATAAGTATGGCAGAGAAAAAGTTCCAGAACCTAAAGTCCCATGACTGCCACATGATTATGACGCAACTGCTTTTGGTTGCATTGAGGTGGCTTCTACCGGAAAATATTTGATTAGCCATTATGAAGCTATGTGCATTCCTCAATGCAATCTCTCAGAAGGTAATCGATCCAGTAATCATACCAAGGTTAGAGAATGATTTGGTGCAATGTCGTGTCAGTTTCGAGTTGGTGTTCCCACCATCCTTCTTTAGCATCATGATGCACGTCCTAGTTCACCTATGCGAAGATATTAACGTTCTGGGTCCTGTATTTCTACACAATATGTTCCCCTTTGAGAGGTTCATGGGAGTCTTAAAGAAATATGTTCATAACCGTCCTAGGCTAGAAGGAAACATCTCCAAGGGCCATGAAAATGAGGAGGTCATTGAGTTTTGTATTGACTTTATTCCTGACCTTAAGTCGATTGGTGTTCCTGAATCACGGCATAAGGGCCGACTGGGTGGAAATGGCACGCTAGGACCGGAACAAATAATATGTATGGATGGGCATTCTCTCACTCAAGCACACTACACAGTTCTACAAAATTCCGCCTTGGTGTCTCCGTATATGGAGGAACACAAGAATATTCTATGCTCCAAACACGCAGAGCGGTCTAACGACTGGATTACACGTGAACAAACGGGGACTTCCATCGGTTGGTTGCAGATATGTGCCATGCATGACGACTCTGTTGAAGATGACTTGTACTTGTTGTCCTAGTTACCATCTTCGAATATAATGACTTTCAAAGGGTATGAGATAAATGGGAAAACATTTTACACGATCGCCCAAGATAAGAAGAGCACCAACCAAAACAGTGGTGTCCGCTTTGATGCAGCAACCAAGAGGGGAAAAGACACATATTATGGTTACATAGAGGAGATATGGAAACTTGATTATGGACGTGGTTTGAAGGTCCCTTTGTTTCGGTGCAAATGGGTCAATATGACACGAGGCGGGGTAACGGAAGACCCGCAGTACGGAATGACAATAGTGGATCTCAACAATCTTATGTACGCGGACGAACCATTCGTCCTAGCCAATGATGTGGCGCAGGTTTTCTATGTGAAGGACATGTCTACCAAGCTGAGAAAAATAAAAGATAAGGAAGCGAATACATCATATGATGAGCCAAAGCGCCACATAGTTCTTTCATGGAAAAGAAACATCGTGGGAGTGGATGACAAGAGAGACATGTCAGAAGATTATGAAAAGTTTCATGAAATTGCTCCCTTCATAGTGAATATTGACCCGAGCATCCAGTTAAATGATGAAGATTGTCCATTGTTACGGCACCAAGGGACACATGCGAAGAAAAATTTTCACAACCAAAGATCCCACTTTGGTATGTGACCGGCTTCACTGTCATCACTTTCTTCTCTCGTGAGTTTCCAGACTAATATAACTGGAAAGTCCCACTTTGGACAAATCATAGGGAATCTTTGTAATAGTTAGGGTGCTTATGCGTTTTCGCATTTGAAACGTGTACTTTTGTGCTTAGGACAAACTTCATCAATTTCTAACCCTTTCTGACTTCATTTGCTATTTTCAGCTCCTTTTTACTAATTTTTTGAGCTAAATGACCCTGAAATTGAAAAGCACTACAAAAAGAACTCTGAAAAGGTTGAAAGTTGGCATGGTATCATCATTCACCCACATAGCATGTGCTAAAAAGTTGAGATGGTTACGGCAAAAACTGGATGCACTTCGTGTACAAAATGGACAATCTCTTTTGAAGTATCAGGGTTTTGGACGAAAACTCATCTGTTACAAAGGCATTTCATTTTTTTAAACTTATTTGAACTCCAGACATTTTGTGCATTCAGTATGCACCATCCAAAGCCACTGATAACCCACAAGTATAGGGGATCGCAACAGTTTTCAAGGGTAGAGTATTCAACCCAAATTTATAGATTCGACACAAGGGGAGACAAAGAATATTTGAATGTATTAGAAGTTTAGTTGTCAATCCAACCACAGCTGGAGATTAATTATCTGCAGCAACGTGATCAGTAGCAAAGTAATATGATAGTTTTGATAGTGGTGACAGTAGCAACAGTAACGATAACAGTGATAGCAGTACTTTTGTAGCAAGTGTAACAGTGATGATAGCAGTAGCAAGTTAGCAAGCACAATATAAGATAAATTCATAGGCATTAGATCGGTGACTTGTTGGATGATATTCATCATGGGACAGTTATAACCTAGGGAAATACGGCACTAGATCCAGTTCGTCAATATAATGTTGGCATGTATTCCGTAAATAGTCATATGTGCTTATGGAAAGAACTTGCATGACATCTTTTGTCCTACCCTCCCGTGGTAGCGGGGTCCATATTGGAAACTAAGGGATATTAAGGCCTCCTTTTAATAGAGAACCGGAACAAAGCATTAACACACGATGAATACATGAACTCCTCAAACTACATTCATCACCGGGAGTGGTCCCGACTATTGTCACTCCGGGGTTGCCAGATCATAACACGTAGTAGGTCACTATACTTGAAAGATCGGATCTAGAACATGGATATAATGGTGACAACATAAACGGTTCAGATCTGGAATCATGGAACCCGGGCCCAAAGTGACAAGCATTAAGCATGGCAAAGTCATAGCAACATCAATCTAAGAACATAGTGGATACTAGGGATCAAGCCCTAACAAAACTAACTCGATTACATGATGAATCTCATCCAACTCCTCACCGACCAGCGAGCCTACGAAGGAATTACTCACTCCCGGTGGGGAGCATCTTGGAATTGGCGATGGAGAAGGGTTGGTGATGATGAAGAACGAAGACCCCCCTCTCCGGAGCCCCAAACAGACTCCAGATCTGGCCTCCCGATGAAGAACAGGAGGTGACGGCGGCTTCGTCTCATGGATCACGATAATTCTTTTTCCTTGATTTTTTTCTGGAAAAATAGGTATTTATGGAGTTGGAATCAGGGTCTGCGAGGCCACTAGGTGGGGACAACCCACCTAGGCGCGCCTGGTGAGGGGGCGCGCCCTAGTGGGTTGTGCCCACCCAGGTGCCCCCCCCCCCTTCGTTAGGTCTTGGCTCCAGAAATTCTCTTTAATTATATAAAAATTCCTCGCAAAGTTTTGTTCCATTCCGAGAACTTCTATTTCTGCACAAAAACAACACCATGGTAGTTCTGCTGGAAACAACATCAGTCCTGGGTCAGTTCCATTCAAATCAGGCAAATTAGAGTCCAAAACAAGAGGAAAAGCGTTAGGAAAAGTAAATACATTGGAGATGTACGTCTCCAACGTATCTATAATTTTTTATTGTTCCATGCTGTTATATTATTAATCTTTGATGTTTTATAGTCATTTTATAGTCATTTTATATCATTTTTTGTACTAACCTATTAACATAGTGCCAAGTGCCAGTTGCTATTTTTTCCATTTTTTTTACATCACAGAAAATCAATACCAAACGGAGTCCAAACACAACGAAACTTTACGAAGATTTTTTATGGACCAGAAGGAACATAATGGGCCCTGGCTGCGTCTGGGAGTACCCCGAGGGGAGCACAACTCACCAGGGCGCGCCAGGAGGCCCAGGCGCGCCTTGGTTGGTCGTGCCCACCTCGGGTGCCCCCCGGACCGCCCTTTGCTCTATAAATACCCCAATATTCCCAAAACCCTAGGGGAGTCGACAAAATATTCATCCAGCCGTTGTAGAGTCCAGAACCACCAGATCCAATCTAGACACCATCTCGAATGGGGTTCACCACCTCCATTGGTGCCTCTCCGATGATGCGTGAGTAGTTCTTTGTAGACCTCTAGGTCCGTAGTTAGTAGCTAGACGGCTTCCTCTCTCTCTCTTTTGATTCTCAATACAATGGTCTCTTGGAGATCCATATGATGTAACTCTTTTGCTGTGTGTTTGTTGGGATCCGATGAAATTTGAGTTTATGATCAGATCTATCTCTTTTTATATCCATAAAAGTATTTGAGTTTGTTTTATCTATTTTATGCACAATTGCTTATAGCCTTGTATTTCTTCTCCGATATTTGGGTTTTGTTTGTCCAACTTGATCTATTTATCTTGCAATGGGAAGAGGTGCTTTGTAGTGGGTTCGATCTTACGGTGCTTGATCCCAGTGATAGAAAGGGAACGGACACGTATGTATCATTGCTACTAAGGATAAAATGATGGCGTCTATCTCTACATAGATAGATCTTGTCTACATCATGTCATCGTTCTTATTGCATTACTCCGTTTCTCCATGAACTTAATACACTAGAGCATGCTGGATAGTGATCGATGTGTGGAGTAATAGTAGTAGATGCAGGCAGGAGTCGGTCTACTAATCTTGGATGTGATGCCTATGTAATGATCATTGCCTCGATATCGTCATGAGTATTTGAAGTTCTATCAATTGCCCAACAGTAATTTGTTCACCCACATTTGCTATTTTTCTAAGAGAAGCCACTAGTGAAACCTACGACCCTCTTTCTCATATTATTTGCCTTTGCGATCTACTTTTCCTTTGCGTTTATTTTCAGATCTACTAAACCAAAAACCCAAAAATACCTTGCTGCAATTTATTCTTATTTATTTTATTTGGCGTTTGATCTATCAATCTACTACAAATTTTCCTCACGACTGTTTGCCTATCTTGAGGCGTCGTACCCCGGAAGGGATTGACAACCCCTTTAAACACGTCGGGTTGCAAGAAGTTGTTATTTGTGTGCAGGTGTTGTTTATGTTGTGTTGCTTGGTTCTCCTATTGGTTCGATAACCTTCATTTCACATATAAGGGAAATACCTAATGCCGCTGTGTTGCATCATCCCTTCCTCTTTGGGGAATTACCGACGTAGCTTCAAGCGACATCAAAAGGAATTTCTGGCGCCGTTGCCGGGGAGGATCTTCAACATATACCAGGTTCCTAATCACAAATCTCATCTCCTTGCAATTTACATTATTTGCCATTTTGCCTCTCGTTTTCCTCTCCCCCACTTCACAAAAATTTGCCATTTTATTCGCCCCTCTTTTTCTGTTCGTCATTTTCTTGCCGGATCTGTTTTTGAGTGCAATCTTATTGTGTGGTCATCATGACTCAAGAGAACACCAAGTTATATGATTTCTCAAATACCAACAACAATTATTTTATTGGCATTCCGCTTGCTCCTCCTGCCGCTAGTGCGGAGTCTTGTGATATTAATACTGCTTTGTGGAATCTCGTTATGAAAGATCAATTTTCGGGTACTCCTAATGAGGATGTCGTGTCCCATCTTAATACCATCGTGGAATTATGCAATATGCAAAATAAAAAAGATGTGGACAATGCTGTTGTGAAGATGAAATTATTTCCGTTTTCTTTGCGTGATTCTGCAAAAATTTGGTTCTCATCTTTGCCTCGCAATAGTATTGATTCTTGGAAAAGTGCAAATATGCTTTTATCACTAAGTATTTTCCGCCCGCAAAAATTATTTCCCTTAGAACCCAGATCATGAATTTTAAGCAACTTGAACATGAGCATATTGCACAATCTTAGGAAAGGATGAAAATGATGCTAAGGAATTGCCCAACTCATGGGTTAAATCTTTGGATGATCATACAAAACTTTTATTGTAACATCCCAAATTTTCAATTTGGAATGTTATACAATAGATCATCAATGCATATCATATTTTTATTTTTGCTTCTGGCTTGATCCTAGAAATTCTAAGCAACTCAAGGACCCTCGGAGAGAGTTGGGGATTTCGTTATTTTCATATTTGAGTTTTCTCAAATTTTGAAAATAGGATCATTTGATTTTATTTATTTTATCTTCAATTATTTCTATTTCAAAAATATGAGAGAGAGAATAAAATGACTTCCCCAAAATAAAGAAATGTTGACGATTTAATAGTAAAATCAAATAAGATTTTATTTTGGAGTTATTTGCTATTTTATTTGAATTTAGGAAAAATGCGCGTTTTCCAAAATTGCATTTAGGCCCCAAATAAATGTTCATCCTGTTCGGCTTGATTTTAGAAGTCGGGCAAAATTTATTTCGGGATTTTTGGAGTCCGTTTATGATTCTTTTATTCGTTTTTCTGCGCGTAATTATTAAAAAAACGAAACCGACTTTGGGCCGTGTTCGGTCGGGACTCCTCCGGCCGGGCCTTTAAATAGCGCCGCCCCGAGCCCGTTTAGCCCAGCGGCCGCCGCCAGGACCCTAACCCTAGCCCGCCGCCGCCGTCGCGCGCCGCAGCCGCCGGACCCCGCCGCCGCGCCCCATGCCGCCCACGCCGCCCGCCGCTGCCGGACCCCGCCGCCGTTGCCGAGGTTGACCCCGCCGCCGCCGCCGGTTTTTCCTAGAAAACCGTTCGGTTTTCGCCGGTTTTCGATCAGTTTTTAGATCCGTTTTTTAGATAGATCGGTTTTTTCGGTTTAGTTTATTTAGCAAGCGTTCGCTCGTTTGTTCGTTTTAGCGAACGCGTTCATCGTTTAGTTCCGGATAACAAACATTCGTTCGTTAATCTGTTCGTCGTTTTTCTTTTTCTTGGATTTTCCGCGATTATTTCTGATCACGATTCCTGATCCGATTTTCGTTCTAGTATAACTTTTCGCTCGTTTATCGGAATCAGGCAATTCAAGCGCCTGGAGTTTCGTCTCGAAACCCTCTTTCCATTTAACCAACTCAAACAAGTTTTTGCCTCTGTAAAATTTGACTTAGATCCAGATTAGTAAACGAAGCTTGTTTCTTTCGCCGTTTGACTTTCGTTGCTTCGTTCGATTTGATTCTTTTTGCAAACCGGAGTTCTTAAGTTGAATTTTCTGGTTAGATCTCTTATTTGAGTTTTACCCGTGCATTAGATGAGTACTGATTGTATGCTTGTTTGTCTGCGATAGATTACCCGGAGTGCGCCGCTTGCTACTTCGAATCGCTAGGTTTCGCGGATCATCAGCAAGGCAAGTAACACTTTGATCATACCTCCCACTACCCAGTCTTTATTGCATTAGATCAATCCTCAAACATTGCATGATTAGGATCTGATTAAATTGTGGGTTGGGAAGTAGATGAGGTAGTACCTATTACCAGTTTTATTATCAAACCCTTGGGAGTTACTGCTACGTTGCTTATATTGCCATGCTATGCTAGTAGACGTGGATTGGGTGAGTGTATCCATGAAAGATGTGAGATTGTTATATTAATGGTTTATTTAAGGTGGCAACTTAAACACACATCTGGGTGGATTGAGGCACCCGGGTATTCCAGCGATTGCTTGTTTTTCTTTATTGATCGCCACCCAGGCTCAAAGGGATCATGAGATCAATCATACTAGAAACTTCCGTGTGCAGCCACAAGCTACTATGGGCTCTAGCATAGTTGACTAAGTCGTGCGAACTCTTACAGTGGTAGACTAGCAGATGTAAGGGAAAGTAGGTGTAACGGTCTACCCGTTCGTAAGGTGCTAGCGCTTCTAAAAGACTATGTCTCGGTCATCCGTTTCTCAAACACCATGTAGTGCGAGAATCCCAACGGAGGAGATCGAGTCTTGTGGGGAAAAGTGCGCAAACCTCTGCAGAGTGTATAAACTAATCATGATTAGCTGTGTCCCTGGTTATGGACATCTTGAGTATCTAGTACTTGGATTATCATGTGAATCTCATCATGTTACTCTAATTAATATTGTTGTTTTTTTAAGTTGATGCTTAATTGGGATTGAGAGGGTGTCTACACTCTCAATGTTTAACAACTACCATGATAGTTAAATAAAATTTATTCCTTTGCAGTAGGGAAAAATTGGCTTTACACAAAACTGTAACCATAGAGCTTTCCACCAGCCAAATATGCATGTAGTCTAGCCTTATTCTTTCATTACTCTCTATGTGTTACATTGCTAGCATATTCCATGTGCTGACCCGTTTCGGGCTGCAACGTTCATGTTGTGGACTTTTCAGACGACGAGTAAGGTGCCTTTAGGTCGTGGTTCTATACTCAGTGATGCCGTTGGAGTTGATGGACTCACTTATCTTCCAAGCCTTCCGCTGTTATCGTCACTAGATGGCCTTAAACCATATTTATTGTAATAAGTTCTCTTTTGAGACTTCGATGTACTAAGTGTGTGGTTGCTACTCTGTTATAAATCCATTCAAGTACTGTGCGTGTTAGAATTACTGATCCAGGGATGACACTGAAGCGCAGAGATCAGAATGTTTGAGGTCTGGTCACTACAAGATGGTATCAGAGCACACACTGACTGTAGGACACGACCACTAAGCTAAAGCCCTAGATCACTATTCACTCTACTCTTTTAGGATGGCGGATGCAAGGAACAAGTTCACGCAACCGGATGAAGATACACCCTTTGGACGCCACTTGAAGGAAGTCGCTAGATACCTGAACATCGGAGTACCAAGCTTCACCGGAACCTACGACGCCACTTTACCTGAAGAGGAGCGCTGGATGATCCAAGTTCAAGTTCCAGGAAGGACGTTCACGCCAGTCACTGAGCCCATAGAGTTTTCCCTTGATGCACCAACCTGGAGTCTAGGAAAAAGCATGGCAGCTCACATCGCCATGGGACGTATTGGAGAAGTTTACCACAATGATATGAAGGATACTATCTACCAGATTTGTGGGCGCCGAGATGAGCACTGGGAGATGATCAGCACCAAGAAGGAGAGATCAATCGTAGCTTTCATCCAGGAGTTAAACTAGCACATTCGACGTCAGGAGAACCAGATGTGCGCAAACATGATATATCTGAAGAAGGCGAGGACAAGAACCATGGAACTGGACGAAGAACTCAAGGCCACACGTGAAGATTACATGGAGGAAATCGAAGTATTAGTGGAGAAGAATTATGACCTGATCAAGAAGATCTAAATATTCATGGGAGACCCTACACCAGTAGAAGAAGACGAAGAACCCAAGGAGATTCGCCCGGAAGACTACATCATCATCGACGACACCGACTCGGACCCAGATGATAGCGATGATGACTATGTTGATGAAGCTAGAGCAGATATCATGGAGTCTGCAACCGAAGAATATTTCTAGTAGACCACCCCATCAGTAGTAGTATTTCCCCATGTAAATAGAGTAGTCCGAGCACTTTTGAGATAGTTAGACCGATTGTATGCCCTTTATTGATTGAATGAAGTGAATTGTTTGCTTTTGCCTCATGTGCATATGTGTAGTGTTTTCTCTCTAGACCTCTCTCTATTCTTAAATCTCATCTTTTCTAAACCCATCAGATGCCTCCGAGACGTGACCCCGGATTTACTTTCCCACCAGAGCTCACTCAGTTGATCGAGCAGCAGAATACATTGATGCGGTTGCTAGTCCAGAATCAGAATCAGTGGAACAACAACAACCCACCACCACCACCACCTGTTGATCACTTAACCCGTTTTCTTAGGCTGAATCCGCCGGTGTTCTCCAGTAGCACCGAGCCTATAGTAGCAGTTGATTGGCTCCGCAAGACAGCAAGGGAGTTGACCACGACAGGATGCACAGATGCGGAAAAGGTGAAATTTGCCGCACATCAGCTTGAAGGACCCGCAGCATCATGGTGGGAGAATTTCACAGCCACTTACCCTATCGACACTGTCACATGGGACCAGTTTCAGCAGGCTTTCCGTACTGCTCATATTTCAGCAGGAGCTATGGCCATGAAGAAGCGTGAGTTTTGCAACTTACGCCAAGGAGGACGGACAGTTGGCCAGTATGTGGATGACTTTAGTAAGCTAGCACGTTATGCCCCAGATGACGTTGCTACAGATGCAGCCAAGCAGGAGAAGTTTCTGGAAGGACTGAATGATGAGTTGAGCATGCAGTTGATGGTAGCAAGCTTCAACAACTACCAGGAGTTGGTAGATCGTGCTCTTATGATTTAAGGGAAGCAACAGCAGATTGAGAACGTAAGAGGAAGTATGGACAAGGGAAGTACAATTCTGGAGTGCAGCAGAAGCTGTGTTTTACCCCTAAACCGGGAGGACCTTTTCAGCATACCCATGGGGGAGGAAGCTCGCACAATCATAATGGTCCCAAGATTGGTAATGGGAATGGAGGAAGCAACGGCTAGAACCGTACCAACCCATCAACCCCAGCCAAGAGAGACCTGAGCCAAGTCACTTGCTTTAAGTGTCAGAAGACCGGACATTATGCTAATGAATGTCCTGAATCCCAGAATGGAAATGGCAATGGAAGCTCGGGGAAGAAGTCGAACCCTTTCAATAGGGGACAAGTGAACCACGTTAACGTGGAGGAGGTTGAAGAGGAGCTGGATGCAGTAATTGGTAAGTTTTGGTTAAGTCTTTTACTACAATCGTTCTTTTTGATACTGGTGCATCACATTCATACATCTCACGGGGATTTGTGGATAAGTATAACCTGCCCACCAAGGTTCTTACAACACCTATGCTAGTAAGCTCACCGGGAGCGGAGTATATGGCCAGCCGAGGGTGTTTTCAAGTGCCATTGAGTATAGGTAGGCATGTGTTTCCCTCGGATTTGATCATTTTGGAATCACAAGGTTTGGATGTAATTCTGGGTATGGATTGGCTGTCGATGTATGGAGGAAACATCGATTGCGCCAGTAAGTCGATTTTGGTTACCACCCCAGAGGGAAGAAAGATCAAGTATGTATCCCGACATGTGCCTAAGAGGACTCAAGTAGATTCCCTAACAGGAGTTGTACAGGAGGAAGTACCAGTGGTAAGGGATTTTCCTGATGTATTTCTAGAGGAGTTGCGAGGCATGCCACCGGATAGAGACATTGAGTTTTTGATTGAGCTTTTGCCAGGCACATGGCCAATATCTAAGAGACCATACAGGATTCCTGCAAAGGATTTGGAGGAGATTAAGAAGCAGATTAAAGAGTTACTAGATAAATATTATATTCACCCAAGTTCTTCGACTTGGGGATCGCCAGTACTTCTAGTGGAAAAGAAGGATGGATCGTTAAGGATGGTTGTCGATTATCGAGGATTGAATGAAGTAACAATCAAGAAGAAGTACCCACTACCGATGATCAATGATCTGTTTGATCGATTGCAAGGAGCCAAGATATTTTACAAGATCGATCTGCGATCAGGATACCATCAGTTGAAGATTTGAGAACAGGATATACCTAAGACGGCTTTTACCACCAGGTATGGGCTGTACAAATATACTGTTATGTCATTTGGTCTGACTAACGCACCTGCCTATTTTATGAACATGATGAACAAAGTGTTTATGGAGTTTTTGGATAAGTTCATCGTAGTGTCATTGATGATATTCTGGTTTACTCGAAGAATGAAGAGGAGCATAAGGAGCATTTGCATTTTGTACTTGGGAAGCTTAGAGAACATCAGTTATATGCCAAGTTTAGCAAATGTGAGTTTTGGTTGAAGGAAGTTGGATTCCTCGGACACGTTATATCCGGAGAAGGCATAGCAGTAGATCCCACCAAGGTTGACACTGTGACAAATTGGGAAGCCCCAACAACAGTTGGAGAAATCCGGAGTTTTCTGGGACTTGCAGGATACTATTGGAGATTCATTGAAAATTTCTCGAAGATTGCGAAGCCTATGACAGAGTTGTTGAAGAAGGATACCAAGTTCATATGGACTGAGGAATGTGAGGCCAGTTTCCAAGAGTTGAAGAAACATTTGGTTACATCACCAGTGTTGATTTTGCCGGATTAGAACAAGGATTATGAGGTGTATTGCGACGCTTCACGTCGAGGACTTGGAGCTGTGCTTATGCAGGAGGGAAGAGTTGTTTCATATGCCTCACGACAGCTTAAGCCTCATGAGTTAAATTATGCCACACATGATTTGGAGTTAGCAGCTGTAGTACATGCATTAAAGACTTGGAGACATTTTCTCATTGGAAACCATTGTGAAGTGTACACGGATCACAAGAGTTTGAAGTACATTTTCACGCAGAAGGAGCTAAATCTCAGGCAAAGAAGATGGTTAGAGCTCATCAAGGATTATGACATGAGATTGCATTATCATCCTGGAAAGGATAACGTAGTAGCTGACGCATTGAGCCGTAAGAGCCATGTCGACACACTAATGTCGGGAGATTTACCGAAGGAATTAGCCGAGGACCTTCGTGAGTTATGTTTGGAGATAGTTCCGAGAGGTTATGTAGCAGCATTGGAGATTCAGTCTACTTTGATGGATAAGAGCAGAGAAGCTCAGAAGACTGACAAGGAGATTGCCTCTATAAAGGAGAAGATGGGCAAACGAAGTTAAAGGATTTCATGAGGATGAGCACGATACCCTATGGTTCGAAGATCGTGTTTATGTGCCCAGTGACCCGGAGATCAGGAAGTTAATTCTGCAAGAGGCCCATGATTCACCATATTCGATTCATCCAGGAAATACCAAGATGTATTTGGATTTGAAGGATACTTTCTGGTGGACCGGAATGAAGAAGGATATTGCAGAGTATGTAGCAATTTGTGATGTATGTCAAAGAGTAAAGGCAGAGCATCAGAAGCCAGCAGGATTGTTACAGCCATTGCCGATACCCGAATGGAAGTGGGATAAGCTAGGCATGGATTTTATTATGGGATTGCCCAGAACTCATTCAGGCTATGACTCGATTTGGGTTGTAGTTGATCGTTTGACAAAGGTAGCTCATTTCATCCCAGTGAAGACTACCTACACCAGTGCTAAGTTGGCAAAGATATACATGACCAGGATAGTATGTCTGCATGGAGTTCCCAGGAGTATCAGATAGAGGAACCCAGTTTACCTCAAAGTTCTGGAATTAGTTGCACGAAACTTCGGGTACTAGGCTAGAGTTCAGTACAACTTTTCACCCGCAGACATATGGATAGACCGAGAGAGTCGATCATATTTTGGAGGATATGTTGAGAGCTTGCGCGCTAGATTACGGATCTAGTTGGGATGACAATTTTCCATATGCAGAGTTTTCTTACAACAACAGTTATCAATCCAGTTTGAAGATGGCCCCTTTCGAAGCCTTGTACAGAAGGAGGTGCAGGACCCCATTGTCGTGGGATGAAGTTGGAGACCGCCAGTTGTTTGGACCGGATTTGATTAAGGAGTCTGAATAGAAGGTGAAATTGATTCGCGATAGGCTCAAGGTAGCCCAATCTAGGTAGAAGATCTACACATATCCTAAACGCAAGGAGATAGTTTACGAAGTCGGAGACCGGGTTTATCTTCGAGTATCTCCACTTCGAGGAGTTAAGAGCTTTGGAGTTAAGGGAAAGTTAGTGCCATGTTTTGTAGGACCATACAAGGTTTTGGAGCGTATGGGAGAAGTAGCCTACAAGTTAGAATTGCCCGAAGGATTGTCAGGAGTTCACGATGTATTCCACGTTTCCCAGTTGAAGAAGTGCCACGTAGAGATGGCTGATATACCGCTGAGAGATACAGTGTCGTTGGAAGCGATTCAGTTGGACACTGATTTGACCTATGAGGAGAAACCAGTCAAGATTCTTGAGTATGCCAGCCGAGTCACCCGCAGCAAGGTTATCAAGTTTTGCAAAGTTCAGTGGAGCCACCACACCGAGGATGAAGCCACCTGGGAGCGAGAGGAAGAACTGCTAAAGGACCACCCTCACCTATCTTCTAGCCAACCCGAATCTCGAGGGCGAGATTCATCTTAACGGGGTAGGTTTGTAACATCCCAAATTTTCAATTTGCAATGTTATACATTAGATCATCAATGCATATCATATTTTTATTTTTACTTCTGGCTTGATCCTAGAAATTCTACGCAACTCAAGGACCCTCAGAGAGAGTTGGGGATTTCGTTATTTTCATATTTGAGTTTTCTCAAAATTTGAAAATAGGATCATTTGATTTTATTTATTTTATCTTCAATTGTTTCTATTTCAAAAATATGAGAGAGGGAATAAAATGACTTTCCCAAAATAAAGAAATATTGAGGATTTAATAATAAAATCAAATAAGATTTTATTTTGGAGTTATTTGCTATTTTATTTGAATTTAGGAAATTGTGCGTTTTTCAAAATTGCATTTAGGCCCCAAATAAATGTTCATCCTGTTCGGCTTGATTTTAGAAGTCGGGGAAAATTTATTTCGGGGTTTTTGGAGTCCGTTTAGTATTTCTTTTATTTGTTTTTCTGTGCGTAATTATAAAAAAACGAAACCGACTTAGGGCCGTGTTCGGCCGGGACTCCTCCGCCCGGGCCTTTAAATAGCGCCGCCCCGAGCCCGTTTAGCCCAGCCGCCGCCGCCAGGAATCCTATCCCTAGCCCGCCGCCGGACCCCGCCGCCGCGCCCCACGCCGCCCACGCCGCCCGCCGCCGCCGCCCCTCGCCACCGCCGCCGGAGCCGCCGGACCCCACCGCCGTCGCCGAGGTTGACCCCACCACGGCCGCCAGTTTTTCCTAGAAAACCGTTCGGTTTTTGCCGGTTTTCGATCGGTGTTTTTAGATCCCTTTTTTTAGATAGATCGGTTTTTTTTCAGTTTAGTTTATTTAGCGAACATTCGCTCGTTCGTTCGTTTTAACGAACGCGTTCATCATTTAGTTCCAGATAAGGAACGTTCGTTCGTTAATCTGTTTGTCGTTTTTCTTTTTCTCGGATTTTCCGCGATTATTTCTGATCGCGATTCCTGATCCGATTTTCGTTCTAGTATAACTTTTCGCTCGTTTATCAGAATCAGGCGATTCAAGCGCCTGGAGTTTCATCTCGAAACCCTCTTTCCGTTTAATCAACTCAAACAAGTTTTTGCCTCTGTAAAATTTGACATAGATCCAGATTAGTAAATGAAGCTTGTTTCTTTCGCCGTTTGACTTTCGTTGCTTCATTCGATTTGATTCTTTTTGCAAACCGGAGTTCTTAAGTTGAATTTTCTGGATAGATCTCTTATTTGAGTTTTACCCATGCATTAGATGAGTACTTATTGTATGCTTGTTTGTCTGCGATAGAGTACCCGGAGTGCGCCGCTTGCTACTTCGAATCGCTAGGTTTCGCGGATCATCAGCAAGGCAAGTAACACTTTGATCATACCTCCTACTACCCAGTTTTTGTTGCATTAGATCAATCCTCAAACATTGCATGATTAGGATTTGACTAAATTGTGGATTGGGAAGTAGATGAGGTAGTACCTATTACCTGTTTTATTATCAAACCCTTGGGAGTTACTGCTACGTTGCTTATATTGCCATGCTATGCTAGTAGATGTGGATTGGGTGAGTGTATCCATGACAGATGTGAGATTGTTATATTAATGGTTTATTTAAGGTGGCAACTTAAACACACATCTAGGTGGATTGAGGCACCTGGGTATTCCAGCGATTGCCTGTTTTTCTTTATGGACCGCCACCCAGGCTCAAAGGGATCATGAGATCAATCATACTAGAAACTTCCGTGTGCAGCCACAAGCTACTATGGGCTCTAGCATAGTTGACTAAGTCATGCGAACTCTTACAGTGGTAGACTAGTAGATGTAGGGGAAAGTAGGTGTAACGGTCTACCCGTTCGTAAGGTGCTAGCGCATCTGAAAGACTATGTCTCGGTCATCCGTTTCTCAAACACCATGTAGTGCGAGAATCCCAATGGAGGAGATCGAGTCTTGTGGGGAAAAGTGCGCAAACCTCTGCAAAGTGTATAAACTAATCATGATTAGCCGTGTCCCCGGTTATGGACATCTTGAGTATCTAGTACTTGGATTATCATGTGAATCTCATCAAGTTACTCTAATTAATATTGTTGGTTTTTTTAAAAGTCGATGCTTAATTGGGATTGAGAGGGTGTCTACACTCTCAATGTTTAACAACTACCATGATAGTTAAATAAAATTTATTCCTTTGCAGTAGGGAAAAATTGGCTTTACGCAAAACTGTAACCATAGAGCTTTCCACCAGCCAAATATGCATGTAGTCTAGCCTTATTCTTTCATTAGTCTCTATGTGTTACATTGCCAGCATATTCCATGTGCTGACCCGTTTCGGGCTACAACGTTCATGTTGTAGACTTTTCGGACAACGAGTAAGGTGCCTTTAGGTCATGGTTCTATACTCAGTGATGCCGTTGGAGTTGAAGTACTCACTTGTCTTCCAAGCCTTCTGCTGTTATCGTCACTAGATGGCCTTAAGCCATATTTATTGTAATAAGTTCTCTTTTGAGACATTCGATGTACTAAGTGTGTGATTGCTACTCTGTTATAAATTCATTCAAGTACTGTACGTGTCAGCATTACTGATCCAGGGATGACACTGAAGTGTAGAGATCAGACTGTTTGAGGTCTGGTCGCTACATTTATGCAGGGTTGAATTTTGTTTCTCGTAATATTTTAGATTCCAGCGTGGGTGGAACTTTTATGGAAATTACTTTGGGTGAAGCCACTAAATTGCTTGATAATATTATGGCAAATTATTCGCAATGGCATAATGAAAGAGCTCCTACTAGTAAAAAAGTTAATTCGGTTGAAGAAATTTCTTATTTGAGTGAAAAAGTTGATGCTCTTGTGAAATTGGTTGCTAGTATAAGTTCTCCTATTGATTTTAATGATATGCATTTGTCTACTTTGATTGAGCAAAATAGTGATGCCATAGATGTGATTTTTATCTCTCGAAATAATTTCAACAACAATGCTTAGAGGTAATTTTAATCCTAGGCCTTTTCCTAGTAATTCCTTTAATAACTATGGTAATTCCAATGGAAATCAATCTTATAATAATAATAGGAACACCTCTGATCTTGAGAATAATATTAAAGAATTTATCAATACACAAAAAGTTTTAACACTTCCATAGAAGAAAAGTTGAGTAAGATTGATGATTTGTCTAGAAGTGTTGATAGAATTGCTCATGATGTGGAAAATCTCAAGATGAAATTTTTTGTGCCTAAAGTAGATGAATCAATTAAAGCTCTTTATGTTTCTATGGATGAAAGTAAGAAAAGAACTGCTATGCTTAGAGCTAAAAGAGAATTTTTAGAAAAAGCATTTTCTAGTGATTTCTTTCAAAAAAGTGATGAAGATCTTGAAATGATTGCTGTTTCTTCTGTTGATTCCTTGGTTTGTAAAGTTAATATTGGTGAAAAGGGGAGTGGAGAAGAGTCAACTTTAGCTAGAAGGCGTCCCAATGATTCAGAGGGTGAAAATCTTGTTGAGAAAATTGATAAAAGTGGGTTTGGAGAGGTCAAAACTTTAGCTAGTGATGTGCCCATTCTTTTGTATTACAAAGGCTTTAATTATGATAGTTGCTCTTTGATTGGTTGTATTTCTTTGTTGCAATCCATGATAAATTCACCCCATGCTTATGAACAAAATAAAGCTTTTACGAAACATATTGTTGATGCTATGATGAATGCTTTAGATGAAAAGTTAGAATTAGAAGTTTCAATTCCTAGAAAATTGCATGATGAATGGGAACCTACTATCAAAGTCAAGATTAAAAATTATGAGTGCTTTGCTTTGTGTGACTTGGGTACTAGTGTTTCTACTATTCCGAAATCTTTATGTGATGTGCTTGGTCTTACCGATATTGAATCGTGTTCTTTGAATTTGCACTTGGTGGATTACACTATTAAAAAGCCTATGGGAAGAATTAATGATGTTCTTATTCTTGCAAATATAAATTATGTGCCCATAGATTTTATTGTTCTTGATATTGATCGCAATCCGTCTTGTCCAATTATTCTTGGTAGACCGTTTTTATGCACTATCGGTTCCGTGATTGACATGAAAGAAGGCAATATTAAGTTCCAATTTACTTTGAGGAAGCGTATGGAACACTTTCCTAGAACAAGAATTAGGCCACCATATGAATCGATCATGAGGGCATCTTATGGATCTCGAACCAAACATGACAAAACTTTTATCCTTACTTTATGCCTAGCTAAGGGCGTAAAACTATAATGCTTGTTGGGAGGCAACCCGATGAATAAAATTTATTTTTGCTTTTGTTTCCCGTTTTTGAGTGATAGCACAATTATGCTACTATTATGATTGTGTTTTTTATGTTTTAGTTAGTATTTAGGATCTTCTTGGGTGATAGTTGTTTGATCTTGCTTGAAAAAAATAGGAACTTTTGCACTCACAAAAATAATTCTCATTATTTACCAGAGAGCGATAAAATACCCATTCCACTTGCAGTAGATCAATATACAAATTTCTCAGGTCGTCTGAATTTTTCTGAATTTGTGGAGTTACAGAAGTATTCAAAATAGTCAGATTGCTACAGACTATTTTGTTTTGACAGATTCTGTTTTCTTTGCGCTGTGTGCTTATTTTGATGGCTCTATGGTTTTCTTTGATGAGTTTTTGCCATAGAAAAGTTCGAATAAAGTAGATATAATTCAAGAACAAAATATGAATTAGTTTGATACAACACTTATAGTAGTGATTTATTTTCTTATACTAACGGATCTCACGAAGGTATTGTTGAGTTTTGTGTGATTAAAGTTTTCAAGTTTTGGGTTATCTTACGATGGATGAAGGAATAAGGAGTAGAAGAGCCTAAGCTTGGGAATGCCCCGACATCCCAAGCTATTATCCAAAAATGAGCCACCAACTAAGCTTGGGGATGCCCCAGAATGGCATCCCCTCTTTCTTCTAACGACCATTGGTATTTTACTCGAAGCTATATTTTTATTCGTCACATACTATGTGTCTTTCTTGGAGCGTCTTGTATGATATGAGTCCTTGCTTGTTTTATTTTGTGTTTTCAGTCTTGATCCCTTGCTGGACACACCTATTTGGGAGAGCCAAAATTATGTCATGACTTGTTAGAATCGCTCTCTTTGCTTCACTTCAATTTTTATGAGCTATGGACTTGCTCTAGTGCTTCACTTATATCTTTTTGAGCATGGTGTGTGAGGGAGTCCTGGATTAGGGGCTGTCCGGATGGCCAAACTATACCTTCAGCCGGACTCTAGGACTATGAAGATACAAGATTGAAGATTTCGTCCTGTGTCCGGAAGGGACTTTCCTTGGCGTGGAAGGCAAGCTTGGCGATACGGATATTCAGATCTCCTACCATTGTAACTGACTCTATGTAACCCTAACCCTATCCGGTGTCTATATAAACTGGAGGGTTTTAGTCCGTAGGACAACATACACATCAACAATCATACCATAGGCTAGCTTCTAGGGTTTAGCCTCTCTGATCTCGTGGTAGATCAACTCTTGTAATACCCATACCATCAATATTAATCAAGCAGGACGTAGGGTTTTACCTCCATCGAGAGGGCCCGAACCTGGGTAAAACTTCGTGTCCCCTGCCTCCTGTTACCATCCGGCCTAGACGCACAGTTCGGGACCCCCTACACGAGATCCGTTGGTTTTGACACCGACATTGGTGCTTTCATTGAGAGTTCCTCTATGCCGTCACCGTCAAGCCCGATGGCTCCTACGATCTTCAACAGCGATGCAGTCCAGGGTGAGAGCTTCCTCCCTGGACAGATCTTCGTCTTCGGCGGCTTCGCACTGCGGGCCAATTCGCTTGGCCATCTGGAGCAGATCGAAAGCTACGCCCCTGGCCATCAGGTCAGATTCGCAAGTTTTAACTACATGGCTGACATCCGCGGGACTTGATCTTCGACGGATTCGAGCCACTGCCGAGCGCGCCGCACTGTCCCGACGAGCATGATCTAGCTCTGCCACCGAATAGTGCCTTGGAGGCCGCACCCGCATTGGCTCCGGTCCCTAATTCAGAGCCAACTACGCCGATCGAGGATGGGCGGTTGGACACCACCTCGGGGGCTGCGATCCCAACGGCGATTGAACGAACACCAGCCCCGCACTCCGCGAGACTCATGACTCCAAGGAGCCGGACTCTTTTTCGGACTCCGAACCCTCCGCGCCCCGGCCTGTCGAATCCGATTGGGCGCCGATCATGGAGTTCACTGCCGCGGACATCTTTCAGCACTCGCCTTTTGGTGATATTCTGAAGTCACTGAAGTCTCTCTCTTTATCAGGAGAGCCCTGGCCGGACTGCGGCCAGCGAGGTTGGGATTCGGACGATGAAGAAATTCAAAGCCCACCCACCACCCACTTTGTAGCCACTGTCGACGACTTAACCGACATGCTCGACTTCGACTACGAAGACATCGACGGTATGGACGCCGATGAAGGAGATAATGAAGAACCAGCGCCTACTAGGCCCTGGAAAGCCACCTCGTCGTATGCCATATACATGGTGGACACCCCAAAAGAGGGAGATGGCGATGGAACAGCGGAGGATGACCCCTCCAAGAAACATCCTAAGCGCCAACGTCAGCGGCGCCGCTCAAAATCCCGCCAAAAAAACACGGTGATTCCAGCACGGGAGATAATAACACTCCGGAAAGCACCGAAGAAAACCCCCTCCAGCAAGATTTAGCACAGGAGGATGGAGAAACCAGCCCTCATGAGAGAGCGGCAGACAGAGAGGTCGAGGATGATAATTATATGCCTCCCTCCAAAGACGAGGCAAGCCTCGACGACGACGAATTCGTCGTGCCAGAGGATCCCGCCGAGCAAGAGCGTTTTCAACGCAGGCTTATGGCCATGGCAAGAAGCCTCAAGAAAAAACAGCAACAGCTCAGAGCTGATCAAGATTTGCTAGTTGACAGATGGACTGAAGTCCTTGCGGCCGAAGAGCATAAACTCGAACGCCCCTCCAAGAACTACCCAAAGCGCAGGTTGCTACCCCAATTAGAGGAGGAAGCACTCGATGCGGCCGACCGGCCACCTCGTGGCCGCGACAGAGAGGCCTCTCGGCCCTCCACTCAAGCCGCACCCCGTACCAAGGTACGGGACTATGCGCCGGACTTACGAGATATGTTGGAGGACAAGGCTAAACAAACAAGATCGATCTACAGATCGCGTGGGCGCTCCACGGCTCGAGACGGCATCCGTCATGCTGGCCACAAATTCGGCAGGGCTGAACACAATAGACAAGGCTCACTGGAGCTACGTCAGGATATAGCCCAGTACAGAGGCGCCGCACACCCACTCTACTTCACAAACGAAATAATGGATCATCAAATCCCCGAGGGTTTCAAACCCGTAAACATCGAATCATATGATGGCACAACAGATCCTGCGGTATGGATTGAGGATTATCTCCTTCATATCCATATGGCCCGCGGCGACGATTTCCACGCCATCAAATACCTCCCACTCAAGCTTAAAGGACCAGCTTGGCATTAGCTTAACAGCTTGCCAACAGGATCAATCAGTTGTTGGGAGGACCTGGAAGCCGCATTCCTCGACAATATCCAGGGCACTTATGTGCGACCCCCAGACGCCGATGACCTAAGCCACGTAATTCAGCAGCCAGATGAATCGGTCAGGCAATTCTGGACACGGTTCTTAACAAAGAAAAATCAAATAGTCGACTGTCCGGACGCTGAGGCCCTAGCAGCCTTCAAGCACAATATCCGCGACAAGTGGCTAGCCCGGCACCTTGGACAGGAAAAGCCAAAATCTATGGCAGCACTCACGACACTCATGACCCGCTTTTGCGCAGGAGAAGACAGCTGGCTTGCTCGTAGCAACAATATAACCAAAAACCCTGGTAATTTGGACACCAGGGACAGTGGTGGCAGGTCGCGTCGAACCAAGCAGAAGCGCCGCATTAACGGCGACAATAGTTAATGCCGGATTCAGAGGCTCTAAATCTGGTCAGCGGAAGAAGCCATTCAAAAAGAATCCTAGGGGCCCGTCCAGTTTGGACCGAATACTCGACCGCTTATGCCAGATACATGGCACCCGCGAAAAGCCGGCCAATCACACCAACAGGGATTGTTGGGTGTTCAAGCAGGCAGGCAAGCTAAACACCGAAAACGAAGACAAGGGGCTGCATAGCGATGACGACGAGGAGCCCCGGCCGCCGAACAACAGGGGACAGAAGGGTTTCCCCCTGCAAGTGCGGACGGTGAACATGATATACGCAACCCACATCCCCAAGAGGGAGTGGAAGCGCGCGTTAAGGGACGTATACGCAATAGAGCCAGTCGCCCCAAAGTTCAACCCATGGTCCTCCTGCCCGATCACCTTTGATCGAAGGGACCACCTCACTAGCACCCGTCACAGCGGCTTCGCCGCATTGGTTCTAGACCCAATTATTGACGGATTTCATCTCACTAGAGTCCTTATGGATGGCGGCAGCAGCCTGAACCTGCTTTACCAGGATACAGTGCGGAAAATGGGCATAGATCCCTCGAGGATTAAGCCCACCAAAACGACCTTTAAAGGCATAATACCAGGTGTAGAGGCCAACTGTATAGGCTCAGTCACACTTGAAGTGGTCTTCGGATCTCCGGATAATTTCCGAAGTGAGGAGTTAATCTTCGACATAGTCCCGTTTCGCAGTGGTTATCACGCACTGCTCGGGCGAACCGCATTCGCTAAGTTCAATGCGGTACTGCATTACGCATACCTTAAGCTCAAGATGCCGGGCCCTCGAGGAGTAATTACGGTCAATGGAAACACCGAACGCTCCCTCCGAACGGAGGAGCACACGGCGGCCCTGGCAGTGGAAGTTCAAAGCAGCCTCTTTAGGCAGTTCTCTAGTCCGGCCACTAAATGACTGGACACCGTCAAGCGCGCCCGGAGTAACCTACAACAAGACCGCCTGGCATGATCCGAGCAGGCGTAGCAATGCGGCCCCAACCCCAACCCTCGCCAAAAGGCGACGCCAGTACTTCGCGTACATAACTACGCTCTAGAGATACCATGGGCACAGGGGGAGGGGCACCACCACGGCACGCCCGAAACACGGCTTAAACCGCACCAGGGGCTGTCGATTTTTTAAATTTTCTCTTACTTTCAAGACTCCACTCTTTGGAAGGCCTGTTCGGCAGTTCAGTTGCCGCACAAACGATGCAAGAACCAGGGAAGCAGCCAAGCCACGCCGCATTATGGAACTCCCAGGTGGTCTCTATCACGAGCAGTATACCTGTTTCACACATTATTCCGCAGCTTGCCCCTGGAGCGGACATGTTACATAGTCCAACCTTTTGCTTATCGCATTATTTGTATCGTTCTGCTTTGATCGCAGCTCTTTTTAATAAACAATGCATAGCTTTTGTCTATTTTTGCATTACCTTTTTTATATATTTATATATGTTCCTTAACGACATGTTGCACCCATACACTTTGGTACGGCCAAAATACGCCAGGGGCTTCCGTACCCCTCAACATGGTGTGAGAAGTCCGAACACTTTAACAAGTACGGCACCCCGAACTTATAGCATTATATGCATCGGCTCCGAATCATGTCTTGGGTCAATAGTTGGGTTTGCCCGGGTCCTATGTTTTGGTGCCTTACGTTCCGCTCTATCGGCTAAGGTAGCACTAGGAGAACCACTACGATTGTGCCCCGGTTGAGCTGGGTCGAGCACCTCAGTGGAGAAAGCTAAAACTGACCGTCATGATGAGGCGAGAGCTGGTCGCTGTTCAAGAGGTTTTTTTGAGTCCCTAAAGACTTATGCCGCTTAGGGCGAGGAGCCGGCTCTGTCCGGCCAAGGCGTGGATAGCGCCCCGTACTCGGTCTTCCGAATACTAGGGGCTTCGCCGAAATTTAAAATTATAGAATTATATGGCTAAGTGAGAGTGTTCACGCATTATAGTCCGATTGCCTCGTTCATCGGGCTGAGCGCCTCCCTCGAAGGACCCAAATATGGGAAAAAGAGCGCCCAGGTTTATCCCCGGACACCCCAACACTAGCGGCAAGGGGACAAAAGCCGATGACTCGCCATCTCTCAGTATTGATAAACAGCTGCACAAAAGGTAATATTTTAAATTCAAACAGCATTGCTTAAGCGCATATGAACAAGTTTTCAGCGCACAGGACAAAACGAGCGAGTTTTACTCAAAAATTACATCCATAGAACATTCCTCCGCCACAAGGCAGGCACCCTTCAGAACATCCTTATAATAATTTTCGGGCTTACGATGCTCTTTCCCCGGCGGTGGCCCGTCCTTCACAAGCTTCTCGGTATCCAGCTTGCCCCAGTGCACCTTCACACGGGCAAGGGCCCTACGGGCACCTTCAATGCAGACGGAGCGCTTGATGACTTCGAGCCTTGGACAGGCCTCCACCAGCCGCCGCACCAGCTCGAAATAGCTCCCAGGCCGAGCCTCTACAGGCCACAGCCGAACTATGAGGCCCTTCATGGCCTGTTCGGCCGCCTTGTGGAGCTCGACCAGTTGCTTCAACTGGTCGCTCAGGGGCACGGGGTGTCCGGCCTCAGCGTACTGAGACCAGAACACCTTCTCCGTCGAGCTGCCCTCCTCGGCTCGATAGAATGCGGCGGCATCAGATACACTCCAGGGAAGGTCTGCGAACACGCCTGGAGAACTCCGGATTCGGGTAAGTAACAAGTAACTCACGCTTATGTGTTTACTTTGCATAAAGAATGCCTTACCCGCCGCTATCTTCTTCACCCCATCCAACTCCTGGAGGGTCTTCTAGGATTCGGCCTTGGCACTTTCGGTAGCCGCCGCGAGCTCAGACGCTCGCGTCCTTGAGTCACGCTCCAAACTCTCATGTTTTTCCATGAGAGCCTGGAGCTCTTGCCGCACCTTGCCAACCTCGGCCTCATACTTTTCCCGCTCAACGCGCTTCGCGGCCGACCTATTCTCGGCCTCGAGCAGCGCTTGCTTCAGGGTCGCCACCTCAGACGTGGCCCCTACAATAGCCACGATAATCCTGTCATTTTTTGCAATTGCACCTTTTTATATACATATATTTAATTTAAACAAGGTATTTCTTACCTTCATTGTCCTCGAGCTGCTTCTTGGCACGTCTGAGCTCTTGCTTGGACCGCTCGAGGTTCTGCTTTAGCACGTCCACTTCCGCAGTCAGTGCGGCGGACGCCAGCAGGGAAGCCTGCACACGCATATTGACTCTTTTTAGACTCCTGTGATTTTTATTTGATCCTCTATTCGGTTTTTCTTTCCGAATGCCAAACAGAGCATCAGGGGCTACTGTCTATGCGGTAATGTTATTCACACATTCTTTACTTACCACAAAGCCTGTTAAAAGGCTTGTACAAGCTTCAGTCAGTCCGCTCTTGGCAGACTGAACCTTCTGGATCACCGCACTCATAATAGTGCGGTGCCCCTCGTCGATGGAGGCGCCTTGGATCGCCTCCAACATATTGTCCGGCGCCTCCGGTTGGATGGAGGTCATCAGCACGGCGGGCCTGCTCCTCTTGGAGGGGGTCCCGCCGGACTCTGGAACCTTTGAAGGTTCCGGAGCGGTGTTCGGCCTAGGGCCGGACTTGGAGCCCTGGGGGGTTTCGTCCCCTTTACTGCTGGAGTCAGGGAGGTCGCCTTGCAGCGCCTCCAGGACCACATCCTCCCGGATTGGACCCTGTTGGGACAACACTTCAGTGTCGTCCGTAGGGCGGGGGGAGGAAGCCGTCGGCAGCGAGTTCACGTCCGACGAGTCCAGTGAGCCGCTCGACGACGCGTCGAGCCGGTCTTTGGGTGGGCTGCATAAACATATTCGACATAAGGGAAAGCTGTGCAATAAACGAATACTATGAAATCACTCCGGTATCCGGATACTTACGATTTCGCCAGGGGCTTGGCCCTGGGCGGCCACTCTTCTTCGCTGTCATGGGCGTTGGTGGAGTAGTCCGGAGGAGGGGTTCTCCCTCTCTTGGACCCCTCGGCCTCCCCAGTTGGGGCGGCCTTCCTTTTCTTCCCTTCCCCTGCTGGAGGGGGAGGGGTCTCTTCTTCCTCCTCCTCATCTTCGTGGGAGGAGTGCGCCTCGGAATCGTCCGATGATGGATCTGACGCCTCCTGGCGCCGGGCACTCTTTCGACTCCCCACGGCCTTTTTCGCGGCCTTCTTCTCCGGCACCACATAGGGTGCCACAACCAGCAGTTTCGCCAAGAGGGCGTCCGCTGGGCCTTCGGGCGAATGAGCCGGACAATTGATCTGTCCGGACTTCGCCTGCCAATCCTGTCAAAGGTAAGGGAGCTTGGATCCCACACAGAGTTGAACTATGAAAAACTAGTGCCCTGTAAAAGGTACAAAAAACTTACCGCACTAGCTGACGCTGCGCGCTGTATTCGCGATCCTCGGTAGCAGATGCGGGAGCCTCGGCGCCTTTGAAAAGCCCCTTCCAGGCATCTTCGTACGTCATGTCGAAGAGCCTGCTCAGAGTTTGGTGCCGCGCTGGATCAAACTCCCACAGGTTGAAAGCCTGTTGTTGACACGGGAGGATCAGGCGGATGAGCATAACCTGGACTACGTTGACAAGCCTGAGTTGCTTGTTCACCAGGGATTGGATGCATGTTTGTAGTCCGGTCACCTTCTTTTGCCTGCCCCATGACAGGCCCGTCTCTTTCCAAGACGTGAGCCGCATTGGGAGGCCGGACCGGAACTCGGGGGCTGCGACCTACTTAGGGTCGCGCGGCTCGGTGATGTAGAACCACCCCGATTGCCACCCCTTCAGGGTCTCCACAAAGGAGCCCTCGAGCCATAGGACGTTGGCCATCTTGCCAACCATGGCTCCGCCGCACTCCGCCTGGCTGCCGCGCACCACCTTCGGCTTGACGTTTAAAGTCTTAAGCCATAGGCCGAAATGGGGGCGGATGCGGAGGAAAGCCTCACACACGACGATAAACACCGAGATGTTGAGGACAAAATTCAGGGCCGGATCGTGGAAATCCAGGCCGTAGTAGAACATGAGCCCCCGGACAAATGGATGCAGAGGGAAGCCCAGTCCGTGGAGGAAATGGGGGAGGAATACCACCCTCTCATGGGGCTTGTGAGTGGGGATGAGCTGCCCCATTTCGGGAAGCTGGTGCGCGATGTCGCTAGCCAGATATCCGGCCTTCCTCAGCTTTTTGATGTGTCCCTCCGTGAAGGAGGAGACCATCCACTTGCCTCCCGCTCCGGACATGGCTGGAGAAGGTTGAGGTGAGGAGTGCGGACTTGGGCGCTGGAGCTCGAGTGCATGAGAATGGGTAGGCGAAGGAGGAAGAAGGCGTAGGTGAAAAGGTGGATCCTTATCCCCTTATATGGGTGGACGCAACTACATGTCCCAACCAGCCTGGTAAAACTCGCTTATCTCCCAAGCGCCATAATCAAAGGCGCGGTTGGGTTAACCACACCCGTATTGATGAGAATCCCGAAATAAGGGGACACGATCTCTGCTTTAACAAGATGTGCCAAGGAAACCGCCTCGCATAACACGCTGAGATGGGACAGTAAAACGGTTCGAATAAAAGCTTGGCCGTGGTGCGATGTCACACTACGGAATACGTCAGTAGATTTGATTTGTGTAAATATTATTCTCTTTATGGCAATATGTGGAAAAACTTATTTTGCAGAGGCGGACACTACCTTTGTGTTCAAAATCTTCTATGAAGTACTTTGAGGAGGAACCCGCCTTGCAATGCCGAAGACAATTTGCGCGCCGGACTCGTCATCATTGAAGCCTGGTTCAGGGGCTACTGAGGGAGTCCTGGATTAGGGGGTGTCCGGATGGCCGAACTATACCTTCAGCCGGACTCCAGGACTATGAAGATACAAGATTGAAGACTTCGTCCTGTGTCTGGAAGGGACTTTCCTTGGCATGGAAGGAAAGCTTGGCGATACGGATATTCAGATGTCCTACCATTGTAACCGACTCTATGTAACCCTAACCCTATCCGGTGTCTATATAAACCAGAGGGTTTTAGTCCGTAGGACAACATACACATCAACAATCATACCATAGGCTAGCTTCTAGGGTTTAGCCTCTCTGATCTCGTGGTAGATCAACTCTTGTAATACCCATACCATCAATATTAATCAAGCAGGACGTAGGGTTTTACCTCCATCGAGAGGGTCTGAACCTGGGTAAAACTTTGTGTCCCCTGCGTCATGTTACCATCCGGCCTAGACGCACAGTTCGGGACCCCCTACCCGAGATCCGCCGGTTTTGACACCGACAGTGTGCTTTAGTATTTTTGAAGAAATGCTCTCTTGCTTCACTTAGATTTATTTGAGATTTAGTAAATTTTTTAAGAAATTCTCTCATGCTTCACTTAAATTAGTTTGAGAGAAATAAATATTATGCTCATGATCTTCACTTATATTTGTTTGAGCTTATGAAAACCAACACATGAAAATTAGTCCCAAAGTGATGGATATCAAAGAAGGATATAATAAAAACTTTCATGAGGATCATTGGACAAAATAAACTTTATTCTTAGTAATAGTTTTGAGATATGATGATGTGATATGTGAGTCATCTTGATGAGTAATTATGCTTTAGTAAGAATATTGGTGTTAAGGTTTGTGATTCCCAATGCAAGCACGAAAGTCAATAGTCATGCAATGAAATTATATCCTACTTATGGTGCATTATTAGGTGTTAATTATGCTTAATTCTCACTTATGAGATTATCCGTTTCTTGGTTGGTCGCTTCTCAATCTTTTGGTAGCCTTCATTTTGCACTAAGTATGATCTCTACTTGTGCATCCAAAAACCTTTAAACCAGTTTTGCCACATGAGTCCAGTATATCTACCTATATGCGGTATTCTTTTGTCGTTCTAAGCAAATTTGCATGTGCCATCTCTAATTTTCAAAATAAACTTCTCTTTTGTGTGTTCGTTTCGCTCGCGGAGCGGTGAGGGGTGACTAAATTTTCCATGCTAGATGTGTTATTCTCACGATGTGTGTTTATTCACTTGTCATTGCACAAGAGTAAGGCAAAGTTATTAGGGATGCCTAGTCCTGAAATGAAAAAAATGAATTTACTTTATGTTGTCAAATAATAAGTTCCTTGGAAAGTGTTGGTATGGAGGGCAACCGTGGATACGGCTAGCCATTGAAAGTGAATGTATGGTGGGAAAAGGAATAAACTTTATTTTATGTTGGGGAACTGCCTATGATATATCTAAGCATGGAAATTATTAGGAACTCTAAGTCATTTTCATTGGTGGGATGGATACACCTCCCAAAATGTTTTTATCTCTAAGTTTTTCGCTTTGAGCTCTGGCACCTCTACAAATCCCTACTTCCCTCTGCGAAGGGCCTTTCTTTTACTTTATGAAATCTTTATTTTTAAATTTGAGTCTCCATATTCTCTTAGAAAAGCACCAACTAGGAGGCAATATGATCGTACTTGAGTATTGTGTGTAGCTAATATGCGAGTGTGTTTCATGATTGGGTCAATGGTTGAGCATGATGGGCTAGGGATAACTTATTTTAGCATTGATATTTTGAAAGACATGGTTGCTTGTTGATATACTTGAGTATTTAAATTATCATGTCAAAACTAGACTATTGATTTGAACAATATAAAAGTCCAAACGTCCATGCTATAAAGAAAAGAATATGATATGACATGTTAGGCAGCATTCCACATCAAAAATTATGTTTTTATCACTTCCCTACTCGAGGACGAGTAGGAGTTAAGCTTGGGGATGCTGATATGTCTCCAACGTATCTATAATTTTTGATTGTTCCGTGTTGTTATATTATCAATCTTGGATGTTTTATAATCATTTTATAGTCATTTTATATCATTTTTTGGTACTAACCTATTGACATAGTGCTAAGTGCCAGTTGCTGTTTTTTCGATGTTTTTTACATCGCAGAAAATCAATACCAAATGGAGTCCAAATGCAACGAAACTTTATGGAGATTTTTATGGACCGGAAGGAACATAATGGGCCCTGGCTGTGCCTGGCGGGTGCCCCGAGGGGAGCACAACCCACCAGGGCGTGCCAGGAGGCCCAGGCGTGCCCTGGTGTGTTGTGCCCACCTCGGGTGCCCCCCGAACCGCCTCTTTGCTCTATAAATACCCCAATATTCCAAAAACCCTAGGGGAGTTGATGAAATATTCATCCAGCCGCCGCGGAGTCCAGAACCACCAGATCCAATCTAGACACCATCTCGGATGGGGTTCACCACCTCCATTGGTGCCTCTCCCATGATGCGTGAGTAGTTCATTGTAGACCTCCAGGTCTGTAGTTAGTAGCTAGACGGCTTCATCTCTCTCTCTTGATTATCAATAAAATGGTCTCTTGGAGATCCATATGATGTAACTCTTTTGCGGTGTGTTTGTTGAGATCCGATGAACTTTGAGTTTATGATCAGATCTATCTCTTTTTATAACCATGAAAGTATTTGAGTTTGTTTGATCTCTTTTATGCATGATTGCTTATAGCCTCATATTTCTTCTCTGATATTTGGGTTTTGTTTGGCCAATTTGATCTATTTATCTTGAAATGGGAAGAGGTGCTTTGTAGTGGGTTCGATCTTACGGTGCTTGATCCCAGTGACAGAAAATGATCCATTAATAAGGTTGATAAGGTCTTATTAACAACCACTTTCGATTATCATGAAATCGAAGAACTTTCATAAATCACTAAGTTACCTCAATGGGGATAGGAATGTCCCCAACAATAAGCATTTCATATTTATTTTTGACAGTAGGTAGAGGTACTTGAAAACTTCCAACAGTGATTGTCGGAGATTTTTCAATAACATTAATACCATTCACTTGGAATTGTTTCTTCGGAAAGTGCACCGTATGCTCATTACCATTAATATGAAAAGTGACCTTGTTTTTATTGCAATCAATAACAGCCCCTGCAGTATTCAAGAAGGGTCTACCAAGGATAATCGACATGTTGTCGTCCTCGGGCATCTCAAGTATAACAAAGTCAGTCAAAATAGTAACATTAGCAACAACAACGGGCACATCCTCACAAATACAGATAGGTATGGCAGTTGATTTGTTAGCCATTTGCAAAGATATTTCAGTAGGTGTGAGTTTATTCAAATCAAGTCTTTTATATAAAGAGGAAGGCATAACACTAACACCGGCTCCTAAATCACACAAAGCAGTTTTCACATAATTCTTTTTGATAGAGCAATGTATAGTTGGTATTGCCGGATCTCCAAGTTTTTTAGGTACTCCATCCTTAAAAGTATAATTAGCAAGCATGGTGGAGATTTTAGCTTCCGGTATTTTCCTCTTATTTGTGATGATGTCTTTCATATACTTTGCATAGGGAGGCATTTTCAAGATATCAGTCAAGCAAGTACGCAAAAAGACTGGCCTCAGAATTTCAGCAAAGCGTTCAAATTCTTCTTCATCATTCTTTTTAGTTGACTTAGTCGGAAAAGGCATAGGTTTTTGAACCCATGGTTCTCTTTCTTTACCGTGTTTTCCAGCAATGAAGTCCCTTTTATCATACCTTTTATTCTTAGGTTGTGGGTTATCAAGATGAACAGGTGGTTCTATCTCAACATCATTGTGTGGTTCTTTATTATTTGGTTGAGAGTCTTCATGAACATCAACATTATCTTTTTCATTATCACTAGGTGAATGTTCATTACCAGATTGAGTTTCAGCATCTGAGATAGAAACTTCATTATCAGGAGGTTTCTCTATTTTAGGTTTCCTAGGAGCATGTGAAGTCCTATCATTTTTCTTCTTCCTTTTCTTTTTAGAAGAACTAGGTGCACTAGTGTTAGCTCTTTGTGAATCCTGTTCAATTCTTTTTGGGTGTCCCTCAGGATAGAGTGGTTCCTGAGTCATTTTACCTCCTCTAGTTGCAACTCTAACAACAAAGTCATGCATATTATTATTCATTTCATCAAGCAATTCTCTTTGAGATTTAGCAACTTGTTCTAACTGAGTTTCAACCATAGAAGCATGCTTTCCAACACCTCTAACATCATTTGATATTCTAAATAACAAGTCACTCAAGCGAGCGATCATATCAGAATTGTATTTCAATTGTTTCATAACATTTGCATTGAGGTGATCTTGTTTTCTAATATAGTTTTCAAACTCATAAAGGCATTGGCTAGGATTCATATTGTGGGGATTTTCATTATCATTGAATTTCATTAGAGAATTTACCTCTACCACCTTAGGTAGCGGTGGTGTATTAAGCTCATGTATTTCTTCAATAGGAGGTAAATTTTAGGGACATTTACATCTATGCCCCTAATTTGCGCCCACTCTCAGATTTACCCCTAATTTCAAAGCCTGCTCAAATTTGCCCCTCCGCTGTTAGGTGCACTTACAGAAATACCCTTCTGTGCCATTACCGTCCGGTCAAAGCATGTCAAAGTCGGTCAAAGGGCTTTCACTGTCCTGAAAAAATAGGAAAAAAATTCTAAACAATCTGAAAATTTGTGGGATCAAAGATACTCAGGTACGCAAGGTGCGTGCAAAGTTTCGTGCTGTTTGTACATTCTAGGAGCTCGCATCAGACGAAAAACAATAAATATGTACGCTTGTGAACAATAAATTCAAAAAAATAGCAAGAAAATTCCAAAAAATATGAAATTTTTTGGCATCAAAGAGTCTCGGGTCTGCAAGCTATGTGCAATTTTTTGTTGTGTTTGGACATTGGAGGGGCTTATGGAGAAAAAAACAAAATTTGGCTCGGGAAAAAACTTGGGAAAAAATAACTATTTTGTTTTTTCTTGCTAGAGCTCCTCGCATGTCATTTGATCACAAAAACTTGCAAGCACCTTGTGCACCCAAGCCACTTTGATGCCAAAAATTTTCATATTTTTTAAAATTTTCTTGCTATTTTATTTCAAATTTATTGTTCACAAGCGTGCAAATTAACTGTTTTTCCTCGCCACGAGCTCCTGGAATGTCCAAATAGCACGAAAATTTGCACACACCTTGGGCACATGAGTATCTTTGATCTCACAAAATTTTAGATTTTTTTTGCTATTTTTTCAGAACGGTCAAACCTGTTTGACCGGACGGTAACGGTGCAGAAGGGCATTTCTATAAGGGTACCTAACGGCGGAGGGGAAAATTTGAGCAGGCTTTCGAATTAGGGGTATATCTGATTAGGTGGTTCAAGTTAGGGACAAAAATGCAAATGGCCCAAATTTTTAACATCTTCAGCTTTAATACCTTTTTCCTTCATAGATTTCTTTGCCTCTTGCATATCTTCAGGACTGAGATATAATATACCCCCCTTATTCGGAGTGGGTTTAGGCGGTGGTTCAGGAAGAGTCCAATCATCATAATTTCAATATGTTATTCAATAATTCCTCAGCTTGCCCAATAGTTTGTTCCCTGAAAACACAACCAGCACAACTATCTAGGAAGTCCCTAGAAGCATCGGTTAGTCCAGTATAAAAGATATCAAGTATTTCATTTTTGTTAAGAGGATGATCAGGCAAAGCATTAAGTAATTGGCAAAGCCTCCCCCAAGCTTGTGGGAGACTCTCTTCTTTAATTTGCACAAAGTTAAATATTTCCTGCAAGGCAGCTTCTTTCTTATGAGCGGGGAAATATTTTTAGAGAAGTAATAAATCATATCTTGGGGACTACGCACACAGCCAGGAGCAAGAGTATTGTACCAAGATTTAGCATCACCCTTTAATGAGAACGGAAATAGTTTGAGAATACAGTAATAACGAGTTTTCTCATCATTAGTAAAAAGGGTGGCTATGTCGTTCAAATTAGTAAGATGTGACACAACAGTTTCAGTTTCATAACCATAGAAAGGATCAGATTCAACCAAAGTAATTAACTCTGGGTCGACAGAGAATTCATAATCCTTATCATCAATAAAGATAGGTGAAGTGGCAAACTTAGGATCACATTTCATTCTAGCATTCAGAGATATTTCTTTATACTTGCATAATAATTTCTCAAGATCATCTCTATCTCTGCAAGCAAGAATATCCACTAGAAAAAATACACTTCCATGATGATACGTGTTTGTCACAGTAGGTCACACTTTCTGTCATGCATGTACATCTATGACAAATTTATGACGGAATGAAGATAGTCATACATGTGCTGTCGTAGAAGTTTTCCATGACATTACCAAAATTATCATCATAGAAGTGTCCACTTCTATGACAATAAATCGTGCGTCATAGAAGTGCTTTCGTCAAGGGTGACCGACACGTGGCATCCACCATAATGGGACATCGTTAAGCTATCAGGTCCGGTTTTGGATCCGATAACCCGCTAGCAGCCACGACCTATGCCAATTTTCCACATGTAAAATTCTCATTGGCCGACAGAACCACGCGTCAGCTTTGCGTTGGCACATGTGTCACTCATCCAACGGTTGAGATGGGCCTATGATATGTTGACACGTGGACGGGCCAAAAAGTGGCCCATAAAGTTTAAATGGGTCGGCCCAACTAAAGGCCCAAAAGATTTAGCGGACCATAATGGGCCGGCCCAGCTAAAGGCTCACAAGATTTTGCAGACCATAATGGGCCGGCCCAGCTAAAGGCCCACAGTATTTAGCGGACCACAATGGGCCAGCCCAGTTGAAGGTGCACAAGATTTTGTAGACCATAATGGGTCGGCCCAGCTAAAGGCCCAACATTCTCAGTTAAGGCCCGTACGGCTAGTGTCAGATCGGCCCATCAATGGCCTGTCCTAAACTTGTCATCATCGCGGCCCATGGTCACTTCTGGCCCGTTAACAGTCCGCTAAGTATATGGACCGAATTACGGCCCGGTGTATTTCCGGCCTGTTAAAGGTCCTACTTCATTTGGGCCTATTTACAGGCCATTGAAACTTTCGACCCATAAACGATTGTGAAGGATTTGGGTCATATTCGGGCATGTCTGACATTCGGCCTATTAGAGGCCCACTATAGATTTGGGCCACTTTCGACCTGTTGTGATTTTCGACCTGTTAAGTCGGACGAAATCCATGGGCCATATGTGGCCCAATGTCACATCGGGCCCATTAACGACCCATAAAAAATGACGATAATCTAGCCCGACCGAACTTCCGGCCTGTTAAAGGCCCGTGTATTAGGTCGGCGCATTTACGGCCTGTCCGAATTTCGGCCTGTGAAAGATCGACATCGTAAATGGGCCACCATTTCGGCCTGCTAAAACCAGTGGGTTATTTGGCACAATCAGGGCCCAATCTCACTTTCGGTCTATTAAAGGCCCATGTTTTTTATGGGCTTGAGATATTTACACCTGTAAATGGCCTATTGTTAGTGAGGGCCCAAATTATGTTTAGGCCTGTTAAAGGCCCACTATGGGCACATGCCTACCAGAAAAATATGAAAGCTTATGCTGATTTAGGCCCAGATATTTTTAGTGGGCTACATGCAAATTTCGGCCCATAATCGTTTTTAGCCCAATTGGAATGGGCCCGACGAATGTTGGCACGTTGGGCTCCTACGAAGCTTTCGGCCGAATACATTACTAAGATAAACCTACACTATACAAAAATAGCATCATAATTACTGCAACCTTTGGCAGCATCATAAATGTTGTATCACAACAAAATAAATTCCAACCATACAACAAAAGGCCTGTTGGCATAAAGTTTACAGTCCTTGCAGATAAAAGCACCATCAGATGTATAGAAGCACAAATCATTTGACCTGAGTGCTAATGTTTCAGGCTGTAGAATCTGATGGAGCAGCAAGATCTCACCTTTTTTCCGCCATTGCTCTTGAACAATGAAGCGACTGTATGATAGTCTGGTTTCAAAACCATTCATATCTTGACGACATTTGTCAACCACTATTCTTGTTTCCAAAACGACGTCCATTAGGGATTGGACTTGTGTCTGGAGCACAGATATATCACTCTGTCTAGCAGGAAGATTTTGTTTAGTAGGCGATTTGGGCGAGGTTACCTTGACAACCAACCCAGAATTACACAGGAAGGTGCTTTTTGCACTGTTAGTTGAGAGATACCGACGCACTGCAGCAAGAGGTGACATTGTGCCTGTGGTAGCCTTGTCACCTTCAGGTGGTTGTGGCTGTTCAATCATTTGTTCCATAACTTCCTAAAAGTTTGAACTTGTAGATTAGTGTACCAGATAAGTTACTAATGAGACAAAAACAAACAAAGTAGGTTACACGTTTATACATAACTTATTTTGGTGAAATACTGTAACACATTAGCATGTATTGTAGTGCCAATGTACATAATAAAATCACTTTCAGAACATATGTCCATGTAGCATGCCTACTGTATTGTCTATTTCCTCACATTCTTTGACATCTAAGGATAAAGAGACATGGTTTAAAGTAGGATGAACATAATATGACATCATTCATATCATGGGCAAATAGATATAAAACAAACATGCTATTTTATCATTGTGTGCGCACGTGAACATAACAACTAGATTACAGATCAAGACCAAAAGAATATCCTTCATCTCAACTGTGTATAAAAGTGAACAGAGTAACTGACATTGGCTGCAAACCAAGTAGTTAAAGGAACGCATCACAGTACCAATCAGTTCAAAGGCAGGAGGAGTAAGGACTTACAACAGCGGCTTGAACTGTTCTGCTCATGCCCTTCATCTTGCTGGTGTGGCAATCCTTGAAGATTTGCACTGCATTCGGTTCAGGTTCTTTTTGGTCCGCACATGCTTTCCTCTGTATTCGGAACAAGTCAATATAGATATGATAATATGCCACAGAAAAAATAAGGAAGTAGAAGCTATTTACAAGAGCCTCACAGTGTGCAATATAGCTACGAGATCCTGTTGTCTGTTGGAATTTCACTTTAGAACGGTTGGTCTTGTTCTTCAAATAGTTAGCCTAGAAGAAGATACACTTGTAAGGCACATACATAAATACAAGTTCAATATGTGGTCTGATCAAATACATATAGCCTACCTGATACTTTGGATCAGACCAGTGTTTAACAAGGGCTGTCCAGTCTTCATCTGTAATGTATTCCACTGGAGATGTTTGGGCGATTTCATTGTTAGCCTTTCCTTCAAAGTGAGATTTTCTAAGGTGGTACCGATACTGTCGCAGAGCAGACTGAAAAACATGAGTGCATGCTTGTTCAGTTGCATCATCTTTCAGATCCAACTTGAACCTCATCTGTTGAAAAAAGAATGCGAGTCTTATTAGGAGGAAGCTAGAAAGTATGGGACAGAGTAAGACAATATTACTAATTGCGATGAATAACATTACTTACGGATAAATGTTCAAGGAAGGTGTTAAATTGGGTATTGTCTTTCTCATTCCTATACTGGATCCACGTTGGGAGGATACGTGCATGACACCTAACGGCAACGGCTGCCTCTGATACTAACTTGGCTGACTCTGTAGCATCACGTGGCCTTTTTAAACCTGCCTCAAAATGGATCTCCATTCTTCCTCCTTTAGATTTTGTTAATCTGTCAAGCATTATCCCTGATGTCTGTTTCCGCTTGCGCCATGGTGCTAGTTCAACAACGAATATGGAAAGTGTTAGTGTGCATCAAACTATGAGAGTACATATAAAGGAGAATGCAAATGCAACTTGACTCGGTCAGGTACCGTCTTGGTGTTGATGCTCATGAGGTTCATCTGATCTTGCCAAGTCCTATTGTGTCAGCAGTGCTCTGAAAGTAGTGTTAGGTGTGAAGGCAGCTTGGGAACTGGCCAGTTCCGGAGCAAACGAATGAGTAACTCATTGAGATGCTAGTACATTTGAAGCGGATGTTGCAGCTGGTGGAGCAGGTGATACTGTGTTTGTAGATTTAGCTGGCGAACTTGGACCTTCTACTGCACTATAAGTACCAGCAAAATCTGGACGGTAGATCCTTTTTTGTTTCACCCAACGACTAATACCACTCCCTACTATATTTTTTCCTTGCTCTTTTTTGACTTTGCCATGTCAAGCCGTACCCACAACACAAAAGAATAAAATTGCTCTTCAGAACTCATTGATGCATGATACAAACAAGCAATACTTTGATGTAAGACAACCGTATGAGGATGGAATATGTAAGAAAAACAGGCCGCCATGACATATTCACAACTACGATGTGTAAACTAAGCAGAAGGATTTTCAAGAAAATAGAAGTAATGCAAGCTAGACACCATATGAAAGATGCAACCAATATTACTCTGCCAAGTTAAAAGTGTCTTGTCATAAGTGGCAATTCGAAAAATTAAAGCAATACAACATTGAAATCAATGCAAGATGCAACCACTATCAAACTGCCCTGTTAAAAAGCGTCCAATCATGAGTGACTGATGCAGGATACACAACAGCAGTACTTTGATGTAAGAACATGGTATGATAGATAGATGCAGTGTATTCTAGACAAGAACACCATGTCATATGCACATGTATAACGTATAAACTCAGCATGTGCAATTTAATCAAAATAGAAGAAATACAGGCTAGACAACGTATGCAACATGAAACCAATTATCACACTGTCAACTTAGAGCAAGCACTTGTGATGGTGGAGTACGGGAGATGAACTCACCACGTAGACTTGGGACTTCAACTTCATTAGTAGTAGCAGCGGCAAATCTAGAGAGTCTCTGTTTGCGTCGGTGTGGAGGACCACCAACATCCCCTAACTTACTCTTTTCCTTCCTATTTTCTGATATTGCCTTATGAAGTCAAAACCACAAGAAGATGAATAAAATTAGCTCTGCATAACTGGTTGATGCATGATACAGACGAACACTACTTTGATGTAAGGCAAGCGCAGGATAGGAGGATGGAATATATACAAAAAAAGATAGCGTTTCATATTCACACATACGATAGGAGGATGGAATATGTATGAAAAAACAGTAAGCGGAAGGCATTCCAACAAAATTAGAAGAAATGAAAGCTAGGCACCATATGAACATGCAACCAATATCACTCTATCAGGTAAAAAGTGTCTCACCGTAAGTGCCATTTCAAGAAATTAGAAGCAGTACAAGCTAGAAGACAATGCAAGATGCAACCTACATCACAGTCCCAAGTTAAATGTGTCTTATGGGTAAGTGATCGTTGTAGGTATAAGTTGTTAGCTACGCAGATGCAATTCAACATAATCAGAAGCAATACAAACTAGACATCATACGGAAAACGCAACCACATATAATAGTTCCAAGTTAGAGAAAGCACCTCTGATGGTGGAGTAGGCGAGATGTGCTCATCATGTACACGTATGTTCTAGAAATAGGAACATGTGTCATATTCACAGGCATTATGTGTAAAGTAAGAAGATGCAATTCAACAAAGTTAGAAGCAATACAAGCTAGACATCATACGCAACATGCAACCACATATAATAGTGCGAAGTTAGAGCAAGCACCTGTGATGGTGGAGTAGGGGAGATGTGCTCATCATCTACACAGCTACGTTGACTATCCAGCCTTGTGTTGTCTTGCGAATCTGGTTGGGAGGATGGCGGAGTGGAATCTGTAGAGACCCCCTGTTTGAGTTGCTCCGAAGGACCACCATCATCCACTGTCGGACTAATTTCCTTCAGCTGTAATGATTTTGCATTGTGAAGTCAAACCGATAAGAAAAAGGAATAAAATTCTCTCTTCAGAACTCGTTCATGCATGATACTAATGAACACTACTCGGATGAAAGGAAAACACATGATGCAAGGATGGAATATGTATGAAAAACAGGATGGCGTGACATATTCACACCTATGATGTGGTAACTAAGCAGAAGTCATTTCAACAAATTAGAAGCACCGCAAGCTAGACACCATATGAAAGATGCAACCAATATCACTCTGCCAAGTTCAAACGGTATGGCATTTCAAGAAATTAGAAGCAGTAGATGCTAGAAATCATATGCAAGACACAACCAATATCACAGTGGCGACTTAAAGGTGCCTTATCATAAGTGACTGATGCGGGATATGCAAGAACAGTAGTCTGATGTAAGAACATCGTATGATCAGATATAGTATGTTCTAGAAACAGGAACATATGTCATATTCACAGGCATTATGTGTAAAGTAAGAAGATGCAATTCAACAAAGTTAGAAGCAATACAAGCTAGACATCATAGGCAACATGCAACTACGTATAATAGTGCCAAGTTAGAGCAAGCACCTGTGATGGTGGAGTAGGGGAGATGTGGTCATCATCTACACAGCTACATTGACTATGTAGCCTTGCGTTGTCTTGCAAATCTTGTTGGGAGGATGGCTTAGTAAAATCTATAGAGAACTTTCAGTTGCTCGGAAGGACCACCATCATCCAATGCCTTGCCAATTTCCTTCAGCTTTATTGATTTTGCATTGAGAGGTCAAACCGACAAGAAAAAGGAATATAATTCGCTCTTTAGAACTCATTCATGCATGATACTGACGAACACTACTCTGATGAAAGGCAAAGTCATGATATGAGGATGGAATATGTACGAAAAAATGGATGGCTTGACATATTCACACCTATGATGTGGTAACTAAGCAGAAGGCACTTCAACAAATTAGAAGCACTGCAAACTAGACACCATATGAAAGGTGCAATCAATATCACTCTGCCAAGTTAAAACTGTCTCGTCATAGGTGGCGTTCATCAAACTAGAAGCAATACATGCTAGAAATCATATTCAAGACGCAAACCAATATCACACTGCCAACTTAAAGGTGTCCTATCATAAGTGATTGATGCAGGATACACAAGAAGAGTAGTTTCATGTAAGAACATGGTGTGATAGACAGATATAGTATGTACCAAAAATAGGTAAGCGTGTCATATTCACACATATCATGTGTAAACTAAGCAGATGCAGTTTACACTAATTAGGAGCAATACAAGCTAGACACCATATGCAACATGCAACCATATATCACACTGCCAAGTTAGAGCAAGCACCTTGGATGGTGGAGTAGGGGAGCGGAGACTTGGAGCTTGTAATGCACTATCAGTACAAGGAGAATCGGTACATATGCTCCGTTTACGTTGCTGCAGAGGACCACCATCATCGCCTTCCTTACTCTTTTCCTTCCTCTTTCTTGATTTTGCCTTGTCAAGTCAAACCCACAAGAAAAAGGAATAAAATTTGCTCTTCAGAACTCATTGATGCATGATACTTACGAACACTAATTTCATGTAAGGCATCTGCATGGTAGGAGGATGGAATATGTATGAAAAACAGGACGGCGTGACATATTGACATGTATGATGTATAAAGTGTAAACTAAGAACAAGGTGCTTCAACTTGTTAGAATCAATGCAAGATAGAAACCATATGAAAGATGAAACCAATATAACTCTGCCAAATTAAAAGGGTGCCCTAACAAATGTATTTGACCAAATAATAAGCAATACATGGCAACAGGCTAGAAATAATGTGCAATATGCAATGAATAAAGGTGACTCATCGTAAGTGATTGATGCATGATACAGAAGAGAGGTAGTTTCATGTAAGAACAAGGTTAACACATAGATGTAGTGTGTACCAAAAATTGGAAGGCATGTCATATTCATAGGTATAATGTGTAAACTAAGCCTATGCAATTTACCCTAATTAGAAGCATTACAAGCTAGACACCGTATGCAACATGCAACCACATATCACACTATGAAGTTAGAGCAAGCACCTGTGATGGTGGTCTGGGGGAATTGCCGTCATCAACTATAGAGCTACGTTGACTATCTTCATTTAGCCTTGTTGTTTCTTGAGAATCATGTGGGGAGGATGACACTGCACTCTTTAAACGAGTATGGCGTCTCACAGTAACCCACTGGGGTGACTATCTCATCATAAGTGATTGACGAGGGATACAAAAGAGCATTAGTTTGATGTATGAACATGGTTAATAGACATATGTAGTATGTATCAAAAACTGGAAAGGCATGTCATTATCAAAGGTATAATGTATAAAGTAAGCAGATGCAATTTAACCAAATTGGAAGCAATACAAGCTAGACACCATATGCAACATGCAACCACATTTGATAGCGCGAAGTTAAAGCAAGCACCTAGGATGGTTGTGTGTGGCAATTGAGATCATCAACTGCAGAGCTACGTTTATTCTCTCCAACTGCTGACACTGCACCCTTTAGAGCGCTGAAACACTTAGTGCTTATCTTCGAATTACACTGGAGCGACTTCTGTCTTTTCTTTTCTGCATTCATCAACACTGTGTCAGAGTCTGAAATACCCATGCATAAAAAACAATAGTGTGAGTATGGGTGAAGTGTGTGCACAATTAGTATAGTGTAAAGGTAGTAGATAGCATGTCGGTGAGAAATAAATGATGGGAGACATATGATAGCTCTACAACATGCATGGCACACTAAATTACTACATGATTCTATGAAAATAACAGTCGATTGAAATAAAATAGGCCATTCCATTTTTTCTGCACCATCCGATGTACAAAGAACGGGCAGATCGCCTTCATCTACCTCCAGCCAGTCAGTGTTGATGATCTTCCTCGAAATGCCAGCGACCACCAGCCCAGTCCCCTACATGCGCCCTCCCCTCGACCTCACCGCACCTCCGTGCTTGGCACCACCGCTCGGCCATCCATTCAAGCCCCACCGACCTCCAGATCGGGCGCAAGCAGCTCCTGTGCCCCACACCCCTATGATAGACACCGATGCGCCGCTTCCCCGACGAACAGGCGGACTAGGTGCTCCGCGCGCCTAAGCGGGTGCTGCTTCTTTTAATTGCGGTTCGACTGACCCTGAATTGAAATCCAGGTGGGCTACTGACCTCTAGCAAAGGTGAAATAGTAAAGGGAGGAAACCTTGTGCATTTAGTATCACAAAGAAGATGTAGTAAGAAGCGCTCAACTAGTTTCTTTCGTGGGATGAATACGGTGTGAGGAGAGACGTAAAGTTTGCATGAATAAGGGAAGAGGAGTACCTCTTTCTGCTGGCAGTGCTATGTCCTCCTTCTGTTTTTCCAACGATCTTCTTGTGGTTCGTTGGAAACGATAAGTTGTGGAGGACGGTGGAGCCTTGGACGAACCCATGGCCAAGTTGTTGAGTTTGGTGCGGTGGCCGTCTGTCGGCGGCGGGGAACCAGATCCGAGGCGGCCAACGACGGCGTAGCGGGAACAATTCCGGTGCGGTGGATGGTTGCGACAGTGGAGTGGTAGCAGTGAGGCGCAGGACGGCGTGGTCGGAGTGGTTCTTGTAGGATGCACGTCGGCGTCGGCGTCGTTGAGGCAGCTCTACCTCGGATTCAGCTGCTAAGTCCTTGAGGGCATTGCGGTTGTAGTTGCGTTGGACGACGATGCTACCTCTTGAGCACTGTGTTGGATTTCCCCGAAGAGGAGAGGATGATGCAGCAAAGTAGCATAAGTATTTCCCTTAGTTTTTGAGAACCAAGGTATCAATCCAGTAGGAGGCTACGCGCGAGTCCCTCGTACCTACACAAAAACAATAGCTCAACGCAACCAACGCGCTTAGGAGTTGTCAATCCCTTCATGGTCACTTACGAAAGTGAGATCTGATAGAGATGATAGATAATATTTTTGGTATAGAGATGCAAAGTAAAAGGTAAAAGAGCAACGTCAAAAAGCAAAGCAGTAATAAAGTGATGGAGATTGATATGATGAGAAAGAGACCCGGGGGCCATAGGTTTCACTAGTGGCTTCTCTCAAGAGCATAAGTATTCTACGGTGGGTGAACAAATTACTGTTGAGCAATTGATAGAATTGAGCATAGTTATGAGAATATCTAGGTATGATAATGTATATAGGCATCACGTCCGAGACAAGTAGACTGACTCCTGCCTGCATCTACTACTATTACTCCACTCATCGACCGCTATCCAGCATGCATCTAGAGTATTAAGTTAAAAACAGAGTAACGCCTTAAGCAAGATGACATGATGTAGAGGGATAGTTTCATGCAATATGATAAAAAAAAACCATCTTGTTATCCTCAATGGCAACAATACAATACGTGCCTTGCTGCCCCTTCTGTCACTGGGAAAGGACACCGCAAGATCGAACCCAAAGCTAAGCACTTCTCCCATGGCAAGAAAAACCAATCTAGTAGGCCAAACCAAACTGATAATTCGAAGAGACTTGCAAAGATAACCAATCATACATAAAAGAATTTAGAGAAGATTCAAATATTATTCATAGATAGACTGGATCATAAACCCCACAATTCATCGGTCTCAACAAACACACCGCAAAAAGAAGATTACATCGAATAGATCTCCACGAGAGAGCGGGAGAACATTGTATTGAGATCCAAAAAGAGAGAAGAAGCCATCTAGCTACTAACTATGGACCCGTAGGTCTGAAGTAAACTACTCACACTTCATCTGAGGGGCTTGGATGATGATGTAGAAGCCCTCCATGACCGATGCCCCCTCCGGCGGAGCTCCGGAACAGGCCCCAAGATGGGATCTCGTGGATACAGAAAGTTGCGGCGGTGGAATTAGGTTTTTTGCTCTGTATCTGATTGTTTGGGGGTATGTAGGTATATATAGGAGGAAGGAGTACGTCGGTGGAGCTTCAAGGGGCCCACGAGGCAGGGGGCGCGCCCTCCACCCTCGTGACCGCCTCGTGGCTTTCTTGATGGAGGGTCCAAGTCTCCTGGGTCTTATCTGATGAGAAAATCGTGTTCCCGAAGGTTTCATTCCGTTTGGACTCCGTTTGATATTCTGTTTCTCCGAAACACTGAAATAGGCAAAAAAAACAGCAATTCTGGGCTGGGCCTACGGTTAATAGGTTAGTCCCAAAAATAATATAAACGTGGAAAATAAAGCCCAATATAGTCCAAAACAGTAGGTAATATAGCATAGAGCAATCAAAAATTATAGATACGTTGAAGACGTATCAAGCATCCCCAAGCTTAATTCCTACTCGTCCTTGAGTAGGTAAATGATAAAAATAGAATTTTTGATGCCAAGTGCTACTTGGCATAATTTCAATGTAAATCTTCTTAATTGTGGTATGAATATTTAGATTCATAAGATTCAAGACAAAAGTTCATGTTGACATAAAAATATTAATAGTTCAAGCATACTAACAAAGCAATTATGTCTTCTCAAAATAACATGGCCAAAGAAAGCTATCCCTACAAAATCATATAGTCTGGCTATGCCCTATCTTCACCACACAAAGTATTTAAATCATGCACAACCCCGATGACAAGCCAAGCAATTGTTTCATAGTTTTGACATTTTCAAAACTTTTTCGATCTTCACGCAATACATGAGCGTGAGCCATGGATATAGGACTATATGTGGAATAGAATGGTGGTTGTGGAGAAGACAAAAAGAGGGGAAGATAGTCTCACATCAACTGGGCGTATCAACGAGCTACGGAGATGCCCATCAATAGATATCAATGTGAGTCAGTAGGGATTGCCATGCAATGGATGCACTAGAGCTATAAGTATGTGAAAGCTCAACAAAAGAAACTAAGTGGGTGTGCATCCAACTCGCTTGCTCACGAAGACCTAGGGCATTTTGAGGAAGCCCATCATTGGAATATACAAGCCAAGTTCTATAATGAAAAATTCCCACTAGTATATGAAAGTGACAGAATGAGAGACTCTCTATCATGAAGATCATGAAGCTACTTTGAAGCACAAGTGTGGTAAAAGGATAGTAACATTGTCCCTTCTCTCTTTTTCTCTCATTTTTTTGTTTGGGCCTTTTCTCTTTTTTATGGCCTCTTTTTTCGTCCGGAGTCTCATCCTGACTTGTGGGGGAATCATAGTCTCCATCATCCTTTCCTCACTTGGGACAATGCTCTAAAAATGATGATCATCACACTTTTTATTTTTCTTACAACTCAACAATTACAACTCAATAATTTGAACAAAATATGACTCTATATGAATGCCTCTGGCGGTGTACCGGGATATGCAATGAATCAAGAGTGACATGTATGAAAGAATTATGAATGGTGGCTTTGCCACAAATACGATGTCAACTACATTATCATGCTAGCAATATGACAATGATGGAGCGTGTCATAATGAACGGAATGGTGGAAAGTTGCATGACAATATATCTCGGAATGGCTATGGAAATGCCATGATAGGTAGGATGGTGGCTGTTTTGAGGAAGGTATTTGGTGGGTGTATGATACTAGCGAAAAGTGTGCGGTATTAGAGAGGCTAGCAATGGTGGAAGGAAGGAAAGTGCGTATAATCCATGGACTCAACATTAGTCATAAAGAACTCATATACTTTATTGCAAAAATCTAGAAGTTATCAAAGCAAAGTATTACGCGCATGCTCCTAGGGGGATAAATTGGTAGGAAAAGACCATCGCTCGTCCCTGACCACCACCCATAAGGAAGACAATCAATAAATAAATCATGCTCCGACTTCATCACATAACGGTTCACCATACGTGCATGCTACGGGAATCACAAACTTTAACACAAGAATTTCTCAAATTCACAACTACTCAACTAGCATGACTCTAATATCACCATCCTCATATCTCGAAACAATTATCAAGCATCAATTTTTTTATTAGTATTCAACGCACTCAAAAGAAAGTTTTACAAATCTTGAATACCAAGCATATTATTATTAAGCAAATTACCATGATATTAAGAATCTCAAAATAATCTAAGTGAAGCATGAGAGATCAATAGTTTCTATAAAACAAATCCACCACCGTGCTCTAAAAGATATAAGTGAAGCACTAGAGCAAAACTATAAAACTCAAAAGATATAAGTGAAGCACTAGAGTAAAACTATAAAGCTCAAAAGATATAAGTGAAGCACATAGAGTATTCTATCAAATTCCAAATTATGTATAGCTCTCTCAAAAGGTGTGTACAGCAAGGATGATTGTGGTAGACTAACAAGCAAAGACTCAAATCATAAAAGATGCTCCAAGCAAAACACATATCATGTGGTGAATAAAAATATAGCTCCAAGTAAAGTTACCGATAGAAGTAGACGAAAGAGGGGATGCCTTCCGGGGCATCCCCAAGCTTTGGCTTTTAGGTGTCCTTAGATTATCTTGGGGGTGCCACGGGAATCCCCAAGATTAGGCTCTTGCCACTCCTTGTTCCATAATCCATCAAATCTTTACCCAAAACTTGAAAACTTCACAACACAAAACTTAAAGTAGAAAATCTCGTGAGCTCCGTTAGCGAAAGAAAACAAAAGACCACTTCAAGGTACTGTAATGAACTCATTCTTTATTTATATTGGTGTTAAACCTACTGTATTCTAACTTCTCTATGGTTTATAAACTATTTTACTAGCCATAGATTCATCAAAATAAGCAAACAACACACGAAAAACAGAATCTGTCAAAAACAGAACAGTCTGTAGTAATCTGTAGCTAGCGCAAGATCTGGAACCCCAAAATTCTAAAATAAATTTCTGGACGTGAGGAATTTATCCAAAAAGAATTAACTAAATAGCACTCTCCAAATAAAAATGACAGCAGTTCTCGTGAGCGCTAAAGTTTCTATTTTTTACAGCAAGTTCAACAAGACTTTCCCCAAGTCTTCCCAACGGTTCTACTTGGCACAAACACTAATTAAACACAAAAAACACAACCAAAACATAGGCTAAATAATTTATTTATTACTAAACAGGAGAAAAAGCAAGGAATAAAAATAAAATTGGGTTGCCTCCCAACAAGCGCTATCGTTTAACGCCCCTAGCTAGGCATAACAAGCAAGAATTGATCTAGGTATTGCCATCTTTGGTAAGCAATCCATAAGTGGCTCTCAAGATAGATTCATATGGTAATTTTATTTTCTTTATAGGGAAGTGTTCCATGCCCTTTTTAATTGTAATTGAAATCTAATATTCCCTTCCTTCATATCAATAATTGCACCAACCGTTCTAAGGAAAGGTCTACCGAGAATAATAGGGCAAGAAGGATTGCAATCTATATCAAGAACGATAAAATCTATGGGCACATAATTCCTATTTGCAACAATAAGAACATCATTAATTCTTCCCATAGGTTTCTTAATAGTGGAATCCGCAAGATGCAAGTTTATAGAGCAATCATCAAAATCATGGAATTCTAGCAAATCACACAAAGTTTTGGGAATAGTAGAGACACTAGCACCCAAATCACACAAAGCATAAAACTCATAATCTTTAATTTTAATTTTAATAGTAGGTTCCCACTCATCATAAAGTTTTCTAGGGATAGAAACTTTCAACTCAAGTTTTTCTTCATAAGATTGCATCAAGGCACTAACGATATGTTCGGTAAAGGCTTTATTTTGACTATAAGCATGAGGAGAATTTAGCATGGATTGCAACAAGGAAATACAGTCAATTAAAGAGCAATTTTCATAATTAAATTCCTTTAAATCCAATATAGTGGGTTTAGCATCATCTAGGGTTTTATTTCTTTTAATCCCACTTTTATCAATTTCATCATCAAGATCTAAATACTCCGAATTTTTAGAATGCCTTCTAGGTAAAGGTGGATCATATTCAGTCCCATCATTATTAAGATTAATATTGCAAAACAAAGATTTAATAGGGGACACATCAATAACTTTTAGATCTTCATCTTTATTTTCATAGGAATTGGAAGAACACACTTTAATAAAGGCATCTTTCATAGCACGCGTCCTAGCGGTTCTTTCCTTGCACTCATCAATGGAAATTCTCATGGCTTTGAGAGACTCATTGATATCATGCTTAGGAGGAATAGATCTAAGCTTTAAAGAATCAACCTCAAGAGAAATTCTATCAACGTTCCTAGCCAAATCATCAATCTTAAGCAATTTTTCTTCAATCATAGCATTAAAATTCTTTTGCGAAGAAATAAATTCTTTAATATTAGATTCAAAATCAGAGGGCATCTTATTATAATTTCCATAAGATTTGTTGTAGGAATTACCATAATTATTAGAGGGATTACTAGGATAAGGCCTAGAGTTGAAATTTCCTCTATATGCGTTGTTACCAAAATTATTCCTACCAACAAAATTCACATACATAGATTCATTATTATTCTCAATTAAAGTAGAAAAAGGTATATCATTAGGATCAGATGAAACACTCTTAGTAGCAAATAATTTCATAAGTTCATCCATCTTTCCACTCAAAACATTAATTTCTTCTATCGCATGCACTTTTTTATTAGTGGATCTTTCCGTGTGCCATTGAGAATAATTAACCATAATATTATCTAGGAGTTTAGTAACATCTCCTAAAGTGATTTCCATAAAAGTGCCTCCCACGGCTGAATCTAAAAGATTTCTAGAAGCAAAATTCAATCCGGCATAATTTTTTTATAAAATCATCCACAAATTCAAACCATGAGTAGGGCAATTACGTATCATTAATTTAATTCTCTCCCAAGATTGTGCAACATGTTCATGATCAAGTTGCTTAAAATTCATAATATCGTTTCTAAGAGAGATGATCTTAGCGGGAGGAAAATACTTAGAGATAAAAGCATCTTTGCACTTGTTCCATGAATCAATACTATTTTTAGGCAAAGATGAAAACCAAGCTTTAGCACGATCTCTAAGCGAAAAAGGAAATAGCTTCAATTTAACAATATCATTATCAACATCTTTCTTCTTTTGCATGTCACACAAATCAATGAAGCTATTAAGATGGGTAGCGGCATCTTCACTAGGAAGGCCGGAAAACGGATCTTTCATGACAAGATTCAGCAAAGCAACATTAATTTCACAAGATTCAGCGTCGGTAAGAGGAGCAATCGGAGTGCTAAGGAAATCATTATTGTTGGTATTGGTGAAGTCACACAATTTGGTATTATCTTGAGCCATCGTGACAGACAAGCAATCCAACACACGAGTAAACAAAAGGCAAACGGGCAAAAAGAGGCAAATAGAGAAAGAGAGGGAGGATAGAGAGAGAGAGGGGGCGAATAAAACGGCAAGGGTGAAGTGGGGGAGAGGAAAACGAGAGGCAAATGGCAAATAATGTAATGCGGGAGATAGGGATTGTGATGGGTACTTGGTATATTGACTTTTGCGCAGACTCCCCGGCAACGGCGCCAGAAATTCTTCTTGCTACCTCTTGAGCACTGCGTTGGATTTCCCCGAAGAGGAGAGGATGATGCAGCAAAGTAGCGTAAGTATTTCCCTCAGTTTTTGAGAACCAAGGTATCAATCCAGTAGGAGGCTACGTGCGAGTCCCTCGTACCTACACAAAAACAATAGCTCAACGCAACCAACGCGCTTAGGGGTTATCAATCCCTTCACGGTCACTTACGAAAGTGAGATCTGATAGAGATGATAGATAATATTTTTGGTATTTTTGGTATAGAGATGCAAAGTAAAAAGTAAAAGGGCAAAGTAAAAAAGCAAAGCAGTAATAAAGTGATGGAGATTGATATGATGAGAAAGAGACCCGGGGGCCATAGGTTTCACTAGTGGCTTCTCTCAAGAGCATAAGTATTCTACGGTGGGTGAACAAATTACTACTGAGCAATTGACAGGATTGAGCATAGTTATGAGAATATCTAGGTATGATCATGTATATAGGCATTATGTCCGAGACAAGTAGACCGACTCCTACCTGCATCTACTACTATTACTCCACTCATCGACCGCTATCCAGCATGCATCTAGAGTATTAAGTTAAAAACAGAGAAACGCCTTAAGCAAGATGACATGATGTAGAGGGCTAGTTTCATGCAATATGATAAAAACCCCATCTTGTTATCCTCGATGGCAACAATACAATACATGCCTTGCTGCCCCTTCTGTCACTGGGAAAGGACACCGCAAGATCGAACCCAAAGCTAAGCACTTCTCCCATGGCAAGAAAAACCAATCTAGTAGGCAAAACCAAACTGATAATTCGAAGAGACTTGCAAAGATAACCAATCATACATAAAAGAATTCAGAGAAGAGTCAAATATTATTCATAGATAGACTGGATCATAAAACCACAATTCATCGATCTCAACAAACACACCACAAAAAGAAGATTACATCGAATGGATATCCATGAGAGAGGGGGAGAACATTGTATTGAGATCCAAAAAGAGAGAAGAAACCATCTAGCTGCTAACTATGGACCCGTAGGTCTGAAGTAAACTACTCACACTTCATCGGAGGGGCTTGGATGATGATGTAGAAGCCCTCCGTGATCGATGCCCCCTCCGGCGGATCTCCGGAACAGGCCCCAAGATGGGATCTCATGGATACAGAAAGTTGCGGCGGTGGAATTAGGTTTTTGGCTCCGTATCTGATCGTTTGGGGGTACGTAGGTATATATAGGAGGAAGGAGTACGTCGGTGGAGCTTCGAGGGGCCCATGAGGCAGGGGGCGCCCTCCACCTTCGTGACCGCCTCGTGGCTTTCTGGACAGAGGGTCCAAGTCTCCTGGGTCTTATCTGATGAGAAAATCGCATTACCGAAGGTTTCATTCCATTTGGACTCCGTTTGATATTCTGTTTCTCCGAAACACTGAAATAGGCAAAAAATAGAAATTCTGGGCTGGGCCTCCGGTTAATAGGTTAGTCCCAAAAATAATTTAAAAGTGGAAAATAAAGCCCAATATAGTCCAAAACAGTAGGTAATATAGCATGGAGCAATCAAAAATTATAGATACGTTGGAGGCGTATCAGACGACGTCGGGGTACTGGCTCCGGCGTGATGGAGGAGGGCGGCAGTGGATTGGGAGCAATGGGGTGGAGGACAGAGGAGGCTGGGGTTTCGCGGCTGGTGGAGAGGGCGTTTTGGCGCCTGAGGGAGTCCAGGATTAGGGGGTCCTTGGACAGCCGGACTATATACTTTGGCGGGACTGTAGGACTATGAAGATACAAGATTGAAGACTTCGTCCCGTGTCCGGATGGGACTCTCCTTTCCGTGGAAGGCAAGCTTGGTAGTTCAGATATGTAGATCTTCTCCCTTGTAACCGACTCCATATAACCCTAGCCCCCTCCGGAGGGTTTTAGTCCGTAGGACAACAACAATCATACCATAGGCTAGCTTCTAGGGTTTAGCCTCTCCGATCTCATGGTAGATCAACTCTTGTAATACTCATATCATCAAGATCAATCAAGTAGGAAGTACGGTATTACCTCCATCGAGAGGGCACGAACCTGGGTAAACATTGTGTCCCCTGCCTCCTGTTACCATCCGCCTTAGACGCACAGTTCAGGACCCCCTACCCGAGATCCGCTGGTTTTGACACCAACATTGGTGCTTTCATTGAGAGTTCCACTGTGCCATCACGGTAAGGCCTGATGGCTCGCCTTGTTGTCAGGGACAACGTTACCTCTGGGGGAGCCTTGGCTGTAGGCCAAACTCTCCGATTAGGCGGCTTCGCTGTGACCGCCCCGTCGACCATCGCACTGACGATGACTTCTCGGGTCATCAAAAACAGCCTCCACGTCGGCTCGGGATTCACCGAGCAGATGGATCCAATGGAGCTCTCTTCTTTGAATGAGCTCTTGGATCGCATCGCCGCCTTGGGTGTCGCTACGGACTATGATCAGATCGGGCTTAAACCCGACCAAAGGGAGATTAACTCTCCACCGGTTACGCATCAGATAGCGGTGGTGGAGGAGCGATGCAGCGATTCTTCCTCTATTTTGAGGACAAAATATGTCCGGATTCCCGAGCTCTCCGAGGTGTCCACCCGTCTACGGGAGGACACGACCCAAGCTTCGAACCTGGAATCGAAGAGCGAGCTAGTACCGGTGGGCAACGTCCCAGAGCCCAAACTACCAAGCTCGGAAACTCCTTTGGGTCTCAGACCGGGCCAGGATTTGGACTTAAATCTACCCACCCACCCTCACATAAGTGATCTTTCCCATATTAGACAAGAGCCCCAAGAGACAATACATCACTATTGGGCCAGATTCCTCCTTGCAATAAGCAAGGCGAAGGACTATCGCGAGGAAGACGCAATTTCATTCTTTTGCAAAAATTGCAAAGACAAGGGAATCCTCAACGCCATAAGTCGCCGTGATATAACACACTTCGCTGACTTGGCGTCCGTAGTACGGAAGTACTGTGCGATGCAAAGCACTTGGAAATCCCAAACACAATTCTAGGATCCTCTGGCACTAACTAAACCCTCTGTCTGAACTAAAAGGGTGTACTCTCGTAAGTCACCCAATCCAATTACAAAGAAGCCAAAACCCACTACAGGGCGTGGAACCGTATTGGAGGGATGGCTCAATGGGCCATGCAAAATTTACAGTACATCGCATACCATACCAACACACAGCCTTAGAGCATGTTGGATACTCCGGCAGGTGGCCAGGAGCGGCGAGGATCTCCTCGTCAACAATACTGCAGAGCACCCTCTCGTGGAAAATAACAATATAGTACTAACAGTCTTTGAGACTTTCACCTCAAACAATAGGCGTAAGCGGGCACTTCGCAGCCTCGCCGAAGTATGCCACATCGCAATGATAAATCCATGGAACGACACGGCCATAAACTTCAATGCGAGTGACGAACCTCAATTCCGCACAGCCCGAGCTCCAGCCACTTTGGTCCTTTGTCCAATTGTGGACGGCATCCAGCTTACTAAAGTACTCATGGATGGTGGCAGCGGATTAATCCTCATCTATGAGGGGACTCTTAGAAAAATGGAAATAGACAAGAGCCGCATTGAGCAAAGCAACACGACCTTCAGAGGAATCATCTCTAGTCGGGAGGCACGATGTGCGGGAAAAATCACACTAGATGTGGTATTCGGCACGCCGGAGAATTACAGGTCCTAAGAAATCACATTCCAAGTGCACCCGTTTAGCAGCGGATACCACGCCCTTCTAGGGCAAGAGGCATTCACGACCTTCCAAGCTATACCCCATTACGGGTACATGAAGCTCAAGATGCCCGGACCCAATGGAATCATCACTCTAGCTAGTGATCCGGACATAGCACTCCGCGTTGAAAATAAAACCGCCGCACTGGCCCTCGAAGCGTTATCCGAAGCCCTCGCGGTCGAAGAACTAACTGCGCTGCGCTCTACAGTGGACAGGGACGACGTGATACTTGACAAAAGACCCAAGTCCACCTCTTTTAAACCAGCGGACGAAATAGTCAAATTACTGGTCCACCCAACGGACCCTACAAAAACAACATCCATCAGGGCACAGCTGAACCACACAACAGACGCCGCACTATAGGAGTTCTTATGTGACAATTGGGACATCTTCGCGTGGCATCCGTCAGATATGCCAGGCATCCCATGGAGGCTGGCCGGTCAAGCAAACTCTTTGGCGTTTCTTCGAACCCAAGCGACAAGCCATGGGAGAAGAACTAGCCAAGTTACTCGAGGCCGGATTCATCAGAAAAATAAAACATCCGGACTGTCTAGTAAACCTGGTGATGGTACCAAAGAAGGACAAATCCTAGCGCCTATGTCTTGATTTTAAGGACATTAACAAGGCTTGCCCCAAGGATCCCTTCCCCCTCCCCCGCATTGATCAAATTATCGATGCTACCGCGGGACACGACTTGTTGTGTTTCCTCGATGCATACTCCGGCTACCATCAAATAAAGATGGCAGAGCCCAATCAAGCCACAAGGGCATTCATTACTCCATACGACCCCTTTTGTTTCAACACCATGCCTTTCGGGCTCAAAAATGCCGTTGCGACCTATCAACGCATGATTCAGACATGCCTGGAAGCACAAATCGGCAAAACAGTGGAGGCATACGTAGACGATGTGGTAATTAAAACCAGACACATCGAATATTTGATAGACGACTTGAGGCTCACGTTCGATAATCTCCGAACATATGACATTAAGCTCAATCCAGAAAAATGCGTTTTCGGCATACCCGCCGGAAAGCTCTTGGGCTTCATCGTTTCTAACAGAGGAATTGAAGCGAATTTGGCTAAAATCCAAGCTCTGTCACAGTTGGCTATCCCAACAAACCTCAAGCAAATCCAGAAATTAACTGGATGTGTGGCTGCCTTAAGCCGCTTTATCTCCCGATTGGGAGAAAATGCATTACCTCTTTATCGCCTTCTTCGGCACACCGAACACTTCGAGTGGACGGACGCGGCTACGGCCGGATTGGAAGAAATAAAAGCTGCCTTGGCCAGCAACCAAATCTTGGCCGCGCCAAATATCGGCGAACCAATGCTGTTATATATAGCGGCAACACACTAGGTTGTAAGCGGAGTGCTCGTCGTCGAACGAGAAACGGTCGGACATAAGTTCCCGCTTCAAAAGCCGGTATACTACGTATCTACTGTCCTCACTCCATGCAAATCCCGGTACCCACATTATCAAAAGATAGCACACATGGTCTTCATGGCATCTTGAAAACTACGACACTACTTTCAAGAGTGTTCAATTATGGTGGCCTCCGAGGTTCCACTCAACAACATTATAAACAACCGCGATGCCACGGGCCGGATTGCGAAATGGGCTATCGAGCTCCTCCCGTTCGACATATCATACAAACCATGGCGAGCCATTAAGTCACAGGTACTGGCCGATTTCGTCGCTGAATGGACAGAAGCCGAACTCCCTAAAGAATATGGCACGTACTCCAACTGGATCATGCACTTCGACGGCTCTAAAATGCTGGCGGGTCTGGGAGCAGGCGTCGTCCTGACATCCCAAACCAGAGATACAGTCCAATATGTACTCCAAATATTATACACAGGCTCCAACAACGCAGCCGAATATGAGGCCTTGTTGCATGGTCTCCGGATGGCAGTCTCCATGGGCATTCAACACCTAGAAGTGCGTGGGGATTCGAACCTCGCTATATCTCAAATAATGGAGATTTTGATGCCAAGGACCCAAAAATGATGGCTCATCGCAATGCCGTCCTCAAAATGTCAGCTCGATTTGAGGGGCTCGATTTCCACCATGTGGTCCAAGAAAACAATCAAGCGGCGGATATCCTCGCCCGAATCGGTGCTAAGCGCGACCCTGTCCCACCTAATATCTTCTTGGAAAGGCTGTTTAAGCCATCCGTGGTGTGGGAAGGGGAGACCGGCGATAATAGTCCGGATCCGGCCACAACACCAGACCCCGAACACTCTGACGTAATCGAAGGCTCCGCCACCGAGATAACACCTTTGGCCCACATGATTATGGCTGTCATCGCCCCGTGGACAGAACCCTTCTTGGCTTACCTAAATAGGCAAGAACTCGTTGAGGACCAAAACGAGGCATGTTGCATTGTGCGGCGGTCTAAAGCCTACAAAGTCCACGAGGGAGAGCTTTATAAGAAAAGCGCTACCAGAGTACTGCAAAGGTGCATCTTCGAGGAGGAAGGACGACTACTTTTGGCAGAAATTCATGCTGGACTCGGCGGCCATAACGCCGCAGCTCGGGCCCTTGTAAGTAAGGCCTTCCGTACATGTTTCTACTGGCCTACAGCTCGAGCAGACGCACATGACCTCGTTCAACATTGCATCGGTTGCCAGTTCTTTGCAAACCAAAGCCATATGCCACCTACCGCCCTCCAAACAATCCCCATTACTTGGCCCTTCGCGGTTTGGGGGCTTGATATGGTTGGACCCCTTAAAGGAGGAAGCCATAAGAAAAAGTACCTATTGGTCATGGTGGATAAATTCACCAAATGGATAGAGGCCAAACCAGTTAAAACGGCCGAATCTGGACCAGTGATAGATTTCATATCCGGGGTTGTACACCGCTACGGTGTCCCCCAAAGTATCATCACCGATAATGGCTCGAACTTTACAGCCGATGAGGTAAAAACTTGGTGCGGCAACATGGGCATTAAGCTCGATTATGCATCCGTCTATCACCCTCAAACTAAAGGTCAAGTCGAACGAGAAAATGATCTTATAATGAGCGGCATTAAACCCAGACTAGTGTGGTCCTTGAAGGAATCAGATATGCACTGGGTCGAGGAGCTCGACTCCATACTTTGGGGGGCTGCGGACCATGCCAAATCGCACTGCCGGATACACACCTTTCTTTATGGTGTATGGCGTAGAGGCGGTACTGCCCTGCGACATCATTCATGACTCACCTCGCGTGCGCATGTCCGAAGAGAAAGAAGCTGAGCTAGATCGGGAGGACAGTTTGGACGCCCTGGAGGAGGAGCGCGACGTGGCAAAAGCCCGATCCGCATTCTATCAACAACAGGCTCGACGATATCAAAGTAGAGAAGTACGGGCCAAAACTTATAATGTTGGCGAACTCGTTCTACGCCTACCAGAGAAGAAAAAGGACAAGCTCAAACCCAAAATGGGAAGGTCCCTTTATTATTGACAAAGTTCTGACCAGTGGAGCGTACCGTCTACGGGATGCATCGGACAATCGACTCGAGCCAAACCCATGGAACGCGGCCAGACTATGAAGGTTCTACGCCTAGCGCCGGACTTAGGGCTGGAATTCGACCCAAGTCAAGCCAGCTCGGCTCGACTCGCTAGAGCTCGTTTCATTAACGAGCTAGCTTGACTCGACTCGTTATTATAACGAGCTCAAATCCAAAATTGGCTCGACTCGTATAACTCGCGAGCTGGCTCGTTTAGCTTGTTAAGCTCGTTAAAGATATGAACATAAAACCCTCAAATGTTATAAAAATGATTATGTGTCTATTAAACGTATATATCACTAACAATAGTAATTTCCTTGTAATGCATGAGTCTCCTAGGCGGTTGGGCCTTCAACAGCTAGGCCTTGTGTTGTGCGCCTAGGACATAGGGTGCTGAGTGGCTGATCTTTTTTTGTATTGGGAGTGGCTGATCTTTTGTACCGAGCCTAACGAGTTACACGAGTACTCGTGAGATTAGCTCGTTTAACTTGGTCTATAAACGATCTTAAACTAAAGCTTGGCTCGACTCGTTATTCTTCGAGTTCGAGTCGATTCGAGCCGAGTCACGAGCTACTCGTTTAGCTCACGAGCTTCGAGCTTTTTTTCCAGCCATAGCCGGACTCTGTGTTCGTCTCCTTACCTCCGTCAATTATATATATATATATTCGTTATCTATATTTTTCTATCTTTCTTCCTTTTCTTCGTGGCCTTCAAAGGTTAAACTATGTCTTGATTGCACAATTTGTACGCGCTAAGCATGCTCATTATACCTGGGGGCTTCTTACACAGAAGCTGAATATAATTATGATCCGGGCTCTAGGCCTGCCACACATGTGTTATTTTTACACATGCACCTTTTCTCTGGCATTATATGCATTGATATGACTTAAGTTTTGGCCAAGATGGGTTGCCTGGCTCTTGTTTTTATGCCTTACGTTCCCGTTAATTCAGCTAGGGTATAACGGGAGCACCTTTGCGATTGTTACTACCGGGTCAGCCGGACGTGTACCTCAGACTGGGTGAAGCCGAAAGCTAGCGTTCTTAAGGGAACATTCGGTCGGTGAACAAAGGATGACTTTTTAATTATTAGAATACATACCCCCAGATGTTTATATTCTGTGTCTCTTGTCGCAGTTTGGACATGCACATTAACGCATGCCTACCCGGGGAAAGGAACCCTTAACGGAACTATTCTCACTGGAAGATGTTTCTTACTATCCATGTAATATAACATAACTAGTTGGGTACTTGTCTATTCAAGCACTTATGACCCCTACGTCCGGTTTCCACGCGTACCCTAGTTTTACATAACTGAGTGGGTATTCGGATACACTCCAGACTGTCGGGTCCGGAGGTCGAAGCGAAAAGGTCCGCCATGACAAATGATTTACAATCTGGCTAGGGACAATATATGTCACTCGAATTACACTGTCACTTAGACTGACTAAATTCTTCTTCTATACCATCCAACTGGCTGTCTAGCCTACAATCCTGTTGGGAATACTTTGCGGCTAATTTCACCTGGTCATACACCAAGCTGACGGGAATCTCTTTCCTGTCAGGCCCTACAGGTCTGACCTCAGCCATATGGTTCGGGTCAGCTTTGGTATATCGAGTCTTCACCATGGCCCAGGCTTCCCTCGCACCTTGTCGACAGGCAGATACCTTCCATAATCCGAAGCGCCACCACGCTCCCTGGAGTATCTCTACAAGCTCCACCATGCCTCTGGGCAGGGAGGCGGATGGCCACAAGGCCTGGGCAAGGTCCTGCATCACCTGCCGAACTTATGCGTGCAGTTGTGAGAGCCCTGGCAGAAGATCTCCCGCAGACCCGGGCATCTCCTCTCCGGGACGACCCGTCAGCATACCTACAGATATAGCTCTGTTAGTTGGTTTCTTCGCCGAACTCTATATAAGTTCGCTCAAGCACTTACTGAAAATGCCGCGTCGAAGCCTTTTATTCTCCTTTACGGAGTCAGCCAGCTGGGCCCGAACATCTTCCAGTTCAACATCCAGCCGGGTATTGGCATCTTCGAGATCGTTTTTCTCCCGCCTTACTTGTGTAAGCATGCGCTCGCCAGCCTTTAGCTGTCGTTCAGCATGTTGCTCCTCCGGATTGACTCCGGGATCATCTGCAGAATCTATTGATTAGATTAGCATGCAAGCTAAATATTAACTGGTACATCTCATTCTTTTCGATAGGAACAAGTGTTACCAGATGGGGCCTTCTAGGACTCCTCCATTTTGGCAACTGCGGCCCGTAGCTGGGCTTTGCACTCCTCCAGCTCTTGAGACAAGTGGGTATTCTTCTCAGTAAGAACCTATTCAAATAATGATCCTTAAATCAGTTGTGCCAACTGTTTCAAGTCTTAGGGGCTACTGGTATATATATAATTATTAGATTTTCTTACTCGTATATCTTTTACATACTGGTCCGTGGCTCTGGAAAGACCATTTTGAGCAGCTTGGTTGTATGCGTCCCCTGAGTTGAAGGCATCAAACGCCTCTTCAGAAAAATCGGGGTCACGGAGTACGGCCCGGTGACGCCTGAGCTTCATGGCACTCTCCACTTTGGAATTTGTGGCGGATAGCCTATCCGCATCCTCGGTAGGAGGAATATCCGGCGTTGTCCCCATGTTAGCATCTACCTCCAAGTCCGGCTCTAGAGCCCGGCTGGTGGAGGCATGGCTGGCAGGCTCTCCGGATACGGTCCGGCGAACGTTTTTCCTGGTTTTAACCACAGACGTTATTATATTTTAAAGACAATAACCACAGAGCAGGGTTCTTTTTCATACCTCTGCGATGGCATCTCAGTCCTGACCGCCTTCCTTTTTAGCCTACCCGGTTTCGGTGCCCCTTATTGGTGAGCCACTGCGGGTTCGGCATGGCACCCCGAGGGCCTTCCCTGCAAGACACCATACGTGTGCGGTGGGTGAAGTGCGAAAAAGGGGATCCTTCTCGGAAGTTGGGACTCCAGTTTTACTTACATGCGATGCAGGGAGTAGTCCAGGATAATCAGCGGTGATGGCCACCAAGGCACCGTCGCAGCTTAACTAATAAAACATCATGTCGATGAGCTCCACGAATATGTCCGGATCTTCCTCGAGTCCGGGATCGAGGGCCCGATCAGGGTCCTCTGGCTGTGGAGACGGCTTGTGAATCTCCCTCACAGCTTTTCGTAGTTCCTGCTATGAAATAGCAAGGTAAATATTTATGACAAAGAAAGAAGGAAGGTTTGGAGTAAAAAGCAGTAGCTCACCCAGTTCGGGGGGTTGTACATGGAGAATCCATCTCGTGGCTTAATGCGGATGAACTCCTCTTCCTCTCCCTTATATAAATCAGGCAATATTTTCGCCAGAGCGGCGGCAGAGTCCGGACCTTTACGGCCGCAGCGGGTAGCACCGTCTTCTCCATTGAAGTGCCACATGGGTTGTCCCTGATATTGAAGTGGCTGCACCCCCGCGTTATACATATTGACATAACCTCAATTATTGCCAGTCCTGATTCGGCCAGTGTCTTTACCCGGCTCATTGGGTAAAGGACCTCTCTGCTGTCTTCCTCCTGGGGGCTCCGATGGCGCCAACTACGACGTTTCTTCAAAGGGGCGTTGTTGAACTCAGGAAGGCCCATCCGAATAGGGTCCGGGAGAGGAACGTCCTCCATATAAAACCACTTCGAAGGCTAGTCTTCAGATGTCTTCTTTGGAGTACCAGACAGGTATCCGGTCCCGGTGATGCGCCATATTTCAGCTCCGCCCACTTGAAATATTGACCCCTTCTGTGTATGGGGCACGAGGCAGAATAGCCTCTGCCATAGCTCGAAATGAGCTTCGCAGCCCAGAAACAGCTCACAAAGGGCAACGTAGCCTGCGATGTGTAATATGGAGGCGGGAGTAAAGTTATGCAGCTGGAGGCCATAGAACTCCAGGAGCCCGCGGAGGAATGGATGGATTGGAAATCCGAGTCCCCTCAATAAATAATGGACGAGGCATACCCGCTCCCCTGTGGATGGGTTGGGAAAGCTTTCCGCTTGCTCCTCGCCATTATAAGTGGCTAGTTCGGCTCGGACAGGGACCATGTACGCAGGAGGGAGGAACCCCTGGGTCTGCAACTCTACTAGTTAGCTATGGGGAACAGAACACTTCTCCTGACTACCGGGCTTAGGGCTGCGGGGGCAAGAGGAGGAGCTGCGGTGGCCGACCATGATGGGATGGATTTTTCTGGGCATGCTCTGATGGATACTCACTGTGGGAAGGTGGTGTGATCTAGATCTGAAGATCCCCGACTGTTTAAATAGATGATTCACCTACCTGGTTAGGGTGTTAAATGTAAAAACACCCCGACCTCTCGCATTCACTCGACACGTGGAAGATAGTCATTATTAAAGCACAGAAGCTGAGGAGTGCAACATTCATGGGAGGCCGGACACAACTCGTTGCGACAGGTACTCGGGATTTGGAGGAGAACCCGCCTTGCAATGCCGAAGACAATCTGCGCGCCGGACTTATCATCATTGAAGCCTGGTTCGGGGACTACTGAGGGAGTCCAGGATTAGGGGGTCCTCAGACATCGGGACTATATACTTTGGCCGGACTGTAGGACGATGAAGATACAAGATTGAAGACTTTGTCCCATGTCCGGATGGGACTCTCCTTTGCGTGGAAGGCAAGCTTGGCAGTTCAGATATGTAGATCTCCTCCCTTGTAACCGAATCTGTGTAAGCCTAGCCCCCTACGGTGTCTATATAAACCGGAGGGTTTTAGTCCGTAGGACAACAACAATCATACCATAGGCTAGCTTCTAGGGTTTAGCCTCTCCGATCTCGTGGTAGATCAACTCTTGTAATACTCATATGATCAAGATCAATCAAGCAGTAAGTAGGGTATTACCTCCATCGAGAGGGCCCGAACCTGGGTAAACATTGTGTCCCCTGCCTCCTGTTACCATCCGCCTTAGACGCATAGTTCGGGACCCCCTACCCGAGATCTACCAGTTTTGACACCGACAGCGCCCACGGAGTATTAATGGGGAAATGGAGGGAGGCGGGGAACTAAGGGGGACAATGTTTCGGTTTGGGACGCGCTTGTTTCAAATTTGGGGAAAGTTACAAACTTTGCCCCCATCTAAACTTTCGGACATATTCCGGGTTGGGGGTAGGACAGTAATCTCAGGTGTCCCAAATGTGGGCGGGATAGATTCCAGCCGAGCGCATGGGTGTTTAGGCACCCACGGCGTATGAATGCTTCTCGGAGGCGGTTGAGACTGGCATCTTGGTGAAGTTACAAACCTACCCCGGTTTAGACCTTTGGGCATCGGGCCGATAAGCTACACGGTCTAGAGTCAGGACAGTAATGTCCTACCACCAAACATTAGTCTTATTCGGTTTCGGGTGACCAGGGGCCTATTTCACACTTTGTTCAATATTTGGGAGCAGAAGCATTAACGTTTTCGGTTCTCTTGAATTGAACTTTCAGGATTTGTCAAACTTCACAAATCTTTACTCTTGAGAATCCTAAATCTACGATTATTTTGGAATGGAGGGGGTACATTTGAATATACATTGTACACGAGTATATATTAAAAAATATGCAACTTACCTCAGTTCATGCATGGTTCCAGATATAATCTCCTTGGTTCCAAAAAAAGTTAGACATGCGTATGAATATATATAGCATTTTCAAATGCACAACAAAGATTGATGCCCCCTTTTACATCTGATTTACAAATGCCATTATCTCGGGTTCAAATATATGAATGCACTTCCTATGAATTGAATCTTCGAAACCCCCTTTATGTTGAATTCGACATGTATTCTATTTCATAGCTAGCAATTTGGAATGTATCCATGCAAGTGACAAATGTATAAAGTGCTTCACACTAACAACATGGAGTGCACTAATTAATGTTTATATATGAATTGCAAAAGCATCCATTGCATGTATTTCAAACCTCTCTCACTCTATGGATCGATAATATGAAATAAACACATGCACATGCTAGAATTCAATAGAGTATGGGTGTCTGATAGACCGATTTTTGTCCATACACAATTTGCAAAATTCATGATCCAAAAATAATAATGCCATTTCTATTTTAATTTAGTGCGTAGAACCACCTTTTACACGTAGATGCACTATGCCTCGTCCCGTTCTCACAAACGCGATATATATCTCTATATCTACTGCATAAGTGCACACACTTTATATGCATCGGCATTTCTCTTTCACACATGCTCACAATCTCTCTCGGGGTGTAGGGGAGTCTCACGCACATGCTCTCTCTGTATCTCTCTCTCTCTTTCTGACTAATATGTACCACTCTTTTCACTAATCTCATTTGGAAAACACTATTTCTCTCACATGCATATATACACACGCACGGTCTCTACTAGCCCTCTATACGCACATATATGTGCCTACATGTCTCCCGCACGCACATTATCTTTAGGCCTCTCTCACACACATT